>NC_133541.1:111307971-111611001 GCF_048773025.1 Camelus bactrianus
ACAAATTACTACTCAGCTCCTTTGTGCCTCAGGTTCCTCATCTGTAAAATGGAGATAATAGTACCCACGTCATAGGTGGTTGTGAACAATAGATGAGCAAAGCTAGAAGGTAGCTGGGTCTTAGCAAGCACTCACCTGGAACCGCTTTTGTTTTCTCTTTATGGTCCTTATCAAAAATCGATCCAAATCTGATTTTCCCTGGCACTTACAGGCAGAGAGGATGGAAGTGAGCCTGAAAAATAAGAAGGGGTTACCCAGTGACCAGACATTTCCTGTTCTGGTAGCAACCACATCTCCACTTTGTGTTTATCGATTCCCTGCCATGTTAAATGCGATTATGTACACATATGCTTACGAAATGGATTATGCTGAGTTATAATCTGCTCTTTTCACTTTCCCTGTGCCATACATATATTTCCATGTCATTAATGTTCATCTCCAACATTGGTCTATATCTGAACAGGCACACAGCAAACCACTATTTACCAAGAGCTTACTGTGCGCCAGGCGCAGTGTTAATCATTTTCCATGTGTGTCCTCATTTGATCCTCAGAACAAGAAAATGAACTGGGTATTCTCATCGCCCCCATTTTACAGCTGAAGAAAGTGAGGCTTGGAGAGGCTAAATAACTTGCTTAAAATCTCTCTCAAGTCCAGACCTGCCGACTCCGGCATGTAACTGCTGACCCACTCCCAGGCACTGCCCCCGGGAATGAAATACATCACGAAGTGACCTCGGGCCCCTATTCTTGGACACTTGGATTTTTTTTTTTCTGGCTTCTCACTCTTATCAACAGCATGTGATGAACATTCTTGTAGGAAGATCTTTGCCTACATCGGGATTGCTTCTTGGGGATAAATTCCTTGAAATGGATAGCCCAGTGTTTGGGGCTTTGTTTTGGAGATGAGGAGAAACAGAGGACCCGAGCTAGACGGGAGGGAGAGGCAGGAAGCCCTGAAGGCGGTGGGTCCAACGGGAAAGCCAGGATGCCTGACTAATCCTCAGTGCGCGCTGCTCCGGTTTATCTGAGGGCTGGTTGCCCAAGCTCCCCAGGCTTACACTGAAGCCCTTAGGAATCTAGTTTTTTTCCATCCTGGTTTTGCTGACTTGGCTGAAGTTCCTGCTCAGTGGATCAGCTACAAGACACAGTCACACACACACCACACACACACCGTACACACACACATAAAGACACACACAGCCCTCCAGGAATCAGGCATGAGGGAGACACTTGCTAGAAAGAGGCCAACCTATGCAAAGTGGGGAACCCTACCTTACACAGAAGGAAAATTTCCTGGGAAAACTGTTGACCAGGTTTCCATAAATCATTTCTTCTCTGAACTGGGCTGGGTTCATTTAACATTTTTGTAACAGCTTTATTGTTTTGAGGAAAAAATGATATGTTCATTGTTTTTAAATTCCTGAGAAATCTATAAATATATCTGAAGATGTAAAAGCATCTACAACTCTTGTTTCAGACTGGTGATATAAATCAGTGCTTTTCAAGTGCTGGATATCTTGTTAAAATGAAGATTCTGATTCAGGAGCTCTGAGTGGGGCCTGAGAGTCTGCATTTCTAACCTGCCTTCTCTTGTGGAATTGTAACTCCAAAATGTTCTTATATCAGGGCAAGGGATCTTAAATTCATTTCATCAGAGCCTCAGCTGACAGGTGGGGAAATTGATGCCCAGCACAGGGACAGGGCAAGCCCAAGGCCGGGAGCTCGAGCTGGGGGGAGCATGGCTGGGAGCTCCAGGATTCTTTTGTTTCCTCTGAACTTGCAGCCTAGTCAGTTTCACCTGAGGGACCAGCAGAGGCTCTGAGAATGGTGGAAGGGAATGAGCCCTCTGTAAGGAGCAAGGCCACCAGGCAGAGTGCAGACACCACACCAAGCACCATCTGGATGCTACAGGCTTACACTCTCAGAAAATCCTCACTATAGCCCTGTGCAGAACATCATCAACTCCATTTTACCTGGAGAAACCGAGGCTCAGAGGGCCAAGCGATCTGCCCAAAGTCACACAGGCAGGTGAGTGCGGAGCTGACATGGGTCCTGTGTGTGAGATCCCCAAGCCTTGCCTCCCAAAGTCCTCCTTCAGCTCCTGACTTCACGATCTCCTCCGCCTTACTGTGCTTCAACAATGGTTCACTTTCCATCCAGGGGAAAACCAGTATTGTTTGAAAAAGACTGTAGGAAGTTAATACAAGGAAAACAAAACCCTGTTATTGAAATCTAGCTACATTTTAGCACCTTGCAGAGCCCCAGTCCTGCTCTCTCTGTTAAAAGGGTAGATTAGCAAACACTGGGGCCCTGTTAGAGACAGACTGGACAACACTGAGGCTTTGCTCCTGGTGAAATCTGAAGTACTGAAAGAGAACAGAAGAGAGAATAATTTTGCAGGACGTGATCCCACCTCTTGCAGTGGCCTGTACGGCTTCCATCTTTCTTCCATCTCTCTGACCAGCCATCTCACACTGCACAATACTACCTTTCGGCCCCAAGCCAGGTGGCATCAGTCAGGATTGGCTTCCTGGAAGAGGCACCTGGAACAGGTTTCACATCTTGGGAGACCTAAGCCTGTAGAATCTCTGCATCAAGTTCTTTGCATCCCAGGGGGTGCAGTCCTCTTTCCTCCTGGGGGCCTGGGGGTTACTCAGCAGGCTGCCTGGAGCCAGGGCACGCTCCCTCCCAAAAAGATGACACACCAGCCTGTTTGCCTAATGTGACCACTTTGGCAAAATTGTTTGTTCTCATCCTGCTAAAAACAGCTTCAAAGTGACTCCCGTCTAGACTGTGCCAGGATTGATTATCAGATCCCTGACCTGATCGAAACCACAGGGTGACATAGTCATTTGCTTTAATGCAATTAAAGCAAAATACAATAATGTATCCAGGCCAGGGACAAGAACAAGGCTCGCTGGAAGGTGGGAGGAGAAAACAGCTCTGGATAATTTCTACTCGGCTCCAAAGAAGTCAGTTTAGACTTTTCTTGCCTCTGTCTCCAAGGCAACCTTGGGCTCTGGACTGTCCCTTGCTCTGCCAAGGGCCACCAGGTGAGGGTGGCCTGGGAGGCTGAGGAATCAGGAGGAAGCCGACTTGGGGTGGGATGTGGGTGGGGGCGGGGTGAGCACAGTCCAGGAGGAGGAGAGCCAGCGATGAAGGAAGGAGGGAAGAGAAGAAAGATCACAGAGAGAAGAGGAAATGGATGCAGCCGGCTCCATAATTCCCAGATTCTCTGACAAATCCCCAGTCCCAGGGAGACCAGAGCATGCCCGGCAGGTCTTCCCAGAGGACAGCGGCGGGTGAGGTTATTCCAGCTGCCGCCAGAAGGCACCAGGAAGATGGGTGTTCTCCTCTCAGAGAGCCACATGAAGGAGGAAAATGGATACAAAGGCCTCGGCCTGGCGGTCAGAACTGCCGGGCCTGCCTCCCAGCTTCTGCCCAACATCCCAGGGTTCTGGAGAGGAGCCAGCCTCCCGGACAGGCAGGGAAGCCCTCGGCGCCTTCCTTGGGGCGCTCCACACACAGTGTCAGGGGGCTGCCCTAACAAAGCACCCCAGACTGGTGGCTTAAACAACAGAAATGTGTTCTCCCGTTTCTGGAGGCTGGGAAGTCCAAAATCAAGGTGTTGGCAGGGTTGGTTCCTTCTGCGGGCTGTGAGGGGTCTGTTCCAGGCCTTCGTCCCCTCTCATCTGTGGGCGGCCGTCTGCTCTGTGTCGTCTGTCTCTGCACAGCTCTGTGTCCAAATTCCCCTTCTAAGAAGGACACCAGTTTTACGGAATGAGGGTCCACCCTAATGACCTCATTTTAACTTGACTCCCTCTGTAAAGACCCTGGCTCCAAATAAGGTCACATTCTGAGGTGCTAGGGGGTTAGGATTTCAAAATCTGAATTTTAGGGAGGGAACACAATGCAACCCCTAGCGCTGTCCGGGGGAGACTTCCTCCCCACTGCTGCCTTGGGGGCAGTGAGAGAGAAGACCAAGAGTGCCCAGCACTCCGCGTCCCCTTCAGGGGTCTCACTTGCTCCTCTGCGCGTGGAAGTGGGCACACTGCCCCCTGGTGGGAGGGCTGCACTAGTTTCAGGTGCCCTCTCTTCCATGTGTCCCAGACTTTCCGAGCTGGGAAACACCTCTGGAAATCATATGTGCGCTCCCTTTGCCAGACTTAGGCTCCCTGAGCACTGAGAACTGCTTCCCACCTGAGAAAGCGCAGCTCTGGTCCGCCTGCCCCTTCTTCCTCTCCTTCACCTCCTCCTTTCGTTGATTCCCAGTGAAATGATCTTGTGTTGCTTGTTATCAGCTGCCCCTCATCACAGCCTTCGTTGTGCAGACCTTGTGCCAAGGGCTTCATAACTTTTATCTCATTTCATCCTCCTAGTAACCAACCCTACAGGATAGGAACTATTGCTGTCCCCATTTTGTAGATGAATAAACTGAGGCTCAGAGAGTTGGGGTGAGGCCCAAAGGACAGAGCTAGGACACTTATGGGGGAAATCTCTGAAGGGCAGGTCTCAGAAGGAAGGCCTTCCTCATGGGCTGCCTGGAAGGTAGGGAAGTGTCCGTCCAGGACCCAACCTGGAAAGAGGATCATAGACCCTTCGAGTCTTGGGGTGAAGGGAATTTGAGGAGTTGCCAAGTCCAAGTGCCTCTCCTGGGCCCCGTGCAGGAACCCCTCTTTAACACCTCGAAGACTTAGCCAAGGAGAGACCTGAGGAGAGAGCTAGGGGCTCTTGCAAACCCTCCCAGCCGACATGCCAGTTGCCCTGCCAGCAACTGCCCAGTACACAGCAGGCACTCAGCACATATGTAACAAACAAATGGTGCCGATTGTTTGCAATCACTAAAATAGCCACCTTTGGTGCAAGATGACCATCCACCAGGCTCGGGCTAAGCTTTTGACCTACAGTTTCTTATTTTATTTCCTCCTCTCTCAAACCCCATGGAATAGGTACAGTCATTACCCCGGTTTCACAGCCAAGAAAGCTGAGACCCAGGGGGGTTTAGTAACTTGCTCGTCTGACAGACTCCAAAGCTTAGGACCACTGCATTAGTGGATCTCAGACCGTGTGCACAGTGTGGGGAGTATTCATTTAACTGTTCCAATAGCCTTGGATTTCCAGAAACCCCCAGCACACAGTGGGCGCTTAATAAACACTTAATAAATTGATGACAAATTCATTCATCAAACCTAGTCCACTGAGGTAGACATGTTAACCTAACAAACCACAAAAATCTCTCTGGGCCTATAAGATTCCCCCAGCCCAGTGCCTGGCACACAGTAGGTACTCAATAAATATTTGTGGGATAAATGGCCCTCTGGCCCCTAATGTGAACAACTCTGCCCATAAATTTCAGCTCCAGGCACTTTGAAGCTCCCCCAGGGGACAGCTGCTTTTCTTGTTATCAAGGACCCCCCGCCCCAACCCGACCCCCCGCCTTCCAGGCCCCCTGGGCCCATCCAGGCCAGGGACCTGGGGCCGCCAGAGCCAGGAGATAAGGATGATGGATGGCCGGCCGCCTGGCTCCACTGAAGCCTGGGGTTTCCTGGGAGCGGGAGACAGTCTAGTGATTCCAAAGCCCCTCGGAATTCGAGTGGAGAGAGCTCAAGGAGGGGGCGGGGACAGCGTCCGAAGTGTCCCTATCTCCTCAGAGATGCTGGACCCGACAGGAGGTTTCAGCACCCCCTGGCCACCTTGATCTCCTTCCATGTTGACAAGGCTTCCTTTCAGCATGTGTCAGACACCAGGACTCATCATTGGATCTTCCAGTGGGAGTCTGGAGGGTGGCCTCCCCTCTGTCCCATCCCATTTCTCCCCACTTCATGGGGCCCAGGATCTGGAGGCAGGTCAGGCTTCCTTCCTGCTTTGTAATCTGGGCGCCACCATTCAGTGAGTCCTTGGCAAAATGCGAAATCATTTAACATGCTGTACACATTCAATTTACATAATGTTATAGGTCAAATATATTCAATACATTTACAAAGAAAAAGAATAAAAAATCACGATGTCTGGGCTTAGGTTTCCTCATTTGTAAAATAAGTCTTGGAGGAGATGTCACCGTCCAGCAACGCCAAGACGGAATTTTAAGTAGCTAAGGGGGACCAGCGGGGGCTGAACACAGTGGATGCTGCCTCGATGATGAAGCTGGCTTGGTCTTGGATCCAGGCAATAGTAGTCATTAGTTTGTTTAATTTAAAATCTCTGATCCCCAAAGCAAAAAGCTTCCTAGCTTTGGGCAGATCATAAAGGCCGCATGTGTTCGGTTTGAGGGGTAGGACTTAGTGAGACTGAAGCTTGTGAATTTCTTTTTGTCCTTCTCTTCTCTCAGGACTTAAGTTTATTTTAAGCCTTAAAAACAGATATATTTTAATTGCAAACAGTATTTGAATATGTCTTCCTTGTTTAAAAAAAATACAGATGAAGTTAAAATGCCCCAGACAAGGTATCCTCAATCCTGGACTATGCCCCTCTCTTTCCAGAAGCAAGAGCATCATTTGGAGATGCACTCCCAAACCCTCCTCAGCACCTTTTCATATATCTGTCCACCTACAGCCAGGCATCCAGACTTACGCTGTAGGGGGTGGGGTTTACATAGAAGGGATCAGCCCACTCCAATCTTGGCCCCTTGCTTCTACCACTCAGCCCTGTGGCCTAGAGACGCATTCATGCTGAGACGTAGAAGTCCATCTCATTTCACCTAACTGGGATGCGGCTCAAAGCTGGGTGGCCCTGCCTTCCAGGTAAACTCCAAGAGGATGAAGACTCGGTCTGTCTTGTTCACTGGTGATTTCCAGTGTCTAAAACAGGGCCTGGCAGTAGTTGGTCAATAATTCTTCCATGAGTGGATGAAGAGAGGAATGCACGCATGATCTGATTCATGGAACTCACCCTCACCTGGTAGACGTGGCAGTTGCTTCCAACTTTTCACCAACACAAATGGTGCTGTGATGAGCATCCCTGACCATGCCCTCTGTGATCTCTTTTGAGGAACAGTAACCTGCAGGGGCCCCTGCAGCCCCAAAGAGCACAGTTTGAAATCCTTGGATTAGGCCAAAGCCTTCATGTCATAGATACAGGGCACAGGGAGCCCAGAGAGGGCCGACCACTCACCCAAGGTCACTTAGCACATTAGAAATTGATTAGAGCCTTGGGGTGGGGGGGTTGACTTTTTCTTCCATCATGGACTCTCTTAGTACCTACATTCTGACCCCCAGCTCCAGCCTGTGCACCTCAGGAGGGTGATGTTAGGAATAGAAGTTCTGATTCACTCGGCATAGAGAAGGCATCTGACAGAATGAGGACGTTTCACCCTGGCGTTCTGGTCCTGGTATTGAGTTGTGGAAGGATCTGGGTGAATCATGCTTCCTCCCTGAGCCTCAGCGTCTAATCTGTAACACTGGCCTCATGATTCTTGCCTAACTCTTTTTTTTTTTTTAATTGAAGTATAGTCAGTTCACAATGTTGTGTCAATTTCTGATGCACAACACAATTCTTCAGTCATACATGAACATACATACATTCATTTTCATATTCTTTTTCACCATAAATTACTACAAGGTATTGAATATGGTTCTTGAAGCGAGGATGACAAGAAAGAATCTGTGAAACAGAGAAGAGGCCTAGGATCTAAGAGACGGCTATTTCAGTTTACAATGTAGAACTTTTGTTTTGTTGTTGTTTTCTTTTTTTTCTTTTCTCTTCATCTTTTCTTTCTTTTTTCTTTTATTTTTTCTTTTTTCTTTCTTTTTCTTTTTCTTTCTTCCTTTTTTCCTTTTTTTCCCTTTTCCCCCTTTTTTTCCTTTTTTTTTCTTTTTTTTTTTTTGCAGAAAGGAGGTAATTTATTTATTTATTTTTTTAATGGAAATGCTGGGGATTGAACCCAGGACTTCCTGCATGCTTAGCACGCACCCCAAGTGAGCTATACCCTCCCCCACTACAGTGTAGAATTTTTAAAAATAATTTTCAGATTCAAAGTTATTGTGTGTTTCCCAGAAACAGACTCAGAGACAGAGAACAAACTTATGGTTACCAGGGGCTAGAAGGGGTGGGAAGGGATAAATTGAGAATTTGAAAACTGCACCTCTTGGGGAGTTATGGAAATGTTAGCTACCTTGATTGTGGTGGTGGTTTCATGGGTGTATACATCTATCAAAAGTCATCAAATTGTGCATCTGAAATGTGTGTAGTTTACTGTACAGGAACCATACCACAATAAATGTGTTTTTTAAAAAATAAAGAGGGAGGGTGGATATAGCTCAGTGGTAGAGTGTGCGAGTAGCATGCATGAGGTCCTGGGTTCAATCCTCAGCGCTTTCATTAAAAAATAAGTAAGTAAATAAATAAACCTAATTACCTGCCCCCCTAAACAAGAAACAAATAAATACAATATTTTTAAAAAGAAGAAGAAACAAAAAAGATATAGTATGTTTCCACTTTTACAAAAAATTTAAATATATATATCTATACATATATGTATGTATTTGAATAAGTTTGTACAAATACAGAAAACAAACAACAGTTCCCCAGCAAATGTTAATTATCAGTGGCTTCCTCTGGAGTTCAGAATTGCAGGGGAAGGAAGGAGAGGCTATTAACACTTTCTTGCTACACCAGTTTTGTTTGATTTTGTAAAAGCGTGGCCAAACAAAAGATATATTTACATATTAAGTATGTAACCTCAAAAAAATCAAAAGAGAAAAGATAAATATTGCTAATAGGAAAAAAATTAAAGCAAAGGCCATGAATAATCTATTTACAAAAGTATAAACACAAATAGCTAAACAAGAAAAAGGCGAAATCTTAGAGTGATCAAATAGATACACAAATTAAAACAACAATGAGAAGTTTTTGCCTATCACATTGTAAAAAGTGATACGAAATAATGACCAAAAGGTCCTGGTTCCTGCCTGGGTAGAGGGTAATCATGATGGGGATTAGCAGGAAGGTGGGGACACCCACGCCCCTCACAGCGATGACATGTCCGTCCTGTCCTGCTCCCGGTGCTCTGATAGAGCAGTCCAGAGGACAAGGGGAGATGACAGGACAGAGCCGCCGCTTCCTTCAGCTGCCCCTCCTGCCCATCACGATGACCAACTGCCGGTGTCTTCTGACCCACTGCCCCCCGCCAGGGACACTCTAACCTCATCAGACCTAAATCCCCCTTCTTCTGATAAAAGAGTCCTGGATCCTGTGACAAAAACAAAAATGATTGGGAAGGTGCCTGGTGCACACAGACAGTCCCCTACTCCCAAAGGAGTTGCTAGGTTCAGAACACAGAATCCCTGTTAGGGGATCACTGATCGTCTCTGTGAAGCCTCTGCCTCTCGGCAGAACTGTCCCCAAAGGCTTTATTTTGGTGTGTTTTTTTATGAGAATACACTGCCATACTAGGAAGAGCCATTAGCAGTCAGTCATCTGGTCCAATAGCTCCATTTTATAAGGGGAAACTGAGGCATCGGAGGACTTTATGAGAAACCCAACTCACCCAATTGAGGAGATAGTGCTACGACTAAAACCAAGGTCTCTTGACTCCCAGTTCAGTACTATTTCTGCTCAGAATCTTTTTTTTTTTTTTTTTTTTGTGGATTGTCTGACTTCAAAGGTTGAGACACTTCTTCCCATTCAGTTATGCTGCTTCCCTAAAAAACGGGACGTGGGGTGGGGGAGGTGGCATAACTCAGTGGTGGAGTGCGTGTCTAGCGTGCACGAGGTCCTGGGTTCAGTCTCCAGGACCACCATTAAAAAAGTAATAAATAAATAAATAAATAAATAACAAAATTACCTCCCCCCCGCAAAAAAAAAAATTTTAAATAGAAAAGAAAATGAGATGAGAAGAGGCATAGGCTTCCTAAACCTCTCCAGTCTATACAGCCATGGACTCCTGCATCACCCATCTGGTACGTGAACCTTCTTCCAACAACCCTACAGTGTCTCCTTCCACATCACAGTACACGGGGGCTTGATACTGCCCTAGACAACCATTTCCTCCTTAATCAGCATTGACTGCAGTAAGATCTTGAATTGAATGGACCTCCGCCTCATCACTTCCACTAAGAGGCCAAATTCTCTGAGGACCCCCAACTTTGATCTCTCTTCTTCTGCAGGATGCTCTCCCAGGACTGGATGACAGCCTTACACCCTTGGACTCCACAGCCCAGGTCCTGCCATTGCCCTTCCTCCTAGGGGCTATGGCATGGAGGCCCCTGGCCTTCCTGCTGCCCCACCCCGGGACTGCTCTGATGTGTCTATACCCCTGGAAGACCATGGCGCCCAGAACTGCGTTCCTGCCCAGCGGGCTGAAATGTCACGAAGGTGAGTCAGCTCACACCCATGATAACATCTACACAGCCAGCCTGGGAGGCAGCTGCTCCTTGCACTGAAGGGATGGGTTTGGGACACAGAGGAGCCTATTCTGTCCCGGGGTGGGGAGTGGAGGAACATCAAGAGAAAATGATCCCCTTTCTGAGAACAAACTTTTGAGAAAGGCGGATCTCAGTCTGACTCTTACAGAAACTGGGCCTTCAGGAACCTGCCTGGACAGGTGGGGTAGGAAGGACTGGCCAGGAAGGGGCATGGCTGTTGTGGAAACAGGCTTTGTGCTTTCTGAAGCTGAGAGGATGAAGAAGGCTGATGATGCCAGTGTCAGTGTTTAGAGGGTTCTGATCTTCCTGACTGCTGGGCAGGGCCCCTGGGCTGGAGCCAGGATCCCTGGATTCTATCCCCAGCTCCATTGAAAGATTTTTTTTTGGTGTTGGACCAATCATATCTCCTCTCTGGGCCTCAATGACCCATCTGTGGGATGACGGGCTGGGGGTCCCTCAGCCTCTCAGAGAGACAGCATAGCTCAGGGGTAGGAGCTCAGAGCTCTGGGGCCAGACAGACCTGTGTGAATCTGGCTCTGCTCTTCCTAGCTGTTTGGCTGCAGGCAAGTTACTTAACCCCCTAAACCTTGATTTCCTCATCTATAAAATGGGATAACAATGAAGTTCTCCGTGTGCCTGGTCCTACTCAGTAAATGGGAGTTATGGTGGGAGTTATCTAAGGGCTCATCCACCTCCACATTCTGAGATTCCACAAGTGAGAGTGGGAGACACGGGGTGCATGTCTGGGGCTGGGGTGGGAGGCTGTTGGCAAAACCCTGAATGACCCCCAGGTCCAGCTTTGAGGGGCCCTGGAACTCTGGCCAACTCTGCACCTGCGTGTGTCCTCCACGATCCTCCCGCCAGGCCTTGGCTGTCTCTGATCTGTCCCTGGTCCAGATGCCTCTTCTGTTCCAACAGTTCAGTCCTGCTCACCCTCCAGGGCTCTGCTCACAAGCCATCTCCCTCCAGAAGACTTCCCTGACCTCTTCCTCCTCCTCTGACATCTCACATCTTCTCTTTTTGAAACCCATGCTTGGCAGCCTTAGGTTTTGCATTATCTGGTGGGTAGAGCTGAACTGCAGACAGGGCTGACTTATTCACTTGGCATGGTCCTGAGAGCTTGAGATACAGTTAAAGGTCCACAAAAATGTTTTCATATTAATATCTTTTTAAATGAGAAGAAAAACATGAAAATAAGGATCGCGACTAGATAACAATGAATTCAGCCTGGACTAACTTCATCTTTATGCCTACACAGTGGTACTTTAAAATAGTTTTTGATGGAGGAAGGGACTCAGGATGGCTGAAGTGCCCAAGGCCCACGAAAGTCAGATGCGGGCTGGACAGCAGGGTTCTGTCTGTGCCTCACTGGGCACCCGGGTCTGGCCCGGATCTCTGCCCAGAACTGCTAGACTGTGAGCTCCATGCAGGCAGAGATGGAGGTCAGTTCTGCTCATCACCTTATTCCCAATGCCTAACACAAGGTGGGAGCTTGATAAAATACGTGTGGCAAAGGGATGGCAGTCAGAAGACACGTGTGTGTCTCTCTAACATTCATACAAGAGTCTTTCCTGCGTACCTTTGTCTCTGCCTGCAGGATGTGCCTGAGCAGCATCAAGCCTGGGCACCTAGAATTATAGACTCATAGGAAGTGAGAGTTGGAACGGATCATGTATTTATTCCCCAGACATTTCTTGGACACCAGCAATGTCCAGGCTGTGTGTGGGGACTTGGAGACCAGCGCCAGGGGCTCCTCAGACAGTCCTCAGAGGGACTTCCAGGGGTGTAAGGACCCCTAAATGTGAAGTGATTTCTTTATTTAGTTTTTTTGAGGGGGGAGGGAGGTAATTAGGTTTATTGATTTCTTTATTTTTAAAGGAGGGACTGGGGATTGAACCCAGGACCTCGTGCAAGCTAAGCATGTGTTCTACCGCTTTAAGCTATACCCTTCCCTAAGGATCCCTGAATGTGTAAGTAAAATTTGGAATCTGCACCTGTAAAATGCCCTTCTAGAGAGACACTCTGACATCCGACTGTCAAAAGGCCAGTGTCTCCAAAATGCTGAGGACCACGGGTTCAACTCTATCACCCACCAGGCTCTTTTCAGAGTTGGAGAAACAGGCCTAGGACAAGGAGATGGCTTGTTCAAGGTCACACAACCAGTCAAAGGTAGAGATGGGCCCCTCCAACCTTGACATCTCCAAGAGAAGACCCCCTCATTCGTTGGCAGGGGTGGACAGAGAAAGGCCAGCAACCAAGCTGATTCTGTGGGTCCCTGGGGTCCAAGAGCCCCTCTTCTGAACCCCCACCCTCCACCACACACACACACACACACACACACACACACACACGCTCCCAGCCATCTTTCACAACATCCCCCGGGTCCACCCATCAGGGGCCTGGTTTGGGGCCTGCCTCAAGTCAAAAGCAGATAACCTCTCCCAGGGATGTATAAACATCCAGTGGGCGTCAGGGGCAGAAGAATGTGGAAATGGATTCTTTTCCCTCTGAGCACCGGACGTCCAGTGCCAGGACTGCTCCGAAGTTGCTGTGACCCCTCAGATCTGGGCCTGAGGCCCTTTGAGTCTCCATCTGTGTCCCCCAGAGGCTTTCTCACTGTGGGTGACTTCTGCAACCCCAAAAAGTAGACTTCCCAAGTGGCTGGGTTCCCACACTCCCTCTGCACGAGCCCCACCACACCTTCTTTGAATTGCAGCCCACAAGCCAGGGACTGCCAGCTGTGGGCTGGCCCTCCCTTCAGAAGGGCGTTAATGGAGGAAACTGGGGGATTTTATGTGGAGACAAGTGGTTTGAATTTAAGCGGAGGGCACAGGGGAGCTAATTAGAAAGCCTAGATGTGGTAAACAGATATTTGTTTTATCTTACTTTTTAGGGAACCAAATCTTAGAAAAACAGAACTGAATTTGAAATTAAGCAACACCTTTTCTCCCCCTCAGCTACATTTTGTTTCCAGGTTTAAAAAAAAAAAATAGAAAAGAAAAGCTCTCCACAAGAGGCTGTGGAGAAAGGGGAACCCTCCTACACTGCTGGTGGGAATGCAGTTTGGTGCAGCCACTATGGAAAACAGTGTGGAGATTCCTCAAAAGACTAGGAATAGACTTACCATATGACCCAGGAATCCCACTCCTGGGCTTGTATCCAGAAGGAAATCTACTTCAGAATGACACCTGCACCCCAATGTTCATAGCAGCACTATTTACAATAGCCAAAACATGGAAACAGCCTAAATGTCCATCAACAGATGACTGGATAAAGAAGATGTGGTATATTTATACAATGGAATACTACTCAGCCATAAAAACTGACAACATAATGCCATTTGCAGCAACATGGATGCTCCTGGAGAATGTCATTCTAAGTGAAGTAAGCCAGAAAGAGAAAGAAAAATACCATATGAGATCGCTCATATGTGGAATCTAAAAAACAAAAACAAAAACAAAAACAAAAACAAAAAAAACAAACAAAAGCAAAGCGTAAATACAGGACAGAGATAGTCTCACGGACAGAGAATGCAGACTTGTGGTTGCCGGGGGGTGGAGGGTGGGAAGGGATAGCCTGGGATTTCAGAATTGTAGAATAGATAAACAAGATTACACTGTATAGCACAGGGAAATATACACAAAATGTTATGATAACTCACAGAGAAAAAAATGTGACAATGAGTGTGTATATGTCCATGAATAACTGAAAAATTGTGCTAACACTGGAATTTGACACATTGTAAAATGATTATAAATCAATAAAAAATGTTAAAAAAAAAAAAAAAAAGAAAAGAAAAGCTCTCCACAAATCTGGTCAAAAGACTCAAGGAGAAATCCGCTGAAGCTCTGTCCCACCCTGGGGACCAGAAACTGTGGCAGACGATCCCTGTGTGACTCTGGGGACCGCGGGTTTGGTCTCAGCTCTGAGTCGACAGGGGGAGGCAGGCACTGGGTTTCATAGAGAGTGAGACCCTGCCGTCCGTCCGCAGAGTTGTGAGCTGTTGCCAGTGCTGGAAAGAGGAAAAATGATTCCCCTCTCATCTTTATTTAGCCTCTTGTTGCTGTTCTGCTTCATCTCGGAGAAGCACGGGGTGATTTCTGGATATGCTTGGAGTGGCCTGGAATCCATTTTCAGAAGTGGAGACTGTGTCATTGAATTACGTGATCCTCTGAGTGTGGCCAGAGTACCTGTGCACGTGCCTACACACACACACACACACACACACAAACACATAGTACACATGTACGCATACATATACACATACACATGCATGTGTATACACACATATGCACACACATACACACGTACATACACCCCGGCATACATAGTACACACGTGCACACACGCACATGTATACACATATGCACACATACACATATACATACATAGTACACATGTACACAAACACACATGCACATGTATATGCATATACACATACACACGTACACACATAGTACACACGCACGCGCACATATACACACATACATATGCACATGTATGCACATACACACATAGTACACATGTGCATACACATACACATGCACGTGTATACACACATAGGCACACACATACACATACACACGTACATACACATATATACACATACACACATGCATACACTCACCCACAAACACACACATACTGCCTCCCTTCTCCTCTTCCTTCCTTCTTCCTGGTCCTGCTCTTTCTTTGCCCTCATCTGTGATTTTTATTCCAGCTGCCAAGTGTTTAGCCCTGTTTGTCCTTCTCCTCCTCTCCACCTGCCCACTTTGTGCCCTCAAGGCCAAAGTGTGCCCTGCCACCACCACCTCCATGAAGCCCACCAGGAAAGGTGTAGCCCACGGGGCCCTCTGCCCTTTCAAACATCTAAACCTCTTCTCGGCCTGGGGCAGTTCACGATGGACTTTTCCTCGGTGGCTTCCTGGCCACAGCCTCTGGAGGGTGCAGAGCATCCATGTGTAAAAACAAAACGTAAACTTGGCACCCTGCGCTTGGCATGCAGTGTTACTAGACCCATTTTCCTGACAAGAAAACTCTGGATCAAAGTCTCCTATACTTTGTCTAAATATCCTGAGTGAGTAAGTGAGTAGATGCGGGTCAGCCTCTCACCCCAGGTCCCCTGGCTTCCTGGCAGCCCTGAAGCTTTACTATTTTAACTTTTATTATGAAAATTTCAAACATAAACTAAGAAGAATAGCTGTATGCCCACTTGGGGGGCTGGTATTTTGGCCTTTATTCTCCATTGTTCTGTCTCCAAGATGAGTTGGCATGTTTGTTTTTTAGACCTCAAATTCGAAGCATCAACTTAACCACCCTCCTGCGTTCATGACATATTACCACCATTTACATATTTGTTCTCTCTATTCCTTTTTATCTGCGTCACCCATTCCTATCCTATACACGAACACACACATGCACACATACAAAGGCAAGTGTTCTATTGGTTTATTGCACCGTTTTTAAAAAATGAAACATGCGTATAAATGGTTGTTTTGTGCTTGTGTGTGTTTATTGTGGCAAAAGAGAGATAACATAAAGTTTAACATTTCATCCATTTTTAAGTGTATGATTCAGTGACATTATGTGCATTCATGATGTTGTGTATCCATCACTACTATCCATCTTCAAAACTTTTCTATCACCCCAAGGAAACTGCCTTCTTGAGCAAAATCCCACATTCTCCCCCACCCCCACCCCGATAACCACTATCCTATTTTCTGTCTCTATGAATTTCCCTATTCTAGACAGCTCATATAAGTGGAATCATGCAATAGGTGTCCTTTTGTGTCCAGTTTTTTTCACCAAGCATGTTTTCAAGGCTCACCCATAGTTTAGCATGTATCAGAACTTCATTCCTTTTCATGACTGAATAATATTCCACTGTGTGTAGACCACCTTTTGTTTATCCATTCATCTGCTAATGGATACTTGCTTTGCTTCCATGTTTTGGCTGTTGTGAATAATCCTGCTATGAGCATTGGTATACGAGTATCTGTTTGTTCCTCTTTTCAATTGTTTTGGGCGTGTATGTAGGAGTAGAATTGCTGGTTGTATTGTAATTCTATGTCGAACTTTTTGAGGAAACAATTTTCCACAGTAGCTGCACCATTTTACTCTCCCACCAGCAATGCAGGAGGGTTCTCATTTCTCCACATCTTTGTCAACACTTGCTATTTTCCTGGTTTCATTTGTTTTGGTTTTGGTTTTTAAAAAATAGCCATCCTAGAGGAAGGGAGGGTATAGCTCAGTGGCAGAGTGCATGCTTAGCATGTATGAGGTCCTGGGTTCAATCCCCAGTACCTCCATTAAAAGAATAAATAAACCGAATTACCTCCTCCCTCCAAAAAAGAATAAAATGATAAAAAATAGCCATTCTAGTGGGTGTCATATCTCATTGTGATTTTGATTTGCATTCCCCTGACGACTAATGATGTTGAGCATGTTTCCATGTGCTTATTAGCCATTTGTACATCATCTTTGGAGAAACGTCTTTCAGGTCCTTTGCCTATTTCTTAATTGGGCTATTTGATTTTTTGTTGTTGAGTTGTAGAAATCCTTTACATATTCCAGATATTAATCCCTTATCAGATATAGGATGTGCAAATATTTCTTCCACCCGGTGGGTTTTCTTTTCACTCTCTTGATAGTGTACTTTGATGTATGAAAGTTTTTAATTTTGATAAATTCCAACTTACCTTTTTGTGTGTGTGCATAATCTGTGCTTTTAGTGTTGTATTTAAGAAATAATTGCCACGGGGGGAGGTATAGTTCAGTGGCAGAGTGCGTGCTTAGCCTACACGAGGTCCTGGGTTGAATCCTCAGTACTGCCATTAAATAAATAAATAAACCTAATTACCTGCCTCTCCCCCGCCTCCAAAAAAAAAAAGGAGAAGAAAGAATTGCCACGAAGATTTCCCCCTGTATATTCTCCCAGGAGTTTTGTAGTTTTAGCTCTTAAGATTAGGTCTTTGATCCATTTGGAGTTGATTTTTGTATGTGGTGTGAGGTAAGGGTGCAACTTCATTCTGTGGCATGTGGCGCTCCAGTCTTCCAGCACCATGTGTTGAAAAGACTGTCCTTTTCCCATTGAATGGTCTTGGCACCCTTGGAAAATCAGTTAATCCCATACATGTGAGGGTTTATTTCTGGGACTTCTTTTCTTTTCCATGGGTTTCTATGACTATCTTTCTGCCGATTACCACAACTGTTCTTGATTACCGTGGCTTCGTAGTGTATTTTTTTAAAAAATAAATTTATATTGTATTATTTAGCTATTTTATTTAGGGGGAGGTGATTAGGTTCATTTATGTTTGGAAGGGGTAGTGGGGATCAAACCCAGGACCTCCTGCACACTAAGCATGTGCTCCACCACGTTAGCTATACCCTCCCTGCTGTTGTATGTTTTGAAATCAGGAAGTGAGAGACCTCCAACTTTATTCTTCTTCCTCAAGATTGTTTTTGGCTGTTTGGGATCCTTTGAAATTTCATATGAACTTTAAAGTGGGCTTTTCTCTTTCTGCAAAAAAAAAAAAAAAATACTGTTGAGATCTTCATAGGAGTGGCACTGAATCTGTATGGGTGCTGTGTCTTTCACTCTCCTTTCAAGACCCAGCCATGTCGCCATGCGAATCTTGGGTCTGCGTCTGTCATATCAGCTTCTGCTGAGCCCTCATGGTTCCCCGTCCTCTGCCCTTTGAGGGACATACAGTTCTGTCTAACACAACAGAGTTGTAACACACGCCCTCAGGCTGGTACTCTCTGTGTGAGCATCTCTGTAATATACTCTCAATGCAATTATCCATGAGATAATAATTGTATTTAGTTAATACTTGTGGACCCGTTACCAGGTGCTGTGTGAGCACTACATGCATTCTCTCATCCTATTATTATAATATCAACTCTGTGAAAAATGTGTTAGTATTATTGCCATTTTACACGTGAGGGAACTAAGGCTCAGAGAAGGCTCAGTTAGGGAGTAGGAATCTGAACGCAGGCCAGCCTGGCTCTGGCCCCTGCGGGCTACATCCCTGTGCTCCAAAGCCTGTCCCCACCGTGGGACATCAGGGCCTCACTTACAATTTCTTTAGTTTCCCCACATGCTGACTGCGTGCCAACTGCCCATTGAACACCTGGGCCTGGGGGACCTGGAGCCCAGAGAGGGAACGGCACCAGCCCAGCATCGCTAACAGCAGCTGAAGGAGCAGAGTGAGCCTGGGACCCGGGCGGCGTGACCCCTGCCCTCAGGGCACGGCAGGCCAGCGGTCAGGAGAGGGGTCACCGTGCGCACATCTCCTCCGGCATAAGGTCCTTCTGGCAGCCCATAAATCCGGCTGGACCCTGCTTATCCTGTTTACTGGATTAGCGGACTGGGCGTCTCCCTATAAATCATCCAGGGTGATTTACGGGGAGGCCCTGGAAGGCCTGAAGGTCCGACGGGCGCGGGTCCCCGGGGAGGGGCAGGTCAGTGCAGCCTGAGCCCGCTCAGCCCGCTCCCCTCCCAGCCAGGGCGGATGGCAGGGGGCTCCTGCTCCTCCACCCCGCCCGGGTGAGTCACTCTATGCTCCTGTTTAAATCTGCGCCTCTTCTTGCAGGCTCCCAGCCTAGTTTAAAAGTTCCAAAGGCAAAGCTTCTGGCGCCTGTAGGAACTGCCTCTATCAAAGTGTGCCAAGTAAGGATGATAAAACACCATAGGCAAATTGGGAAAAAACAAAGAGGTCAAACTGTGAAGGAACTAAGGTTGCAATCTTGTATATATGTTTTTTTATTGAAATATAGTCAGTTTACAATGCTGTGTCAGTTTCTGGTGTGCAGCATAATGCTTCAGCCACACACGAACATACATACATTTGTTTTCCTATTTTTTTCACCATGTTACTATAAGATATTGAATATAGTTCCCTGTGCTATACAGTATGAACTTGTTGTTTATGGCAATCTTTATTAGATAAGATGCATTGCTAACTTTGATGGGTTGCTTCCCAGGTGCCAGGCACTCATCTACCTTTTAATGTGAATCCTCATTTTAAGCTGCAATAGACCTGTAAGACGGGTACTGTGATTACCTCCGTTTTACAGATGAAGCCACTGAAACACAGAGAGGTGAATTGACTTGACCAGGGCCAACGTCACAAAATGTGAATCTCAGCAGTGAAGGTGCGATTCAAACCAGGCGGTCTGCTGTTAGAGCTGGGAACTCCGTTCCTCCTTCTGTTCACTCCGTGCACAGGCAGGGGTGGGCGGCAGGGTCTGACCAAGGCAGTAAGCCGTGCAGTGTTTAAGAGGCAGGCTTTGCAGTTGGAAAGGCTGGGATTTAGGTCCCAGCTTAGCCACTTACTAGCTTGTGGCACGGACGAGTCACTTTAATTCTCTCTGCCTCAGATTTTCCTCATTATAAAATGAGGGTAATATAGCAAGTCCCTCCTAGGAGGGCAGGACCCCTTCTGTGTATTTTGAGTCATAAATAAGATAAAATATTAAAAATGTGCTTTGCACAATGACAAACTTGTAGTTACATATTCAATAAATGGTAACCTGTTGCCTGATGGATTTTTCATCCTGATCTTAAGGAGTTCATGAACCAGTGGTAGAGACTCAAATTTACACAAGGAACTCCAAAGAGGATGGATCATTATAGTACACAATGAAGATCCAAAGTAGAAAGGATAGTGAATTTTGAGAGGCAGGGCCAGAAACCTTCTCATGGAGAAGGTGGCTGAGACTTGACGTGTGAAACCCAAGCGAGACTTCCTAAAACTATGAAAGTGGGGAAATGCTGAGAGAGCCTCTGTAGCCAAAGTGCATGGTGAGTGATGAAGGACTCACTCTCAACTACACTAGCAGTTTGCAGCTTTCTCTCCACATCAATAGAGGTGGTGTTTAATTCTTCATGAAGTCTTCTCCGTGCCACCCCATGACTGAATGATAACATGTCTGGTACATGCTGTATGGATGGATGGGTGGATGGGTGGATAGATGGATGGATAACAGATACATGAATGAACAGATGGCAGAGGTGAATGAGTGGATGGATAGACAGATGGATAGATGGATGGATAATACATGGATGGATGGATGCAAGAGGTGAATGGATGGATGGATAGCTAGATGCATACGTAGGTAAATAGAATGAATGGACAAGTGAATAGGTGGGTGGTTAGGTGGATGAATGGATGTATAGATGAATGGATAGACAGGTAAACAGAATGAATGGACAGGTGAATTTGTAGATGGATGGATGGGTGGATGGATGAGAGTGCAGCTGAAGGTCAGGTGCATGAATGGTGTCTGCCTAGTGAGTTCCCACCTCCAGACCTTTGCCCTTGGGGTTCTCTCTGCCTGGATTATTCTCCAAGATATTCTTTTGTTTTAGCTCTCTCATTTCATTTAAGGCTCTGGTCAAATGTCACCTCCTCAGGGAAGCCTTCCCTGCCTGACCAATCTAAATTAGAATCCTCTTTGACTCTGTGCCCTCGTATATTTATAACAGTACTTACCACTGCCTCACATGGTAGTCACTTGCTTGCTTGTTCTCCCCCGTCATGTGTGAGTCCGTGGGAGAGGATGCTTTCTCTGCTTTGCTCACTCCTCTCTCACCAGCACCTAGTACAAGGGCCTGGCACACAGTAGGCCCTCAATACACATTTGTTGAATGAGTTGAAAGATGTACTAAGTAGCTAGAAGGAAGGGTGAGGTCCGATCCTGGAAATCTCTAAAACGTCTTTGCAAAGGCAAGAAAGTGCTCTACCAGTGATAATGCTGAAATTTTCTGTCATTTGTTCCAAAATTTTCATGTCAGAAAGGACTTTCTCATCCATTATCCCATTTGCACACCCTTGAAGTAGGCAGGAAACACAGCTGAGTGATTTTTCTTTTCCCAAGGCAGAATGATCTTTGCAGATCACAGTTTTCCACTTGATACTGAAGGGTAAGATTTAGAAAGTGAAATTCTTCCCATGTGCTTCTCACCCTCCTCTCTGAGATATTCACTGTTGAAAGTTTGGGGCTAGTGTTGTAATCCCCACTTTAATGAATGGGGAACCTGAGGCTCAGAGAAGCTAAGACACTTGCCCAGGGACACACAGCTACTCAATAGCAGAGCTAAATGTTTCGTTTGTTCCACCTCAGGTACCTATTAAGTGCCAACCATACGGTGTGGATCTGAGGCGGACTGAATTGGCTCCAAGCATAAGCAGAAATACTTTTCTTGCCAGTCATCATGCTGGTTAAGCCTGCTTCACCCGACATGGTTCCTTTGATGCAGGAAAAACGAATGTGGGACGAGAGAAGGGGCGTGTCCCGGGTCTCAGTTGTGTCCCTGGGACCTGCCCCGCCAAGTGTGGGTCCTTGGCTTTGTGCAGGAAAGAATTCAACAGTGAGCCACAGTTGAATGAAGATAGATTTATTTAAAGAGATACAAACTACATAGAGTGTTGGCTGTTTCAGAAGGCAAGAGAAAGGCCACAAGGTATGGGGGTTGGATGCTCAGGTTAAAGTAAAAGTAGACACACGCTCCACAGACAAGAATGTGGGCTGTCTCTGAAGACAGGGAGCCAGAGGCAGCCATGAGGCTCAGTGTTGCCAGTTTTTATGGGCTCGGTAGCTTCACATGCCAACAAGTGGGAGGACCATTCCAACTACCCTGGGGAAGGGGCTGGGATTCCCAGGAACTGAGCCCCCACCCACTCTTTGACCTTTTATGGTCAACCTGGAAGCTGTCATGGTGCCTGTGGGAGTGTCATTTACCATGTTGATGTATTACAATAAGCGTATAATGAAGCTCAAGTCTCCTGCCATCTTGAGCCTCAAAGTCTACTGGGAGTTGAATCTTCCACCATTTTGGTGTTAATTGCTGTCACTCCTTGAATAGCTGTGCCCTGTCCCCTTCCTTCCTGTCTCACCTTGACAGCCATGGTGGGGAAAGATGCCAGTCTGGGCTGACTGGAGTGTTCTCAACACTTAAGCCAGGCTCTCTCAGCTGCCCGAACATCCTGTTTCTCCTCTCCCATTGACCCAGGTACCCACTGTGGGCTGGCACGTTGCATGGTTCCATGCAGTATCTTCCTTAATGCTCACAATAACCCATGACCTGTGACCCTCTCCATCGATTGGGGGATGAAACTGAAGTCTGGGGAGCTTAAGTGGGTTGCCCAAGGCTACCTGGCTAATCAGCCAGAGCTGTGACTTCAACTCTGAGTCTATTTTCCTTTGACTCTGGAGCACATGCTCCTACCCTGTTCCTCCTGTGCCCCATCCCTGGGTCCCCTGCTCCTCAACCCTACTCTGCGCTGGGACCCTGGGCTTCTTTCTGACTGAGGAGATGTTGCTGAACAAAAGTTCTTGTGCCCAATGCACAGTAAGGCCAAACAAACTGAAATGTCGAGTTTGGAGCAGAGGAAGGTTTATTGCAGGGCCAAGCAAGGAGGATGGTTGGCTCATGCTCGAAAAACCCAAACTCCCCAATGGTTTCCAGGGAAAAGGTTTTATAGACAAAATTTGGGGTGAGGGCTACAGAGTGTGTGACTTTCTTCTAATTGGTTGGTGGGGAGGTAACAGGGCTATGCTCTAGAAACCTTATGCTCAGCCTGAAGTTGCCATCCTCCCCCCCCCACCGAGGTGGAGGCCTTAGTTCCTGCAGAAGAACCCAAAGATACTGTTGTGTATATTCCTTGAGGAGGAACCAGGACCCTGCTCCAAGGCTGCACCATTGTTTCTTGACTGTTTCTCCCTTGTCTCTGCACTCCCTCCCTTCCCTGATTAGCAACTGTTTGAATCTGTTCTTTGGAACTCAGGGAAGGTCAAAGAGGCTGAATGAAGCCTATTTCCTACCAACAAGAAATGGGGGACACGGAAAGGATTTGTACCAGGGAGGATCCCACAGAGTCCTGCTCTGTTTCAGAGAGGTCTTGGCCCAAAGGGGCTGCCACTGCCCTGTGCCCCTTTTCAGGACTTCCCTGCTTCTTCATGTTCTACCATCTTCCTTTCAGCTGTGCCCCACTCAGTCACCGACCCTGTCCCTTCTTTCTCCTGCTGCAAGCTCTTCCCCCAAGGTCCCTAAACTTATCCAGTTTTCCCTCTTCTCAAAAGAATACCCTCCCCGGTTCTTTTTCTCCTTCAAGTTACCACTTCATCTTTCTCCATCAAATTTATTTATTTCACCACCAAATTTCTTGGGATAAAAAGGATTCTATTCTAATTTTTCCAGCCAGTGCCCCCACGAATGACTTGGTCACTAGACAAATCTGGATTTTAGCCCCCTCACTCTGCCACTGGGTTCTGGTGTGACCTTGAGCAAATCACAGCACCACTTGGGGCCTCAGCCTCTTCATCTGTAAAATGGGGCTATTGAGCTTCCCTTAGGGGCACTATGTGATCACGAGATGAGATAAAGAATGTAAAGGGCTTAGCACCATTGTGGCACTTAGCAGCAGGTCCTTTGTCATCGCTGTCTCCCCCGCCCTAGCACAGTGCTGGCACATGCAGGCTTAACATCAAATATCTGGTGGGTGAAAAATTGAATGAGTTCACAAGGGGCTTTGCTTTCCCATCACCCTTTGCTGCTACAAGTCCTTCCTGCCTGTGATGGGTAATTTTTTTTTAATCGTGCTAAAATACACACAACATGAAATTTACCATTTTAACTATTCAGTGCCACTAAATACATTCACATTTTTGTGCAGCCATCACCACCATCCATCTCCAGAACATTTTCACTATCCAAACTGAAACTCTGTACCTGTTAATAACTCCCCACTCCTCTCTCCCCTCAGCCCCTGGTAACCACCATTCTGCTTCCTGTCTCTATGAATTTGACTACTCTAGGAACCTCATATAAGTGGAATCAGATAATTTTTGTCCTTTGTGATGGTTAATTTTATGTGTCAATCTGGCTAGCCTGTGGTACCCAGTCGTTTGGTCAAACATCAGCCTAGAGGTTGCTGTGGAAGTATTTTTTAGATACAATTGATGTGTAATTCAGGAGACTTTGAGTAAAGCAGATTACTCCCTCCATAACGAGGGTGGGTCTCATCCAATCATTTGAAGGCCGTAAGAGGAAACTCTGAAGTTTCCCAAAGAAGAAATTCTGCTTGAGTTTCTAGCTTCCAGACTCAAGATGACACCAACACCAGCTCCTACCTGCATTTTCAATCTCCTGAGCCAATTCCTTCAAATCTCAGTCTTTCTCTCTCTTTCTCATTATCATTTATATGTGTGTATATATACATATACCTCCTCTGGTTCTGTTTCACAGGAGAATCCTGACTAATACACTGGTCCTGCTCCCTCTCTGTAGCCCTTATCCCCATCTCCTCTCAGGCCACATAGCACCTCCTCCGGGAAGCCTTCTTGTCACACATGGCCTTGTGACAGGATTTTAATCCTCGTGAGTGGGGACCATTTTTGCTCCTTGCTTCGAACATTCATTCAACTTTGCTCTCTCTCAGTGGCACTGGGACAGCTGGGCCTTGTAGGTGTACATAGTGTTGGTGGAATTTGGTCATTTGTGCAGTGGCTCTGGGGAGCATCATAAGGAAACTCATTCCCACCCTGGCAGAGCTCTCACCCCACTCCAGAGGTTGACTTGGGCTGAACCCAAGCCAGGGGTTAAGCCCCACACCACTCTCCCCATATGTGCTGGGACTATCCTACACTCGGCTGAGAGCCAGAAAAAGCCTTGGGGACCACCTGCATGAAAGGGACCCTTCCAGTCCCAAGAGACTTGGGCAGGCAGCTAGATGGAGGCAAAGCACCTGCCCCGAGTTCCCCAGTCAGAAGGTCCCAAGATACACCAAGGATTCTGTTCAAGCCTGGGGTCTGACTGCAGGACTGCTCTCTGGCTTCCTAATGCCTGATGGGGGCTGAGGCAGAGATGAGGAGGACAGGCTGCCCCTCAGCACCTAGACCCCCGCCCCCAGAGGCCCTCCTGTGCTTGCCCCTCTGTGGCTGGGAGCCAGGTTTGGAGCAGAAGGTCTGCTTTTGAATCCCAGCTTTGCCACTGACCAGTTGTGTCACCTAACATCTCAGACGATTTCCCCACCCCTGAAATGAGAATGCTAATGCTTATCTCTGAGAGTACTTGCCGGATTAAGGGAGGTAACACACAACGCACCTGGCACGTAGTAATCACTCTGTAAATGACAGATATTATTATTGTCCTCGATGCTATTTCTTTTATTACCCGTGTGACATGAGGCAAGTGGCTTAACCTCTCTGTGCCCCATTTCCTGAGCTCTGAAAATGAGGATGAGAATAACAATAAGGGCTCCACAGGGTGGCTCTGGGCACTGAATGAGATAAAACCTGTAAAGTGCCCTGGAGGTAATAATCCTTCAATACACAACAGCTATTATTAGGCATTAATATTTATTATTATTGTGATTATTGTTTGGGCTGGCCGACTGAGGTAGCCCCTGGATCCCTCCAGCTCGGAGGGAGCTGAGGCTCTGGGTGGAGGAAAAGCCCCCCTCAGCGCCCCCTCCCTGCCCCCGCCCCTCAGGCCCCTTTGAAGTCCCCAGGGGCCCCGGGGCCGTGATAAATGTCCCAGCCCTATAGGTTATGACTTGCTGCCAGATTTGACATTAACCATCATGCCCTGGCTGGGTGTTTGAAGAAAGTGGCTAAATGCTGCTGGGGCTGATGGGGGAGATAGCGGCCGAGGCCGGTCTTTGAAAGCCCCTGGCCGCCCTGGCGAGAGGGAGCGAGGAGGCCGGCTCCGCTCCAGCTGTTTAGTCTACCAATCACGGTGGTGACATGGAGTCTGTGCGGCACGGGGAGGGCTGCTGCCGCGCTGGGCGGGGAGGGCCGGCCGCAGCCACCAGGGGGTTCCCTGGGCTGGCTTTGTTTTGGGGAGGGACGCGTCTGCGCTTTTCACACCTTTCCACTGAGAGGAGAGAAGGCCGGAGAGGAGAAAGCGCGCTGGACTAAAAGCCTGGGCTCAACCACCCTCTTGCCTCCCCTCTCTCCGCCCCCCAGGAGAGGGGAACACGTGCAGTGAGAGGTCCGTATCCCAGGCTTCCGAGTCAGCTGGTCCCCTGGCTCTGCCTCTTCTTACAGGGACTCCTTGGGAAAGAGCCTTGACTTCCCTGAGCCTCGGTTTCCTTATCTGTAAAATGGGGATGAATAACACCTTCCATGGGGTCCAGTAGGGATGAAATAAGCTGCAGCATGAAATGCCTCTTGCGCAGAACCAGGCACACAGCAGGGGATCAGTAGACAGAAGCTGACCTCCAGTGTGGGTTGCAGACACAGAAATAAAGAGCCAAGTTTGCTTTTTGGCCTCTACTGTGTCTCTAGACACCTCATCCCAGCTGCCAGTTCTCTCCACTCTTCTCCATTCATTTGTTCTTTCAAACAACTTCTATCCGAGGCAGAGAAGCATCATCATTAAAAATAATAGCTGCCAGAGCCCTGATTACATGCCAGGCACTGTGTAGACCACTTTACATGCCGCAGCTGGCCTGGGAGAAAAGCATTAGATAACAGTGAACAGTGCATGACACTTAGCAAGTTCTTAATAAACAGTAGCTGCTATATTGTGAGCTCCTGCTCTATGCCAGCCTGTATTAGGAACTGCAGACCCAAAGCTTGGTGGAGGGGGCTCCGTCTTCAAAGCACCATCGGGATAAGGCAGGTTAGGCTGCAGTAACAAGCGTCCCAGCACTCAGGGCACCGAGGGCTAAGTCAGCACTCATCCTGCATGTCCAGTGTGGGTGGGCAGGAGTTTCAGTTGATCCAGTCACTCTCATTGGCTACAGTAAATCACGTGGTTCTGCCTAACCTCAGAGGGAAGTGTGATCTTACCATATGCCTGGACGGAGGAGGAAAATGAGGCCCACAAGCCCACAGTCCAGGAGCAGAGGCAAACAGGTGAGCAGCTACCCCGATAGAGTTATGTCCTCATCATGTGTTGTGAGAGCACAGAGGAGAAGAGACTCTGTGGGGAGATCTGGGGAGGCCGCATGGCAGGGGTGGCCTGAGCCCCGAGGCATTTAGAGCAGTGGGTGCTTCTTACATTGGGTGGGGCCCAGGATCCAGGAGCCCCCTGAAACGGTGCAAAATCTTGTATGTAGGTGGGTTTGCACATTTCTATGAGAAGAAATTCTTGACTCTCATTATCTGAGATTTAGGCCACCAGCTTCTCTGCCTTTCTCCTGACATCAAGTCTACCACAGAGTATCTTTAAGTGAGACGTTCAAACCACCTGCCACAGAGAACCTGGGTCACTGTCAAAAATGCACAGTCCCAGCCCCTCCCCTGACAGACTGGATCAGAACCACTAGGGGTGAGGCTGGGTAATATGCATTTTAACAAGATTTCCAGGTAACCCTGAGGCCCCTGAACTTTGAGACCCTCTCTGCCAGGGACAGCCCTCCCCGGGCTGGGAAGGGAAGCTGCACGGTTAACAAGAGCTCTCCGTGGTGGAGGGCACTTTATAGTCTCCTGTGCGCAGCCATGCACCTCACCTGATTCGGTCCTCCCAGCGACAGGGTGGAGAAGAAGGGGCCAGGCTCCCCTTCCACCTGCCACATAGGAGGTGTTCAGTGCATGTCACCGAGGGAGAGTAAGACAGGAAGTTAAGGGAGCAAAAAGGACAGAATGGCCTAAAAATACATGCTGTGGAATCAGATGGCCCTGGGTTCAAATTCTAGTCTCACTGATTAGTAGCTGGGTGATCTCGGACAAGCTCACTACCCTCTCAGGACCCCAGCTTCCTCATCTATCCTTTGAGGACACAATCTCTCTCACCTACCCCATGGGACCAAGTTGGCACACAGCACACGTTCTCTAAAGAGTGGCCAGAAGGATAATGATTGTTTTCACAATCATCCCTGTGCTGGGTCTCATGAACCTTCTAGAGGTGAGCAGAGGGAAAGCCTGACATGGTTCCACTCTGAGTGTCAGAGCAGGATTCAAGCCCAGGCAAAACATCCATCGCCTCAGAGCCTGGGGCCTGGTCCTCCTCGTCCCACAGTCTCCTGGCCAGAGCCTCCTCCTCTAGACACAAACACATACACACACACACACACACACACACACACTCACTCTCTCTCTCTCTCTCTCTCTCTCTCTCTCTCTCTCTCTCTCTCTCTCTCTCTCACTCGACCCCTTTGTCGTTCATCACCCCTGTGAGGCTCAGGGCTCGTAGGCACAGGTAGGACTCAGGGCTGATGACCAAATCAGTGGTCCCCGGCGCTGGCTGTGCCAGAGAAGAACCTGGCAAGTGTGTCCACTGTACACAGTCCTGGGCCTGGCCCCGGGGCTCTGATTCTGCAGGTTTGCACCAGGCCCAGCAACTGCATTTAAACTTGTTGCTGGGGATTCTGATCCTCAGCCAGGTCCTTGGGCCCCTGAACCCAGAATGTGCAGGTTTGGAATATCTGAGAGGCAGACGGGAGTCCTGGCCCACAGGGGCCCCTGTCCCCAATAGTCATACTGCCCCAAGATGAGCCCTTTCCCTCCCCAGGAAGCCACTGCCCACCCACCTCCATGGTGCCCTGAGCTACCCCTCCTTGTGGCCGGAGGTGAGCACTAAGAGTAGATGTATCTGGGGTAGGTTGGGAGGTGGAGAGAACTGACTGAGAGTCGGGAACCTGCCGCAGAGGCTTCTGCTCCCTCTATAACTTTCAGGCTCTGAAGCCTCAGCTTTCTCATCTGTAAGATGGACGCTCAGAGGGCCATGCTACCCACGCAGCTAAAGAGGCTTACACCCAGGGCCCCTCGCCTGCCCACAGCCCCTTCTGAAGCCCTGCACCTAATTTTGCTTTCTCTTCTTTAAGCAGGGCCCAGTAAAATCCACACTGGGCCCTGACCGAGACAGGGCTGTGAAAGTGTCAAAGGCACGGGCCCTCACCCAGGAAGCTCACCACCTTAGAAAGAGGAGAGGCAAGCCCTCCTAAGGTGCTCCTGGAGCACCCCTCCTCTGCCTGCTTTGATTTCCCCTCTTTCCTCCCAACCAGAAGGCCTGCCCGGGGTTTATCAGCCAGGAGTGGCAGGGCCTACTAATCAGAGGCGGCTCGGGGCCCAGAGGATTAACTCTGCAGACCCCAGGCTGGCCTGGGTCAGGCACCCTGGCTACCAGCTGTGCCCCAGGGTTCTCAGCTTCAGAGGAGCGGGGGGGGGGGGGGGGTTGGTTTCAACAGAACCACCAGCATCCAGACAGATTAACACTAAACGGAGCACCTCACTCTCCTGCTGGGGACCCTTCAGGCAGTGTACTTTACATCCTCTTCTCCTAGAATAAATTCCAAACCGCACCACCCACAAGGCCCTGCCCAACCCCCTCTGAATTCAGCCCACATGCTCTGGGATGCTCTGACCATACCTGCCTTCTTTCCCTTCCAGACAGCCAGCCCCACCCCCACCCCTAGGCCCCCAGCCTGTTCTCACCCTGGGACTTTGGCACTGGCTCTTCTTGTGTCTGAAACCCACTTCTGAGATCTTCAAAAGTCTCCTCCTCCAAGTCTCTTCTCAAAAGCCACTTCCCAGCGAGGCTGTCCCTGGCTACCTTTCTAAGGGAGCCCCTCCCCACCTCACTGTCACACTAGCATATCTGTTTTATTTTTCAATTAGGGACTGGAATTTGCATCATAGCCTCTGCCAAGAGGAAGGGAGCTGACTTTCCCTCCCCAGTGCTTAGGACAGGGCCTGGCACCAGGTGGGCACTCAGGAGCAATTTGCAGGCTGGAAGGATGAGGCTGTGGACCTGTCAAGCCACCATCCTGGGCTCTGGGCAGGGGGTGGGTGGGGAGACGGAGGGCAGCTGAGCCTGCATCCCTGCTCTTAGGAGTCCATGTGTTTCTCATTGAGGTAGAGCAGACTGGGTGGGGGTCTTTGGAAAGGCAAGTGACAGCTGCTTGTTTCAGGGCAAACTCTAGGGACTGGCATGGAGGAGGTGGGGCCATCCTGGCCTTGTGTTAGGGTGCCGGGAGCTTGTTACAAAGATGGCGCCTGGACCACCCCTCCAGGAGCAGGTAGGAGTGGAGGCATTCTTGGGCCTCAGTGATCAGGGAAGGCTTCCCAGAGGAGCTGTTGGGAACAGGGTGCACAGGTACATCTGGGCGATGGGGAAGAGGTGGGCAGGCTGGGGGTGAGGGTGGAGGGGAGAGACGTAAAGCTGAGTGATCATAGAAAAGGTACTTAAAAGGACTCTCTGAGCCTCAGTTTCCTCATCTGTAAAAAGGGGTAGGAAACAAGATAACAAGAGGATGAAACAAGCTAATGCGCGAAGGGACCCAGCACAGCGTCTGAAACACAGCAAGCGCCCCAGGACTGTCTCAAATATTTTATCTATTCTTTCCCCAGAGCCCAAAGCCCGCAGGCTTGCGGGCCCCTTGCCCAGCCCTTGCCTCTAGCGCCACCTAGTGGCCAAAGAGCAGAATGGCGCACCCTGCTGTCCGAGAGTACAGGACGCAGGAGCCAGGCGTGCAAGTCCCAGATCTGCCCTGACTGCCTGCTTGACGCAGGACAGGCCCCGCCTCTCTGTGGGCCTCACCGTCCTCATCCGTTAAATGCGGTGGTGGTGTCGCTCGGCCCCTACATCAGCTTAGTCTGGGGCCTTCAGAGAGTCTTGGGGGGCAGGCGGGGAAATGCTTTCCTTGGGGAACGGGCTCAACCTGAGCTCAGAAGGCAGGTCCCCCAAAGCGGAGTAGGGGTGCTGCGTAGAGATGGTCACACCCTGTCCCCCGTGGAGGAGCGGTTGCAGGGCGAGTGGCCGCTGGAAGCAGGACCCAGTCCTCCGGGGTTTAAGACGGGTTCAAGGTTGGGCCTCTCCCCTCCCCAGGACAAGATCCGCAGTTTCTTGTCCTGACTCCATGGCACCACCAGAACCCCGACAGCGGTCGCTCAAGAATCGTCTCTTCACCTATCACAGGCGTGTGCACACATATCCATACGCGACACACATACCCGCGCGAATGATCTCGCAGACTGTGACACCCGCACCCAGGAAGTTGTTTTTTTTTTTTTTTTTTTTCCTGATTTGATTTGTTCCGTTTCTCCCAGCAACACTCCCCCTCCCTGTGGTGCCAGCTCCCGCAGGGAGGACAAGTTCCCCAGCTGTTTCGTCATCCTGTATGCCAGGCACCCCGCACGGGACTGGCGCATAGCCAGCTCTCACAACCACCTGTAGAGTTAATAACTAGAACTAGAGTCACAGCACACACAGGCGCTCCGGGTCCCAGTCACACTCTTCACCGCACATACACCATCTCGATGATTTAACCTCTCCCCTCTCCAGCACGCTCGGAGACGCCTCTCACGCCACATGCAGGGTCACAGAAGTAGGCGAATCCACGAACTATCGAGTTAAACACACAACGCGCGCGCGCGCACACACACACACACACACACACACTCGGGCGCACACGTGTGCGCGGCGAGCGCAGCTGGTTCCCCTCGCAGCCCCGCCCCCCCCCCCCCCCCCCGGCTTCCCTCCTCCGCCTCTCGCGTACTGAGAGCTTTGCCCCGCCCTGTTAAGGCAGTCTGGGGACGGAGCCCGGAGGGGCCCCAGAGACTGGCAAGCCGGAGCAAGGACTTTATACCAATGCGCCAGTGGTAAATTTCCCCCAAGCAATCCCACTCCCCACTCCGCCTTCCTTCTCACTAGGGCAGGAGTATTTCCCCACCCTCTGCTCACCCCTACTGCTCTCCTCCGACTAATCTGCCCAATTCAAATGGGGCCGAGCACCTAGCGATCACACACTGCCCACACCGCCACCAAAACTTAGACCGCCGATGTTTGAGTCCTAGCTCAGCTCTGACTGGGTGGGTGTCAAGTGGACTTTCGGCTTCAGTGACTTCCTCTGCGAAATGTGACTACCGATAGTACTTCCTTGCCGCTGGAACAAATGAGAATGAAACGAGATAATATACCAAGCCCGGTACCACCATGCCTGGCACCCGTGAAATGCTTAGAAAATGGGAGTTACAGTTATTCTTATTACAGAATCTTAAGTCTGAGTATTCTTAGGATGCTATTGAGACAAAAACAGCAGGGCAGAACAGGGCTCCCTGGAGCCTCTTCGTGGATCCCCAGAGGCCTCTGACCTCCAGGTTAAGAACTCCCAAATCTCTATTCTACCCTTGAATTCCAGACTCTATTCTCTTGATGGCTCACAGGCATGGAAAGAAAGAAAGAAAGAAAGAAAGAAAGAAAGAAAGAAAGAAAGAAAGAAAGAAAGAAAGAAAGAAAGAAAGAAAGAAAGAAAGAAAGAAAGAAAGAAAGAAAGAAAGAAAGAAAGAAAGAAAGAAAGAAAGGAAGAAAGGAAGAAAGGAAGAAAGAAAGAAAGAAAGAAAGAAAGAAACTACAGCTTTATTGAGATATAATTCACATAGCCTTCTAAAGTGTACAATTCAGTGGGTTTTAGTATATTCAGAGAGTTGTGCAACCATCAATGCTATCTAATTCTAGAACATTTTTAGCACTTCAGTGGTCCTGTACCCATTTCTCCCAACACCTCCCAGCCCCTGGCAACCACTAAGCTACTTTGCATCTTTTTGGATTTGCCTGTTTCAGACCTTTCATATAAATGGAACTGCACCCCAGAAATGACCTTTTGTGTCTTCTTTCACTTATCTGTGTTTTCAAGGTTCTTCCATGCTGTAGTAGGCATCAGTATAAATTTCTTTTTATTGCTGAAAACTAGTCCATTGTACGGCTATACCACTTACTACTTATCCATTCATCCCTGGATGGACATTTGAGTTGCTTCTGCTTTTCGGCAACTGTAAATAGTGCAGCTGTGAACATGGGTGTACAAATACCTGTCTGAATTCCTGCTTTCAGTTTTTTAGTATATCTACCCTCCCAAAATGGAACTGCTGTCTCATATGGTAGTACTATGATTAATTTTTTGAGGAGCCCACCTGTTTTCCACAGGGGCTGCTCCAGTTTACAATCCCACCAGCAATGTGAGAAGGTTTCAGCCCCCAGAACATAATAACCCTAAAGCACAATGAGAAGGTCCGTGGTCAGCAGAAGTTAGGAAATGGCTGGTGTTAGAATGCCTGTGCTTTCCACGGCCCAGGGGCAAGGAAGCTGGAGTAGGAGGAAGTTCCTTGGGGTCAGCATACAAATCTATTGAGCAAATCTTGCCATGGACTCTTGTAGTGCCTCTAGCATAATCACAGGGACTCACAGCTAGTATTTGCCTAATGGCAAGAGGTCCAGCCTCGGAATTAGATAAATTCCAGGCAGAAATGGGTTCAAATTTTGGTTCTGCCACTTGCTAGTTGCATCAGCCTTGGGAAAGTCACCTAGCCTTCCTGAGCCTCAGCCTCTTCAGCTGTAGAATGGGAACGTGATGATGCTTCCTTGGAAGAATGTTACAAGGATCCCACGCAAAGAACCTGCCTTGGGGCCTGGTGTATTGATGGTACTCAATTTGCTGGGCCTCTGGATCCAGCTGTGCCTGAAACTGTACCTCCTCAGCTTTTCAATTAACTAAGCCAGTAAATAATTTTTGCTCAAGTCCATCAGGATTAGGTTCCTGTCTTTTACAACTCAAAGAATGTGGCTAATCCATAGAGTAAATTTCATTGTAAAGCTCCATATTCTGACCCACTATTCAACTCCCAGCTCACATGTGACCCTGAATAAAACAAATAGACATATGCATGGAGGTGGTCACTTTAGAATAAAATGAGGTCAGTGTTTCACCTGTCCCATCTCTTTCTCATTTGTTAAGCCCCATTTCGTATGATCTTGGGAAGCAGAATTTATTCCAGTTATCCCAATAAAGGTACAGTCTTTCACTGAGCTTTCATCCTGGCCTTTGGGGAGTCTTTCTCCATAAATCATCCCCATAAATTCCTTCCAACTGAGGATGCCATCTTCCTCTGCTTCTAAATGCATCGTGGGAAGAAGGGAAAAGGATAACTCTGCAGCCAACAGTGCTTGGTTTGAAACTCAGTTCTGCTGCTTGCTACCTGTGTGACCTTGCATAAGTTACTTACCTCTCTGGTCTCTAAGACTCCAACAACAAAAAAAGAGAGAAAAGGAGAGAGAGAGAGAGATAATTGGTGTTATTGTTAATAATGACAAAACATTTAGCACTGTACCTGGCCTAGAACACTAAGGCACTGAATTAATATTTGTTGAAATGAGTTAAATTCAAGTCAGTTTCATAACAAATTTTGAGGAAGCAACTGTGGCATATTTTTTCTTTCTAAAAAAATTATGTCTAGTAACCATCTGTCACTATACAAAAGTATTATAATTGACTGAATTCCCTGTGCTGTAAATTTCATCCCCGTGGCTCATTTATTTTGTAACTGAAAGTTTGTACCTCTTAATCTTCTTCACATAATTCACTCATCCCCCAACCTCCCCTCCCCTCTGATAACTACCTGTTTGTTTCTTGTATCTATGAATCTCTTCTTTTTTGTTCTTTTTGTTCAGTAGTTTTGTTTTTTAGATTCCACATATAGATGAAATCATACATTCTATGTCTTTCTCTGTCTGACTTATTTCACTTAGCATAACACCCTCCAGGTCCATCCACGTTGTATCAAATGGCAAGATTTCATTCCTTTTTTACGGCTGAGTAATATTCCTCTGTGTGTGTGTGTGTGTGTGTGTGTGTGTGTGTGTGTGTGTGTATACATATATATATACCACATCTCCTTTATCCATTCATCTATTGATGAACATTTAAGTTGTTTCCATATCATGGCTACCATAAATAATGCTGAAGTGAATATAGGGGTGCATATATCTTTCTGAATTAGTGTTTTTATTTTCTTTGGAAAAATACCCAAAAATGGAATTGCTGGATCATTTGGTGGTTCTGTTTTTAATTTTTTGAGGAACTTGCCTACTGTTTTCTATAGTGGCTGCACCAACTGACAGTCCCACCAACAGTGCACAAAAGTTCCCTTTTCTGCACATTCTTGCCAACACTTGCTATGTAGACATTTTTATAATAGTCCTTCCAACAAATGTGAGGTGATATCTCATTGTGGTTTTGATTTGCATTTCCCTGATGGTTAGTGATGTTGAGCATCTTTTTCGTGTGATTGCTGGCCATCTGTATGTCTTCTTTGGAAAAATGTCTATTTAGGATCTCTCCCCATTTTAAAATCAGATTATTTGGGATTTTTGTTTTATTTGTTTGTTTGTTGATATTGAGTTGCTTGAGTTCTGTCTACACTGTGGATAGTAACTCCTTATCGGATATATGATTTACAAATGTTTTATATAGGTTGTCTTTTACTTTGTAGATGGTTCCCTTTGCTGTGCAGAAGCAGCTTTTTGGTTTGACATAGTCCCACTTGTGTATTTTTGCCTTTGTTGTTGCTTTTCATTCTTGATGCAAATGTTACAACATTTACATCATTGCAGAGCAAATAAAAGTAATTTTTATTTCACAATTTTTAAGTGTCTTTTAACTGTTCTAGCAGGAATCTGACAGTTGTGGTTTTCCCCTGTAGAGCACAACATGGAGATTCTTGGGAAGAGGATGGAAGTGAAGGGGAGGCTTTGGCCATGCTTATGGGGAAATCTGCCCACCCCCAGGGAGGGTATAGGAGACAAGGTATTCCCAAGGCCGTAGGAGGCAAAGGTTATTGCAAATGGTGAACACACTGTTAGTGTCCTACCTCCACTATCTGTTCTTCCTTTTTCCTTAATAACAGAAGTCCAGTTTTCAATGTGTCCAGTTGAAAAGCTGAATTTCCCAGGCTCTTTTGCAGATAGAGAGACCATTAAGGTCTAAGCAAAAGTCATTAGGTGGTTCTTCCAGAAGTCTCTTGAAAGACAACTGACTAGGATGACAAGTTTGCCTTTTATCTTTCTCCTTCTTTTATAGAACTCTAGAACTCAGATGTGATGGCTGGAGCTTCAGCAGCCATCTTGGACCATGGGGGTGACCTCAAGGATGGAAGCCACACACTAAAGATGGCAGAGCAGAAGGAGCTTAGGTTCTTGATGATGTCATAGAATAGCCATCCCAGTCATAGACTGCCTGGCTCTGGATGTCTCATTATATGAGAAATTAAAAACTTTAGTCAGATTTTTTGTAACTAGAAGCTCAACACACTTGTTTACAGGCAGAGAAGTGATGGGTGAAAAGTCCTAGCACAGCATCCAGTATGTAGTGAGTTAGTGGATGAGATAATCAATTAGTGAGTAAGCTAGGGAAGGAAGGAAGAAAAGGAGAAGGAGGAAAAAAGAGACAAAAGAAGAAAGGATCAGGAAGGAAGAGAGAGGAAGGGAGGGGAGAAGGAAGAGGGGAGGAGACAGGGCAGTCTGATGGCACAAGAGCATTGCCCTGATCTAGAAGTGGGTTGAAGGTTTGAAATGAGGGATCTTTTTTGGCAGATTCAAGCCTAGATCCTCTTGATAGCTCCCCCTTAGATCACCCCTTTTGGAGAAGCCAGGGGTACCATTTTGTCAATGAGAACCCCCAGGTTCAGGGGGCTGACTCCCTCAGACACAGACAAACATGGATCTGTGCTCAGACCAGGAAAGGCCTGGCTCCCCGGTTCATGTCTGCTGCAAAGAGACCCCCACAGTCTTCCTTCCCTACCTGAGCTAGTTTCTCTGCCTGGATGCTAAAGCAGACCTTCTGGAAAGGTCTACACAGCTGTGACTCACCCATAAGGCCTTTCCTGAGATAACTGCAACCCTTAGGCGCTGGGAAGGCACGTCGGCTCTTTTATTCCTCAGCTGAACGTTATTATAACAGACACAGTAACAGAAGCTCAGAGCCAGGCTACTCCTTCCCAGGGCCACACAGCCGAGGGGGACAGAACCAGCCTTTGGAACCTTGTGGGTCTGACACCATAGCTGCCTTGTTAGCCTCTGCCTTTCATCTCCCTTTCAGACCTTTCTCTTCACCCTCTCCCTGAGTCTAGACCCCAGCAAGTGTAAGAAGCCGGGTGAGAGCTGGGCACAAGCTGAGGATACTCTGTGCACCCCCACCCTCCGTCTCCAGCCCCTTCCAGTCTCTGGCTCCGGTGCCAAGAGATGACCGGCCAGCTGCACAGCCCAACCCAGCCTCCGGGGGAAAACAAAAATAAAATGGTAATAACTCGAGCCCCAGTGAATGCACAGGCAACAGCTTTAGCCAATTAACATTCCTTTGGGGTTTGGGGCGCCCCCTGCCTTCAGCAGCACCTCGTAAATGTCAGGAGGGGCTTGGGAGTGGCCTGGACGAAGCTGGCACCCTGAGCCAGGTCTGGCCAAGCTGCTTCCCACTGGGATGAGAGGGGTGAGCACAGCCTTCCTGGGCAGCAGGGGAACCACAGTGAGCGCCTGGTCTGGGGGTGCAAATCAGCGTCACAGGGGCCGGGAGAGATTTATGCCAATAACTAGAGAAGCTCCCCGGTCATGGCCTGGGTTGTGTGAAGTCTTTTTACGTCAGGGAAGAGGGGGAAAGGCACAAAGTCTGCCCCTCCCCAACCTGACTCCCTTCCCACATGGATAAGAAAGGATAAAGCCTTGTCCAATCGCCTCACATTGCCCAGGGTACCCATTTCACAGATGAGGAGGGTGTGGCCCAGAGACTGGACATGGCTTGCTCAAGATGTCTGAAAGCCAGTATCAACAACAGGGAACAAACCATCCTCTGTGCCCTCCTTCCTTCTGCTCTGAATGTCGTCCGTGACACTTAGCTGTGGAGGGGATCTCCTGGCTCCTCCCTCCTCCTCCCTCTGAGCTCAGCTTCCCAGGCAGGATCTGAATGCCTCTGATTCCCCCTCTTTCTCTCCATATTTTTCTTTCCTATCACATCTTGGATTGTGTATTGGTTACTTTCTGTCTCCCCAGCTAGACTGTAAGGTTCTAAGGTGGGGCAGGGTCTGACCTGCTCACTGTTGAATGCTCAGCACATGCCTTATGAATGGATGAATAAACAAGTGGACACAAGTCCCACCTCTGCCTGAAGGCTCCCAGGTACCTGGTGGGAGAGAGGGTTTCCTAAGGTCCCTCTTTGGGCCCATTAGGGCAGCCATTCTCACAGGCAAGGATCCCAAACCTGCCGGTACGTCAGAATCTGCTGGCGGTGCCTGTGGAAATGCAGGTTCCCAGGCTCCACAGCCAGACAGCCCGAGGCAGGAGGGCTGGGAAACATTTTAGCCAGTGCCCTGTTAGAGTCCCATGAGGAGGAAAAACAGTGGCCCCTGGAGGGCAGGCCGGGAACTTTCTCTGTGTCCTCCCTGCTGAGCCTCAGGGCCAAGCCCAGTGCCCTGCCTGCAGAGGGTCCCAGCAGTTGGACTGGAAGTGAATGGAGGCTTCTGGACTCACCACAGCCAGAGAGATGAGTGGCAGGAATGGGGCCAGAAGTTACACAGGGCTTAGGTCCAGCTCCATTTCTGCCCTGTAAGAAGCTGCATGGTCCCCAGCTAACTGCTTTCCGTTTCTAAGCCTTGATGTCCCCATTTGTAAAATGGGAGGATAAAACAGACCCCAAAGGGCTGCTGACAAGAGTAAGTGGGATTTTATAAAGGGCTACAAAGTCATGCACAGTGCATGACTACTCTATTCAATGCCACCATGGTCATAACTGTGTTGTTGGTAGTCTGGGACAGGATCAGAGAGGCTTTGAATGCCAAGGTGAAGGATGTAAATTTAGATTTCATGTCAAAAACATTCTTATTCATCTATTTATTCAACTCATGCCTACTGAGTTCCTACCATGCTCCAGGCCCGGCGCTGGGCACCGGCCATTCAGACACTGCCCCTGCCCCCAAGAGGTCTCCTGCACAGACCAGACCCACAGTGCTCACAGGGCCGGGCAGCTCATGTGGGTGGGCGTCCAGGGAAGGGTGGGGCCTGCAGCAAACCCACAGCCAGAGCCCCCATCTGAGGAGGGCAGCCTGTCCTCAGCCTCACTTCTAGGACGTCAAGCCAAGGGATTTTACAAAAGAAGCTGGGAATTTGTACGTAACTCTCCTTATTTTTAAACGCTGGCCTTGAATTCAGAAAATTAGTTTAAACTGGGAACTGAAGAATTGAAGAAGAAGTACACAGCCTAGGGTGGGATGGGGTGCCCTCCGCCGAGGAGCGGCCTGGCCCAGGCTCCTGGGTGCAGCTCAGAACAGTGGGGTTGCAGGCTCCTGAAGTCCCTCCCTCCCTGGATGGATGCCCACTGGGGCAAGGAGCCCATCCTGGCCCAGCTCAGGCTACAACAGCAAGCCCAGGGAGGGACCACAGCTGCTTCCAGAGATGATCATTCAGGTGAAAGATGAAATTAGGAGTATGAGAACGCGAGGGAATCGCCAAGGGAGGTGGAGACAGAGGTCCAGGTAGAGTGTGGACCAAAGCAGGGTCACACAGCAAGGAACTGCCAAGCTAGGGTCAGAAGCAGCCTGCAGGCTCCCTGAGCAGTGCCGTTTCTGCTCTCTCAGGAAACCTCACAGACGACTTGCTACTGTTCCCTGTTCCCATACTGGGGGATGCTGGGATTAGGTTCGGCCAGATCAGGGGTCGGCAGAGAAGTGGTACATTTGCTCCTCTTCCCAGAAGGGCATGTGTTCTAGCACGGGGAGGGGGGTGGAGTAGAGAGGGAAAAACAATCAAAATAAAAAAAAATTGTTGAGGGTGAGAAGCCACTAAGGACAGAGGCAGAGTCTGATCTTACGTTGTGCACCCCCCAAACCCCCCACCCAGGACACACACCCAAGGACTTATCAGGGAGCTGGACACGTGGGAAATGTGGAAAATAAATGCATGCTGACAAATTTGTTCTCTCTGGCTAAGAGAGACGGCGCTCCGCCACGCCTGGGTGGAGTTCAGTATCTCCGCTGTTCCCGCACATCCACTTTGCGGAATGTTGGAAAGTGGGGGAATTTCTCCGAGCCGGTGTGTTTGCAGCCCCACGATCACCGAGACCTCGGCTGCTCCTGGGGCTCGTGGCACCTGCTGCACCAGCGCTGAGCGCGCGCCTGGGTGTGAGCGGGGCGCGCAAATAAATCCCGCCACGAGGGGGCGATAAACACCAAGACCCAGGGCTGGGGCCCCCGAAAGGGTCAGGATCCTTGACATTCGCTCGGCTTTGGGCATCTAACCCACCACGAGCCGTGCATCTGCTGACTGTGCCACAGCTCTTCCGGGTGCGCTTCTCAGAGTGTCGGGGCTGGGGGGAGGGTGTGGGCTCCCCAGAGTTTGGGTGTCTGTGGGTGAACGAGGGGGACGCCCCGCGAAAATTAGTAGTCCCGAATCTTGAGAAAGAGATGGCGCATTTGAAAGGCTGGTATGGTGGGGGGAGGAGGAGGGTAGAAAGTGATGGAATATCGGGAAAGGGTAACTGAATTGTCAAATGAATGAACCTCCCATCAGTTACCGTGCATTGGGACACTTCTCGTCCTTGTTTCTCTGTCTCCCCCTAGTGGAAATCAAGGGAGATTTAAAATCTTTTTAACAAGGAAGATACTCCTTTTTTTGTTTCCCTTTTCTGTTCCTCCATCCCCTCCTTACTCATCATTATTTTATTTTTAAATTTCACTTGTTTGCTTGTTTTTACTCTTTCACTGTTAAATAGCCATCAGTCAGGAAATGGAGTCGGGGGCAACAAATAAAATACTAAAATTTGTCTAGTTCCTGGCTGAGTGTCAAGTCATACTGTTAACTTATAAAACCAAGTTACTGAATAATATAAACACAAAACTCCATATGCGTACATGTACATATGCACGAATGTAAGTGGTCTGAAAAGTTTGGGGAAAGAGTTGAAAGGATACACACCCAACACGGTGACTTTGGGGAAAGAAGTAAAGAGATTTTAGCTTTACCTATAGGGATTGCATTGTTAAATGAGCATACACTATATGAAATTAAAAATTAATAAAAGTAGCTTTTTCAGTATAAGGCTAATTTATGCTTCTTGAAAAATTACAGTATTCAATATATAGTTAAGTAAATGCTAATTATTAAGTAATACATATGGTATAATTCCATTTCTTAAAATAATGTGTGTGCATGTACAGAAAAAGGGCTGGGAAAATAAAAACTTAACCACTGGTTATTTCTGAGTGGTAGGGTTAAAGCAATCTATATTATGTTTATTCAATAATCTCTGTCAGGGCTGTAGTTCCACCTTATCATTGTTAATAGTTTATGATATTCTGTTATATAGACATAATTTATTTAATCCTTTCTGATTGATGGACATTTAAGCAGCTTCCAGTATTTTCCTATTATAAACAATGCTGTGGTAAACATCTTTCATTTCATAAGGATGAATTCTGGAAGGGACACCTCTAGGTCAGAGTGTGGCATGTGACATTTTGATATATATGGTACCAAACTGCTGCCCAGGAGAGTTTGATTCATTCTCAATTCCTGCACCATAACCCCCCACACTTAGCAGTGTAGAGAGCATGTGTTTTCCCATTTACCTCCAACACTGGAAGTTGTCATTCTTAATTTTTGCCAGCCTGATAGGTATAAAAGGCTATCTCATTTCAATTTGTGTTTCTTTCGTGCCCAAAGTGGTGAAATAGGAAGGCAGGGTTTCCTTGTGCTTTGCCTTTTCTTCATATATATTCCCGGGGTGAGACTCTTAACTATACATAGCAAGTCTTTATACTAAGTCTTTTTTTTTTTTTTTGTATTTTCATAATTTTATTTTAGTTTCCTCTTTATACTAAGTCTTGCTGTTTGATAGGAGAAGGTCTTCCAGTTTCATTGATTTCTTGACTGTTGTTTACTCTTCCATGTATTTCTAGAATAAGTGTATTATAGTCTGCAAAAGACCTTGGTGGCGTTTTCATTATATTGATTTACCCTTGTAAGCCAGGAAGAATTGACATCTTTTACCCATGATCATGATGTATATTGTTATTAAGCAGATTTTTATTTTTTGACATTCTTTAGTAAAGTTTTATAATTGCCTTTAGAAAGGTGTTTTTTGGTTATTGTTTCTAGGTGTATAATTTTCTTGGGAGTTTTTGTTTGTTTTGCTTTGGGGGATGGTGTTTCTTTCTTGTTACCTATTTAGGATTGATTATTATTGATGGATTTCAACAAGGCTATTGATTTTTCCAGCTTGATCTCATATCTAACCACTTGCTGAAATCTGTGATTGGTTTTAAAGGTTTGAGGACCAATTCTCTTGGATTTTTAAGATGCCTGATCCAATCATCGATAAAAAGTTTTGTCTTCCTTTCAAAGATTTCTACTTCTTTTTCCTTTTTATTGTCTTATTTAAGTGTCTGGAACAGTGTGGGTTTGTGAATCTATTTTTCAGCTGTGAATTTTATAGTTTAAATGCTGATTAAGTATTTGTATTTTGTACTTGCAATACATCTTAATTTGTTAACAACCAACTGGATTTTAGGGGGAGGGTAGAGCTCAAGTGGTAAAGCGAATGCTTAGCATGCACGAGCTCCTGGGTTCAGTCCCCGGTACCTCCTCTAAAAATACATAAATAAATAAGCCTAATTACTTCCCTTCCAAAAAAACCCTAAATAAATAAATAAATCACTCTTCAAACTGGATTTTAAAGATTTGTTTGGAAAAAATGTAAAATATCTCTTTAATAATTGCGTATTGATTACATGTTAAAGGAAGATTTTGTATATAGTGGATTAAATAAAATATCTTATTAAAACTTCTTTCATCTGTTTTCACGTCTCTCAATGTGGCTATTAGAACACTTGAAATGATACTTGTGACTTGCTTTATATTTCCCTTGGACTGAGTTTTGTGAAGAGTGCTGGAGTGGTGGGAGGAGTTGGTGAGCCTGGGCTTGAACAAGTCCAAGTTCATGACCTTGTGACCTTGAACAAGCCCTTCCCTGCCAATTTTGGCTGCCTCATGTTAAAAAATTGGAATCATGAGTCCTGCCTGCCCCACACTCTCAATGCTATTGTGAGGACCAAATCAAACAATGTACGCAAAAGTGTTTCATAAGCTGTAAGAATAATTTACAACAATTCATTGTTAGTTTTTGCAGGAAGCCAGGCTCAGCACTAAGTGTACACATGCATTACCTCACTCGGGGCATGTCACAGGCCTACAAGGTTCATACTGGTGTCAGCCCCATTTTACAGATGAGGAAACTGAGCCTGAAGGAGACTGAGTGACCTGCCCAGCATCCCGGACCTGGAAGGACCACCAGGATCCTACACCAGGCTGACTGATCCTCGACTTCACATCCTCAACCCATGGCACCCAGCAAGGGATGCAATGACAACGACCACAAAACAAGAATGGAAAACCCTGCCTCCTAATAAGTGAAGTAACCACGTGCATCTGTCCAAGCTCTGCAGTGGAGAGCTCTGCTGATGAGGGCCAGCAGCAGGCTCCAGCCACTCACCGCCCTGATAAGCTTGGGCAGGTCCCTTGACCTCCTCAAGGGCAAAGTGGAGTTACTGGTAGTGGCCACCATGTGCTGGTGATTGAGATAATGCCTACAAAGTGTTAGCACATGGAGAGGGTGTGGAGAAAGAGGAACCCTCCTACCTGTTGGTGAGAATGTAAATTGATGCAGCCGTTATGGAAAACAGCGTGGAGTTTCCTTAAAAAACTAAAAATAGACTTACCATATGATCCAGCAATCCCACTTCTGGGCGCATATCCAGAGGAAACTCTAATTTGAAAAGATGCATGCACCCCAGTGTTCATAGCAGCATTATTTACAATAGCCAAGTCATGGAAGCAACCTAAGTGTCCATCGACAGACGACCAGATAAAGAAGCTGTGGTATATTTACACAATGGAATACTACTCAGCTGTAAAAAAAAAAAAAAAGAATGAAATAATGCCATTTGCCGTAAGATGGTTGGATCTAGAGATTATCATACTATGTGAAATAAATCAAAGACAAACGTCATATAATATCACTTATATGTGCAATCTTTAAAAAATGATACAAATGATCTTATTTACAAAACAGAGAGAGACTCACAAACATAGAAATCAAACAATTATCAAAGGGGAAAAGGTGGGGAAGGATAAATTTAGGAGTTTGGGATGAGCAGGTACAAACTACTATATACAAAACAGATAAGCAGCAAGGTCCTAATGTATAGCACAGGGAACTATGTTCAGTATCTTATAATAACCTATAATGAAAAAGAATCTGAAAAAGAACACATACATATGTATAGCTGAATCACAATGCTGTACACCAGAAAGTAACATAACATTGTAAATCAACTATATTTCAATTAAAATTTTTTTGGGGGGTGAGGGGTAATTAGGTTTATTTATTTAGTTATTTTTTTATGGAGGTGCTGGGGATTGAGCCCAGGACCTCGTGCATGCTAAGCATGTGCTCTACCACTGAGCTATACCCTCCCTCCCTTCCAAAAAGAAAATTTTCTTTTAAGTGTTAGCGCAATGACTTGTATGCAAGAATAAGGATTTTCTTTAAAACATTTCATTACCATCTTAACCATATTTATTTACTTGTTTCTATTTTTTTTTAATTGGGGTAACGTTGGTTAAAACTATGAAATGCTTCACGACTTTGCCCAGGCACCATGCTGCTCTTCTCGGCATCGTTCCAATTTTAGTATCTGTGCTGCCAAAGCAAACACAGGAACCAGGATTTTAAAACATGGCCTTTTCTCCTTCCAGCTGTGGCCCCAAAGACTAGCTGTGTGATTTGGCCACACTGGCTCACCTTTTGGCTCCTGGGTTTCCTTCTTATGAAAGCGAGGATCACAGCAGTGCTATGTTGGGATTTTGTTTGTGGGTTCATTGAGACTGGGCACTCCTGGATACAAGAAATGCTGGACAAAGTGGCCGCGCGGCTCCAGTGATGTTGCTGATCAAGTGCTCGGCGGGGCCCTGGGCCTGCAGGGGGAAGCCCCAGCGGGGTGCTTCTCAGGAAAGGAAGGCATAAACCAGGGGATATGGATGCAGTTAAAAGGGCCAGGTGGGAAAGCGTACCCCTTGCAGCAGAGGGACCCTGGGGGCTAGGCTGTGCAGGGCTGGGAAGGAACGGGGCAGGTTTGGCCCAGCAAAGGGGAGCAGAGGGGCTCTGAGCTTCCAAGGCTGACTTGCCTGCTCGCTCCAGAGTCTCCTGCCTTCTTGCTGGGGCCATCTGGGTGGGTACCCAGACTGCTGCCTGCTACAGTGCCTCCTCTGCCCCTCTGGACGGGCGGGGATGGCTGGTGTCCTCAGCATCAGAATCACCCCCCTGGGGCTGTCTCCTGGCCTGGCAGCCTGGCCAAATGACCCCAGGCCTGACCCTCCCGGCTCGGTGACCCCTCGCTGCTTTCCTTTTGAACCTCCCTGGACCACCTCTGGATCCATTTCCCCACAGCCACACTGAGGCCCTCCACACAGGTTGCTTCACCTCTCTGGACCTGGTTGCTCAGTGCCAAAAGGGGAAATGGAATCACCTTCCTCTGACTGGGGACTGTGGAGACTCTGGGTTTAACTAATGGATGTAGAAGGGATTTATGCCAAACAAACCACCCTGCAGGTATTAATCTCCTTTCTAGCCCTGCCACCTTAGATCCATCTGTCACTTGGCCTTACAGGGCCTGGTTTCTCATCTGAGAGTTGGGGGTAAATGTGATACACTGCGTGAGGGTCTTCATCCATGTGTTCATTCATTCGGCCAGTGTATTTTGGGGTGCTAGGCGCTGTGTGGGCCCCAGCCATGCTCAGGCAAACCCTATCCCCTCCTCTGTTTGTTTCCCTCAAACTGGGGGGCACCTCGCTCCAGGTGGGAGGTTCCCAGTGTGAGGCCGGGTACCAGAGCTCCACAGAGTGAGCAAACTCAGGACCACGTGGTGCCTTTCTCCTAGAGCTACGTTTATCTAACCCCAAGAGAGTCTCTTTTATTCTGAAAGTATCCTTTTGTATCTAGGCAAATCGTAAAAATTCTTTTTTTTTTTCTCTTAAATTGAATGATGGTAACCAGAGGGCGTAGTTGATTTTCTAAATGTTCTTCTGGGGCAAAATGAAGAGCTGGAAACTCTGGTGTGGTGGGAAGGCTCTGGAACGGCTCCCTGGGATCCCCTCTTCCTGGCGTTCAAGCTCTTGTGTAATCCCTGCCTTGGAGGATGGGCTGGGCCTGGTGATTCACTTCTAAGACCAGAACACAGACACAGTCACTTCCTGATTAGTGGCAAAAGATGGTCACTTCCATCGTGACGGGTGACCCCTGCCCGTGCCTTCTTGTCTTGCCCCGGGGGCTTTGATGAAGCAAACTGTGATGGCTGAAAGACTGACAATCCGGCCAGGAGCAGAGGGTGGCCTCTGGCCAACAGCTGGGGGGGTGAATCCCACCAGCAGCCGCCTGAGTGTGGAAGCAGACAGTTCCCCAGCCCAGCTGCAGGGCCGGACTAGGGTAAGGCATTTGGGGCATGTAGGGACCAGTAGTTTTTAGGTCACTTTGTTATGTTGCAATAGATAACCAATACAGCTGAGAATTTTTTAGTGTTCCTGGCCTGTGGGAATCCAGAATTCAGGTGTCTGTGGTGGTAAAAACAGGTTCTTCCTACTCCTTTTCAGATAAGCGTGTGAGATGCTATCTTAAGGGTGGTGAGGCAGCCCCAGGGACAGACCTGGATTCTAATCTCAGCCCTTTCTCTAAATAGCTTTGGGCAAATTACTTTGACTTCTCTGAGCCTCCTGTTCCTCAGCCGTGAAATGGGTATAATACTGTTTTCCTACATAAGATAATGTGTGTAAATACCAATAATTACCATTTATAGAACTTTCTTTCGCGGTAGGGCCACTGTTAAATATTTTACATGCATTATTGCCTTTTATCCTCACAAACATATAAGTTGTTATTACCTACCTTCTTTAGATGAGAAAACTGAGACTCACAGAGGCCTGGGACCGTTGAGACCCGCCACACTCCCACTCAAAGGCGCAGGACTTGTGTGTCTCTGAGGCTTTGTAGGCCCTGGACAAATTGTGACTTGAATGAAACAGAAGACGGGCGTTCCAATGTGTGCTTTCTCACTTGTGGCCACTAGGTGGCAGCAAAGACAAGCAGACGAGCCTCCACCACCTTAACGCGTAGCTGAAAATCGACTCCTACCTCATTTCCCTAAATATTTATGGCATGCTTGTTATGTGCTAAATGATTTACAGTAATTAGTTGTATTAATGCTCGTCACAACCCTATGAGGTCTATTATTACCAATTTACAAAAAAGAAGACGGAGGCGGAGAGTTAAGTCACTTCCCAAGGTCACACAGTTAGAAAAAGGGCATGAATTAAGTTAATCGCTTGCTGTGATTCCTGCCAGAACTTTTCCATGCCAGTGTCCCTGAGCTGCTACACGCCTTGGTCAAGAAAGAGTAGTTTTGTTTAGATATGTTTTCAGAGCTCTGTTCGTACATATGTTTCTTCAATTTGCTTTTCTCACCTGCCAGTGAGTCTTGGAAACATTTCCAAGCTTTCTAGCCATTGTATCATATTCCATAGTGTGGTCAGATCGCAGAATGTCTCGGTAATTGACCTTCTGTGGGTAGTCATTTGAAATATTTCCAATATTGTTACGCTCTTACCAAAACCACAAACATCCATGAACAGTGCCTCTGTTGTAGCGTCTGTGTCCCGGGGACTCCCAGGAGTGTGGTCCTGGGTTGTGGGTTGTGTGTGTGGTTGTGTGTGGATGGAGATGCTAATTACCCACAGGTGGGCCTGCCCGTCGGCGTGTGGGAGGCAGCCCACCTCCCATGGCAGTGCCAGCCTCAGGGGTGACCCATGTTCTTGCTTTTGCCAATTTAACATAAGAAATTTGGGTTAAATATTTTGGTAACAGACTCAGCTACCTTCAGCTTCCCTCTTCCTTTCGAGTGAGCAGTTTGGATGACTGAGAGTGCCCTGGGGGAGAGATAAGAGAGGAATGGCCCCAGTCCCCTCCCCGGCGGAGACTCCAGCAGAGTGGACCCCCGTGTGTGCTTGCGTGTTGAGAGGTGCCACTTTTCAGGTTTCAGTATACAAATCCCACCACAACAACCAGACTAGGAACCCTCTACACTTTTGTTCACACAATAGGGCAGGGGGGCAGGGGAGAGGGGGAGGCAGGATTTGAAAGGCGTTGGAAAATACCTCAAGGGAGAAAGCCAAAGAGACAGGCAGGACTTCTAGGCCCCTCCCTGTGATTTTGAGACTCTGAGAGGGGAGATCTCTCAAGCCTCCTTATGGTGGAGTAGGGGCTCCCAGAACAAGGGGCTATCCCTAAAGCGAGAGACTCCTGTGTAAGTCCCTCCCACTCACCTGACACCCCCAGGCCTTCACTGCCTCATTCCTCTCTGCACCCCATCAGCTAAGAGCAGTGATTTCTCCCATTTTACAGATGAGGAAACTGAGGCTTAGGGCAGTGAATGCACCCCGTGGCATAAAATGAAGTGGTGGGCAATACAGAGCAGTCATAGGCTCAGGGACACGGGGCTAAGTGGCATCAACCAGGTGAGGGCTAAAGGTTCTCCTGGACCAGCAGGGGAGGCAGACACTCCCCAGGCTGTGCCCACAGCAGCGACCTGAGTGTCATTCCCGCTTTACCTTCTTCTGGGTCTGCCTGCCCCTCCCCGGGGCACACGTTATCTGTGTCCTGGGCACACAGCTGCAGACTCTCACCAGCTGAGGCCCTCCCTGGAAGGCAGCATCTGACCTTTGGACATGTAAACAAGCCTTGGCCTGGCCCAGGGTGGCCAGGCTTGTCCTTGGGGCCTGCAGTCATGGGCAGCCCCAGGCAGGCCTGTGCCCATGTGTTCAGGGTCACGTGGCCTTCCAGCTTCCACGTATCACTCAGAGTTGATCCTGGGGGCCCCAGGACATCGTGTCTGTTGGGCTGTCAGCCAGCACACTGGGGGGTTTTCAAGGATGGTTTCAGAACCCACGTTACTTCCTAAAAGAGGACTAAGATGGAACCAAAGAATCCCAGGGGAAGCTGAGGCTCAGAGAGGGGATGACACGTGCCCAGGGCCACACGGAAGTCATAGTCAGCTCCGCAAACATAGACCCACCTGGTCACACCTTCTCTGGGTCTTAGCAACCTCGTCTGTCCAGTGGGGAGAGGCCTGCCAACATCCCTGGCTCTCAGCCCACCTCCCTGCTGCAGACCCTGGCCCCGCTGGTTCTTGCCACCCACCCCTTGGACGGCCTGTTATCTCCAGGGCCTGCTGATTCCTGGGACAGGGCCCACCCTCCCTGGGGGCACCAGGTGGATGGGACTTCGGGATCTGCGCAGGCCTGATAGGGGCTCGCTCTGTGGGCCCTGGCCTTTATCAGTGGGGCCTGGGGCTCTGGTCAGACACGTGGCTGTGTCTGGAAGAGGGAGCAGTGGGGAGAGAGTGCTGAGGTCCTGGGCAGATGAGATATAGGACAGGGACTTTTTTTAGTAATTAAAAAAAAATCTATATTGCTTTCTCTGATTAGAAAGTTAACTCAGGCGTGTTACAACAAAGTTAACAGAACAGAAATAGATGGTGTTGAACATGAAAGTGCCTATAAATCCGTTTCCCAGGCATAATCCTGGGCCCAGTTTGGGATTATCTCTCCAGATTTTTTGGTGCACATAGACTAACACTGGCAATTATTTACTGGATTGGGTTCATATAATAGGTTCTAACCATGTGGCTTCTTGGCGTCATACGTTACTTCATCTCTCTGAGCCTCAGTTTTCTCATCTGTAAAACCTTGCACAGATGCTGTCAAGATTACACAAAGTGTCCAATAAGCGCATGAAAAATTTCTCAATGTCGCTAACTACCAGAGAAATGCAGATTAAAACCACAGTGAGGTATCACCTCACGCCAGTCAGAATGGCCGTCATGAAAAAGTCCACAGACGATACATGCTGGAGAGGCTGTGGAGAAAAGGGAGCCCTCCTACACTGCTGGTGGGAATGCAGTTTGGACACCGTGCAGCCACCGTGGAAAACAGTATGGACATTCCTTAAAAAACTGAAAATACACTTACCATATGATCCAGCAATCCCATTCCTGGGCATATATCTGGAAGAAACTCTAATTCAAAAAGGAACCTGCACCCCAATGTTCATAACAACACCATTTACAATAGCCAAGACATGGAAGCAACCAAAATGTCCATCAACAGATGACTGGATGAGAAGATGTGGTATATATACAAGAGAATACTACTCAGCAATAAAAAAGAATAAAACAATGCCATTTGCACAACATGGATGGACCTGGAGATTGTCATTGTAAGTGAAGTAAGCCAGAAAGAGAAAGAAAAATACCATATGATATCTCTTATATGTGGAATCTAAAAAAAAAAAAGACAAATGAACTTATTTACAAAACAGAAACAGACTCATAGGCATATAAAATAAACTTGTGGTTACCAGCGGGAGGGATAAATTGGGAGTTCGGGATTTTCAGATACTAACTAGTATATATAAAATAAACAACAAGGTCCTACTGTAGAGCACAGGGAAATAACTATATTCAGTACCTTGTAATGGCCTATAATGAAAATGAATACAAAGAAGAATATATATATATATATATACACACATATATATATAACTGAATCACTTTTTAAAAAAGTTCACACAAAGTAATACACGTGAAGCCTGTACCCTGGCCCAGCCGCAGAGAGCTCTCAGTACCTGTCAACGTCACCAGCGCTGTTACAGAGCTGCCTTTATTTCTCATTAAACAACACAGCATATGTATCTTTCCACATTGGTGCCAAAGATGGAGCCCACTCCTTTTGACAAATTCAGAGCTTTGCTTGTATGTGTGAACCATCAGTTATTACTTAACCAATTTTATTATGGTACAGTTTACATACAACAAAATGTACCCATTTTTAAGAGTCCAGCTCAGTGAGTTTCAAAGACGCTCACCGCCGCCACCATCAAGATCTAGAACATTTCTGCCACACACACCCCACCCCAAATTCCCTCACGCCCCTTTGTAACCAATCTCTTCTCCCCATGTCCAGCCTGGGGCAACTGCTGAACTATTTCCCGTCCCTAGGATTCAGACTTCCCTTTTGCAGAATTCCGTCTGCGTGGATGATACGCCAGGCACCCTGGGACAAGGCTTCTTCACTGAGCACCCCCTTTGGTGTGACCAGCGTGTGCTGCTTTTCATTGCAGAGGAGTGTTCCACTGCACGAATGTGCCAGTTTGGGGTTCCCTTCACCTGTTGATGGACATTTGGATTATTTCCATTTTAGGGCTATTCATCTCTTATTTTTAAAACTGCAGTGAGGGAGGACATTAAGATTGTTTCCAAATGTTTACTGTTAACTTAAAATGATACTGTAATGAGTAGCCATACACAACTCGATGGTCATCATTGCCAAGTGTCATGATGCTAGAGGTATAATAGAAATTAAAAAAAAAAAACAAAGGCCCCTTTATTTCAGCTGGAGACCCAGAGGCGTAGACATGGCAGGCGACATGCCTCAAGTCACCTTGTGAATCAGTTTCCACGCGGAGGCCAGAACCCAGCTCTGCCTTTACCCACCTCTCCCCAGTGCTTTGCATAAATCCGGGTGGACACTCTGCAAGGAACACCCCCAGTGTATCCTGCAATGGTGTTCAAGACCTCAATGATGGCAGTGATGATGATGACAATGGTGATGGAGGTGTGGTCACCGTGTTAACTGCCCAGACTGAATGCTAGGCAGTGTCCTCCATGCTTTGCATGGATCAGCAAACTTTACTCTGCCCAGTACCCCAATGAAGAAGATAAAATTATTATTCCCATTCAATAGATAAGAAGCTGAGGCACAGAGAGGTTAAGCATCTTGCCTGAGGCCACATAGCCAGGAAGTAGCAGAGCTGAGACTTGGCTAGTCAAGGGAGCCCCAGAGCCACCACTCTCAAAAGCACATGGTCTTGAGCTCCTGCTGAGGAAGGAAGGTGGCGAGTGTCATGGTGGATACAACCCGAATCAGACACCAGGCAGCCTGGGCCTTCTGTCTTCAACTTGCTGTATGGTGTGGCCCGCCCTCTTCCCTCTCTAGAGCTCAGGTTCTTTACCTACAAAAAGGGAAAAGGATGAGGGTGGGTATAGCTCAGTGGCAGAGTGCAAGCTTAGCATGCATGAGGTCCTGAGTTCAATCCCCAGTCCCTCCATTTTTTAAAAAAAGGGCGGGGGAAGGGGACACTTTGGCAAGATGGCTCTCAGGATCCTTTGGCAATGTGGTTCTAGACTATTTTCTAGAGCTGAGATGAAACAGGAGAAAAGGGGGACTGGAGCTCATGGCTTCACCCCCTGAACAGAGTCAGGAGAGGCCACGTGGCTTGGGGGCTTTTCTGGGCGGGAAATTGGAGGCCTGCTCTCAGTCCCCAGTGCCCAGGATGGTGGCCCTGAGCAAGAGATTTGGCTTCTGTCCCCTGGGGCAGACAGGGCTGGCCCTCATGTCACAGCATATTTCACTGCTGGCTTGGGAGCCTGAAATCCATGAAGTCGAGCATCAGTGGATGTCTGCCGCTTGAGAGCAACATGTTCCTAGTCTTGAGCCCCTTCTTTGCCCTCCAGACCACCCATCTCCTCTCCTCCCTCCCTAAGCCCCTGCCTTCAGGACCGCTCAGTGCCCCCTGCCTCTCTCCAGCTTCAGCAAAACCATGTGCAAGGCCCTGTTCTCAAATTTACAGTAACTGAAAGATAAATACACTACAAACAACATTTATTGAGCACTGTTATAATATATGTGAATTAATATTTAATCTTCCCAATGACCCTATGATATAAATATCATATTATCATATTTTACAGAGAGAGTATCTGAGACTCAGAGAGGTTGAGTTCTTTGCCCTAGGTCACACAGCATGTACAAGGCAGAGCCAGCGTGAGAGTCCAGGGAGACTGTTCCTGAGCCCACACTCTTAACCACCACACCACATCTCCCTCCCCACTTAATGGCACCTTGGAACCTCTGGTTCCTTCCTGCTCCCATCCCTCTTACAACATCCATCCATCAGCCCAGGATAGGAATACAGTTTTGCTGTTAAGGACATGGTTCCCCAGAGTTGACAATCTTGGGTTCAAATCCTGACACCACCGCTCACTGGCTGTGTACCTATGGGCAAGCCTCCCAAGCTTGCTGAGCCTCACCTTGGGCATCTATAAAATGGGAATGACCATGAGATCCACCTCACCGAGTTGTTGTGCAGATTAAATCAAGAGTGTAGGGTGGTGATTCTCAAAGTATGGTCCAGGGAACCCTGAAGATCCCCAAGGCCCTTTTGGGGGAATCCATGAAGTCAAAATTGTTTTCACTGTAAGGCTAAGATATGACTTGCCTTTTTTACTCTCTTTCTCTCGTGGGTGTACAGTGGAGTCTTCCAGAATGTGTCATGTTATCTCACAGCAGATTGAATACAGAAGCAGATACGAGACCCTGGCTATCCTCTGTTAAGCAGACATTAAAGATATTTGGAAAAATGTAAACCAGTGTTACTCTTCCCACTAATTTTTTTCTAAAATACAGTTATTTTTCATAAAATAGGTTATGTTAGAGTGCTTATAGTTATTCTACATCACTTAATATTTATTATGTGTCTCAGTTTTAATTTCTGATACAGTTTTTAAAAAAACATTAATAGGTATAACCACCATACACAAAAGATCTTTGGGGTCATCAGTACGTCTTAAGAGTATAAAGGACTTTGGGGACCCGAAAGTTTGAGAACAGCTAGGTGAGTGCTAGGCCCTGGCTGCGTTTGTGGAAGGATGCGCCTTTGGCCTTGGGCTTGCTAACACACATCCTCCTCTTTCTCCAGGGCCACCTCTCCCTCCCCTGCCTGCCCTGCTGGAGGTCACTGCTGAACTGCAGGTGGTTGAACATTGGCCAACAGAGACAGAGCAGATCTGGTCCTGGTCCCACCGTGGTCGGTGCTACGTGGCCCTGGACTAGACTTGGGATGCTCTCGGCTTCCCCTGTCTCCACCTGATGAACAGGTAAGCACGTTTTTCAGGTACCTTAAACATGGAGAAAGCGTGACCGGTAAGTGCTAACCCTGCCAGCCTTTAGGCTGGGGCCTGTGAACCGCTGTGGGAAGGCAGCAGTCTGCCCCCGGCCTGGGGAGGTGGGAGTCACAGCAGCACAGGCGAGAGACAGGATGGGACGGTGGGGAAGGCTCCACTCTAGGGTCACCCGGTCTGGGTTTCTAGCCCTGCAGATTCTGGTCTCACGGCACCTCAGTGACGGCATCTGGGAAGCAGGAAGGTTAAACCCTTGCTTGCTGATGTTCCAGCTGGAGCTTGCGAAGCCCTAGGCCTGCAGGCCCGTTTTCCCTTTGTCTTCTCACCTCGAAAGCACCAGGATGCAGAGGGGAGAACACCAAACAGGAGGAAGGGCTGGATTGGGAACAGTGTGTTTACCCAGGCTCTACCGACATCCTGAGTGACCTCAGGCACGTCTCTGCCCCTCTCTGAGCCTTGGCTCCCAGGAACTTACAGAGGGCACAGCCTGGTCAAGCTCAGAGTTGGTAGCCTGGCTCCCCTGCAAATCTGATGGCTGGTTGGAGATTCAGCAGATACTGGACCCTCAGGGCCTCGTATTCTACTGCAAGGCCATTCCCAAATCTCCTTGTCCTTCTCCAGAAGGCCAAGATACTCAATGAAACTTTATTCATCTAACCCACTGTCACCAAGCCACAGGGCAGACTGGAGCCTAGATATTTTCAATTCTCTGTATTCCATTCCACTTAATCAGGATTCCAGGAACATTCACTTGGGGCCCAGAGTGGAGCTAGAGATAAGAGAGTAATGAAGTGTGGTCTTTGTCTTATAATCAGCCTGAGACATCACTAGGAGAGGCATTTTTTTCATTCATTTATTTATTCAATAAATACTTATTGAGTACCTACTCTGTGCCAGATCCTGTGCTGTGAATAAAGCAGACACAGGCCCTGCCCTTGAGGAAATGATAGTTTAGCAGAGGAAGCAGACATTAAACCACTACACACACAAGCACAGGTATTATTATACATTCTGGTGACTTACATGAAAAAAAGTGATATGAAACATGATAGTAGGAAAGATTTTTCAGTGGGGATTGTGAACAGCCCTTTTTAACTCAGACCTTGAGGACAGTGGCATCAGCAATGTAAAGATTTATTTTCTTCTCATAATGAGAAGTCTGGAGGTAGTGGCTGCTGGTGTTGGTTCAGCAGTTCAGGGATGGAGAACTCTCTTGTACCTCATGTTCCCAAGATGGCTGCTGGAGTGTCAGCCTTCACTTTCGTATTCCAGAGAGAAAGCAGAAAGGATGGGAGAGCAAAAGGGTATATTTTGGTTCTCTATCCCCCTTTTAGGGAGTGTTCTCAGTTATCCACACAACCTCTGCTTATACCTCATTGGCCAAAACCTAGTTGCATAGCCACAATTGGCTGGAAAGGTGGCTGTTAAATGAAGAATTGAGCTGGGCATCCTAAATGAAACAAGAATTCTGTAAGACTGAAAGGGAAAGGATATTGAGTCAGTGTATTGGTTTCCTGTTGCCACTGTAACACATTACCACAGGCTTTGTGGCTTAAAACAATAAACAATTATTCTCTCAGTTCTGGAGGCCAGAATCAGTATCACTGGGCTGGAATTAAGATGTTAGTAAGGCTGCCCTCCCTCCGGAGGTTCTGGAGGAGAATCCATTCCTTGCCTCTTCTAGCTTCTGGTGGCTGCTGGCATTCCTTGGCTTGCGGCCACATCACTCCAGCCTTCAAGGGCAGGATTTTCAAATCTATGCTTCGTCTTTGTACTGCTGTCTTATCGTGTATGTGTCATATTTCCCTCTGTCTCTCTTATAAGGATACATATGATTGCATTTAGGGCCCTCCCTGATAATCCAGGATAATCTCCCAATCTCAAGGTCTTCATTTAATCACATCTGCAAATGTTACCCTTTTCCTGACAAGGTAACATTCACAAGTTCCAGGGGTTAGGCCCTGATATCTTTGGGGGCCATTTCTCAGCCTATTGTAGTAGGTAACATCAGTTTCTGTTCTCAGCGAGTTCATTTAAACTGAGGGGTCAGAGAAGTCCTCTCCAAAGAAGAGACACTGCACCTGAGATGGAAAGGATGCATAGGAGTTAGCATGGCGAAGTGTGGGGAAGAGCGTCCCAGAGAGGGAACAGCATGTGCAAAGGCCTGAGGTGAGAAAGAGCTTGTCATGTGGCCATGGGGCTGGCCAGGGCTGGAAGGCAGCAGAGAGAGAGGAGCTGGGGCCCAGGCAGAGATGAGCCCTGCAGCCACAGCAAGGATTCCTGTCTTTATTCTAGTTTTAAAAGATCACTCAAGCAGCTGTATGGAGACTGGGGCTGTTGTCATAATCCAGGCAAGAGAGAGGGGCAGCTTGGCCAAGGCTATAGCTAGGGGTTGGGTCAGAGAGAGGGCACAGGGCTTAGTGATAGATTGGATGGGCCAGGGCTGCAGCCTTGATACTGGACCATAAGGATTCAAGGCTTTCTTAAAAAAAAAAAAAAAAAAAAAAAAAGCCTGCATTTCTATAGTTGAAAGAGACCTTAGAGACCAATTTCCAGTTGAGGAAATTGTATCCCAGAGAGGAACCCTGACTTTCCCCCACCATAGTGGGATAAGAACGGAGCAGGGATATAAATTCATCAAACAGTACAAAGAGGCAGAGGCCAGAGTGGGCCCCTGGAGCCCTGAGAGCTTCCTCCAGGGGATGGAAAGTGATCAGACCTGGACAGAAGGATGGGAGGGAAGTGGGGTCCATGTGATAGGGCTTCTTTTCTTCTAGGCTTCAAATCTCACCTTTTCCTTCCCGCCTGGGAGCACTTTGGGCCAGGGGTGTATTTGAGTCTATTTACCAAACCCAGGAGCCATGTGTAGGGCACGGTAGCATGAAGGTTGAAGTGGAGAGCAGACGACCTTGAACAAACCATTCTTTTCCTGAGCCTCAGTTGACCCATCTATGAAATGGGGTAATAACAGTGCCTGCAAGATAGGATTGTTCTGGGACTCAGTCAGGTAAAGAATTAAATCTAAGGATGGATTTACTGAGAAGTTAATAAAGGTTAAACTTCAGGGCCCTTGCCACCTCCCCTGGGAGGGGCCCTGGAAATGCGCCCACAGGGTGATCAAAGGGTCTGCAGCCAAAAACACAGGATGAAATATAATAGAGATCCGTCGAGCAGTTAATTTTTTAAAAAGTGTGTCTTCACTCTGGATTCTGTAATGTTTATGGAATTGGTAGCTATTTTTTAAAATTTACTATTTGCTGTGCCTTCTTTCCACATGCTAAGTAAACATTCGTGTTTGTGCTAATTTTGTGTTTATGATTTTGAATTTTGCACTCTTTTTCCCAAAAGAAGCCTCATGAGAACGTGTAGCTTCAGGCTTCACCAAAGCTGCAGCTGTGGCCAGGTGGCACGCACTGTCCTCATCTGCCCGTTGCGGGGCTGAGAGGGGTGTGTTGCTAGCAGGCTCCCTCCTCCTGCCCCCTCCCAGGTCTGGAGCCTGTAGGTGAGCAGAGAGCAGACACCAGGACCCTTTCTCTTTCCACCGTCAGAATCTCTCCCCAAGACTCAGGTCCATAAGGGCAGGGATATCTGGATATCTTCTTATTCCTCACCGGACACCCCACTCTCATCACAGCACCTAGCACGTGGCTGGGCTTCAGTCCCAAGGAGCTGTATGAATGAACAGGTGAGAGATGAGTGAATGGGGCTGCTGCCTGGTTTCTGGGAGACAGGAGTTAGGGTCCAAACTTGAAGGTGCGACACTGTGGCAGCTCACCAACCTGAGATTTCGCAGGGGCTCCCGGATGGGGCTGACCCTGGACCAAGGCTCCAGAGGCTGATTCAGAGGGATGAGGAGATGAGATAGCCTTGGCCTTGGCCTTGGCCTTGGCTGATGAGAAGGAAAACAAGTCCTAGCCCCATGGCTCAGCCACAGAAGCGCCTCTCAGAGAAGACTTCTCTGATCAGGGCCACCACGCTCCTGACCGCACGCCCCTGGGACCAGAGCCAGAGCTCCCTGGGTCCCCTGACCTTGGGCTGAACTTCACACTCTGCGCAGGCCATCTGCTGGTTCTCAGGGCACAGGGTGGGGAGAGAGCAAACTGCTCAGGATGGGAAGCAGGAACTGACAGCGGTTACTAAATCTCTCTGGATTTCAGGTTCTAGGAGCTATGTGACTTTGAGCAAGTTACTTCACCTTCCTGAGCCTCAGGTCCCACATCTGTGAAATGGGCAGTAAATGTGTCCCCCTCACAGGGTTGTGCTGAGGATTAAGTGGGATAAGCCCTATGTAGCATTTCTCACAAGCCTTGATACATAGTAAGGGCTCAATAAATATCATTTATTATCCACGTATTATTCCCAAATGCCAGTCTGGGAAGTTTTCTTTGGTTCAATGTGAAATGAGAGAAATAAATTATGAGGAGAAACCTCAGTTTATTATTATCTCCATTTTCTTCTATATATCTTTTTTTCTAAATCCCATTAATGTATGATTTTCACGGGTGAGAAAAAAGGAACAGAAGTCATATATAAATTAGAAACACCACCCACACAGAAACACTAAATATACATATTTATGAATATGTATACATATGAAATATGAAATGTTAACAGCAATTACCCCTCTTGGTGGTAAGAATTGGGGTGTGTAATTTATTCTGTTCATGATAAATTTTCCAAATATTTTGCAATGAATATGTGTTTCTTGTACTAAATAAGTTATTGGAAAGCAAAAATAAAATTTTATTCAGCTCTCTATTCTGAGAGTGTATACTTCCCACTAATTTCATGTTAAAATGTTCTTTCTTTTTATGAAATCATGATCAGAACATATAATTCGGTTATCTAAAAATCCATTCTGGGCAAAATTTTAAATGGGCATTCCTGTTTTGTTTTGTTTTGTTTTGTTTTAATTTTTTTAAAAAAAGGTCACCAATCTGTGATAACCAGCCACAATTCTAGGTCAATGAACTGATTTTAGAGAGGAGGAAACAGATCTGGCAGACTGACCAAACTTTTCCCCTTTTCATTTTAACCACAAAAGAAATACAAACAACAATATCATAAGCATGCAAGTCCTCCTACTCAGAATTGACAACTATTAAAAGTTCATTATATATACTTATCCTATGTGTTTATTTTTAACTACTAATGGAGTTAAAGCCCCATTTGTCCCCTTCATTCTCTAGTATATCTTTTTTTTTTTCTTAGTTTTTTATGGGGGGTGGTAATTAGGTTTATTAATTCCTTTTTTTAGAGGAGGCACTGGGGATTGAACTCAGGACCTTGGGCATGCTAAGCATACGCTCTACCACTTGAGCTATACCCTCCCCCACAGCTCCTTCATTCTGTGTCCTAGCTCCTTCCCCGACTCCCTGCACATCCAACCCTCCACAGCCACTGTCATATGTTATGCACCAAAAAACAAAATGTGGAGCATTTTGTTCAGTGTGTTTCCAAGTTACATAAATGGTATCAAACTGCACATATCATTCTGCCTCTTGCTTTTTTTTCCCGTTCAAAGTCATGTTTTGAAGGCATATCTGTATAAATATAAGCACTCTTTGTCATTTCTCTTTAGTATTTAGTATCCTGTCTGGTATAGCTGTTCTGTTTTGAAGTTCATTTCGGTTGTTTCCAGATGAATTTCCAAGGTCACTTGGGAGTCAAATGCCCTCTCCACTGCCCAAGAGCACAGACACATAGTCACCTCTAGCCTGACCAGTTCAGAATTCAGAGCTCACCTATGGTCACCCCCGGTCCACCTCCCTGGACCCACACTCCTCTGTTCTCTGTATCTCCTGGGTCCCCAGAGATGCAGGGCCAACTCAGCTTCACGATGTGAACAAGAGGTGATGAGAGGGAAGAAGGGTCCTTCCTCTAGGACAGAAGGCCAAGGCATCCTTGGGCACTTCTGGCCTGGACTCAGTTGTTCAAAAACATGGTTCTGACGGTCAGACTCTTTCTAAATGGTCAGCAGAGGACAAGGCCCATGGTGGTCACCAGTGCTGTTCACCAAATAGTCTAGTTCTTCCCACTCAGGGCACACGGTGGGATGTACATCTCTGTGCCTTTAGTTACACATGCCTACGTGACTTGCTTTGTCCAAAAAAAAAAAAAAAAAAAGTGAGAGAAAGTAAGCAGTCACTTCCAGGTAGAAGCTTTAAGAGCCAGTGTCCACATGACTGCATCCACTCATGCCTCCCGAGTGACACATGGCTGTGTTCAGGTTGGTGGCTGCTCGATCAGCTTGGGGCCTGGAGTAAGGACAACACAAAACAGAGCCTGTTGCAGCCCCACAATAGATGTTTTAAGCCACTGTCTTGGAGTTGTTTGTCACTGCAGCATAATCTGGCCTATCCTGTCTGTTTCAGGGCCATGTTTGGGGAGCCCCAGCTGCTGCGAGCCTGGTGATAAGCTACCAGGAGCCGTCCTTTTGCTAAACCCGGGTTTGCACACCCCGAGCCCTCTGGTTTCTCAGGACCGTGCTGCAGAGGAAAGACAGGTACTCCTTGGGGGCCCTATTGGAAGAAGGAACTTCAGGACTGAGAAAGCAAGAGATTCTCAATACTTATAAAGGCACACTGTGTTAGACAAGTGAGAACCTGAACGGGTCATTTCCTAGCTGAGTGTCCTTGGGCTGTGGAGGATTGAACGAGGTACACCTGTCAAGTACCTGGTGCAGCCCCTGGCACGTGGTGAGCTCTGGACAAGTGCGTGGGCAGCAAAGATGCTCAGTGAAGCCTCATTGTTAATCGTGAAAAGTTGGAAACTAAACACTCAACACTAGGGGAATTAGTTAACTAATTATGCAATGACCATTTACTATTAAGCAGCCAAAAAGAGGGGAAGAAAGGAGGAGGTAAAACCATGTAGCATAGATCATTACAGACAATTAAGGGAAAAGAGCAAGTTATGCAATAGTTTGGCATTGGAGACAGACACAGCTGGGTGTGAGTGCCCCCTCTCCTACTTGTGTGTCTCGGGCAGGATGCTTAACTCCTCTAAGCTTCAGAGACTGACTAGAATAGGAGCTGGATAAATGTGAGCTATTGTTATTACTTTCTTGTCATCACTATTAATAACAACTCTGTGGGTCAACACTGGTCGGGCACATGACTCCTGTCCTATTACCATTGCTCTGTCATCCTGTATTCCCTCTCCCTAAGCACCCTGTGAAGTTGATCTTCATCCACTTTACACATGAAGACAACTGAGGCGCAGAGAAGTTAAGCCAACTGCCCAAAGCCCCCAAGTCATCAGTAGGTGAGCCAGGACTTGAATCCAGTTCTGCCTGGCTCCAAGCTCCAGGCTCCTTAACCTCCGTACCCTGCTGGCCCCTGGTGCAGATAAGTGTCAGTGACATGGGATCATAGCGCTTTATTTCTGATGGAGTCATCCTGGGACGCTGCTGGAGTCGTGCCCCCAAAGGGACCCCCACAGGCAGGTCCAGATGAAACCAAGCTGTTGGGTGAGCGGCTCTCAACTTTTTGGAACCCGCAGCCCAGTCTGAATGCTGGATTTCGTTTGGAATCCAAAGTTTTCCAAACAATAGTAAATAAGTGGGTGTTGATGAGCACTCTGACCGGCTGCCTCCACAATGGCCTCATGATCTTTACCTCCTGGTATTATGTCCTTGTGTGTTGCCCTCCCACACTGAGCAGGGCTGACCTGTGGAAGCATCAGGTTATTCAGGAACCGATAATGTGTGACTTCTGGAGCTAGGTATGGGAGACAACGTGACTCCCACCCTGCTCTCCCTTGCTCTGGGGAAAGCCCAGCTTCCTGGTGAGAGGACACCCAGGCAGCCCTATGGCAGAGTCCACCACGCAGTGAAGAACTGAGGCCTCCCAGCCACAGCCCTGTGAGTGCACATCTTGGAAGCAGATCCCCCAGCTCCAGTCCAGCCTTCAGATGACTTCAGGCCTGGCTGACAACTAGATTGCCACTTCTTGAGAAATGCTAAGCCAGAGCCTACACAACTAAATCATTCCTGCATTCCTGATCCACAGAAACTGTGAGATAATATTTGTTTTAAGCCACTAAGCTTTGGGGTCATTTGCTACATAGCAATAAATACAGCATCACAGTACAGAGGAAAACAATGCCTTGAATATCTTGAAAAGACAGCAAAACAGTTATCACATGGCTCTCTCTGTCCCCTTTGGCACATGTATTGGAAGAACTAACCCTTCCACAAAGACCATCCTGTCTTATACACTCACCTGGCCTCATTCTCACAGCTCCCGGTAAACGCACCATCTTTCCCTGGCATCAGCTCTAAAGTGGGCCTCCCGTCTGTCCTGTGACTTATATGGTAAGTTAACACCTTTCTGTGCCTCCCTACAATCCAATTCAAACAAAAAGCACCAGAACAATATATACCCTGGCTTATAATAAAAATAAACTTTATGCACTAGTGAAAACTTGGCAGCACCTCTGGAGTCATGAGACCCACCCCCCCAGCCCACTGTGTTAGGTGATTTCATCAAAAGCAAGAAAAGGGAAACTTCATCCCTTTTGAGCCAAAGCCCTCCTTCTGTCTAGGCCCCACACTGCCTTCTCTCGGCCCCTCAAACTTCCAGAGTCCCTCCTTCCTATGGTGAAATCTGCTTGCAGGGCAGTGAGGCTTTGCAGAAACAATACTTTGGTTCTGATTCATTTCAGCTCTGTCACCTTGGGTTAACTCCCTTAACATCATCATACCTGAGCTTCCTCTTCCCTGCTGAGGCCAACAATAGAAACTTCCTGCAGAGGCTGAAGGGATCAAGGGAGAAAAGAATTGTCCAGGGCTTAGCACACTGCCTGGCAATGAGTAAGTGCTCATTTGCATTTCATTGTTAATGAAAAATGATAGTAGTAATGGTGGCCACTATTTATTCAGGGCTTACTACATGCCCAGCATCGTTTATATGTACTATCTCATTTCCTACTGCCAGATAGGGCCTCGTGGGATCCACATTTTCAAAATGAGGAAGCCGAGGCCGGAGAGGTGAAGTGCCTTGCTCAAGCTCACACAGGCTCTCCGGGGATGAAGCGTCAAGAACTCTCAGCCTTGCCCACTTTGCTCTGCAGCCTCCCGAGAGGATTGGACAGAGGGCCCTGCAAACATCAGGAACAGGGCAGGGGTGCAGGTGAACAGAAGAAGCAGAGGGAGAGATGGCACAGCAAAGGAACACCCTGTCAAGAGGAAAAGAGTTTCCTGAGTTGCAGAGACCGGCATCCCTGCATGGAAGTCCTCTGCAGGCATCATCAGCTGTGTCTTGTCTGCAGCAGGAGGAGTCTGGACCTGGACAGGTAAGAGCCCTGCTGATGGCTCTGCCTTGCCCTTCCTGAGCGCCTGTTCTGACCACAACACTGCACATGCTCATTAATATCGGGTTCTGCTGGTGGGAAAAGTCAGGCTGTTTTATTTGAAAGATAAAACAGCATAAATATGATAGCGTCACTAGTTTTGGCCCAACTCTGGAACACTCTCCCCTTCTCCCTGAACCAAGAAAGCAAACTCAGAACCAGCAGCATCCACTGCTTAGGGCCAGAGAGAGTCAGCTGGCTTGGGGCCCTCTTCCTCCTGGCTCTGACCCCAGTGAATCCCTGTGACTTGAATGATAATAGTAAGAGCTCGTGAGGTAGCTCCTAGGGACTCAATCCTGTGCTTTCTGTTGCTGGGGCTCAGAGAGGTTGAGTTGCTGAACAAGGTGACCCAGCTGGTCAAAACTTCTGTTTGACTGTGACAGAAGCAAGGTGCTACCTGCATGGAAGTGAGGGTCACTGTGAAAGAAGAGGGACAGCTGAAGCCACTGGACAGGATGCAGCCTCTCAGAAAACATTTATCCAGGGAGGCAGGATAGTTTTGAGCACCGGTTCTCCATCAGGGGTGATTTTGTGTCTAGGGGACGTGTGGAAATACTTGGAGACATTTTAAATGTCACAACTGGAAAGGGAAGTGCTACTGGCATCTAGTGGACAGAGACCAAGGATGCCGCTGGATAGCGTACAGTGCACAGGGCAGCCCTGCGAGGCTGCATTATCCTGCCCCAAGTGTCAATAGTGCCGAGGTTGTGCCGGCCTGATCCAGCAATTGAGAGGGCATGCAGCCCTGGAGTTTGAGGTGCCCTTACTAGCTGTGTACCCAGGAACAGGCACTTCACCTTCTCAGTTTCCCCCTCTGTAAAGTTGGGGATACTAAGCTGAGCCAATGCCAATTCACTGCTTTTGGCGGGGAGGTACACAGCAAATGCTCCATCGTGATGCTGTTGTTAATTACCCAGGGCATACGCTCTGCAGAAGAACAATGACCAGGTAGGCAGCAAGGAGGCCCCAAGAGAAGCAGGCTTCAGAGGGTGGAGGAGGGCAGAGGAGGCCCTGACGACCTGGAGGACAGCGTGTTCTGGCATTCACGGTCTTGCTTCATTCACCCCATCTTGCTTCAGCCTATATTGCTCGCCCTGCCTCCCATTGCTTTGGATGGTCACTGGGCCACCCTCCACAGTCCCCACCCTTCCAAGACCTCCTCCTCCAAGAAGCACCTTGTCCAGCCCAACCCTTAAGAATTACCTGGCTCTTATCGCAGACTAAATCAATAGATGGCTGCAGAGATATACCCAGACTCAAACACAGTCATATCCACGCAGAGTCTGAAAAACACATCTAAACACACAAGCAACCTTAAGGCACACTTCAGCCCTGGTCACAGACTCACAAATATATTCTCATACACTCACAAACACACATTTACAACCATAACACAATCTCACCAAGACACACGTGGAGTATCCCCACCCCCCACACATATATACAACACTAGCACACAATAGCAGTATATACCCAAGTATATGTAGTCCCATTCACAAGCCCACAAATTCACACGTATTTAAATACAAACTCAGGAAAGCCCATAGATCTCAGATATACACACCTGCTTAACATTTAGGCACATAAAGATACATGCCTGTATATATGCACAGAGACACATTCTGAGCACACATATTCATATACAGCTATCAGTGTGCTTATATCCATAAGCATACATATGGCAGACACCATTCAAGATACACAACTCCTGTACATCCTCCCAAACACACACACACACACAAAGGCATTTTAAAAAATCTGTCCTCTCTATACACACAGACGTGCTCATTTCATTCATTCATCGGTTCATTTACTCTATTAAAAAATTGCTAAGAACACTTCCTTGGGTCATCTTTCAAATTCAACCTTGTGTAATAGCTATTGTGTAGCGCAGCAAAATGCAGCGGTAGATCGTTTCTCTTTTCAAATTTCCACTTGCGGATAGGCGGTGTAGGTTTTCTCGCTGCCTTGCAAGTCCCCAGGAAGCAGGGCTCCGTCTCTCTCATCTCTAATTGCCCAGTCCCCCAAGGCCTCCATCGGGAGGAAGGGGCTCCCTAAGGGCCCGTGTCTAAAGGTGCATCTCCCACCACTAATCCAAACACGGCGAGGGTGGGTCCGTGGGTGTGGCGTGTGAACAAGGGCACTTCGGGATGGGGGATGAATGCAGGGTAGCTCACGAACTCCCCTTGGGTGCCTCACCCTCTCCCTACCCTCTCAGCTGTTCTTCGGCCTGTTTGCCAGGATCAGCCCTAAGTCGGCGGGCAGCGGGAGGAGGCGGGGCTGGGGCTTCGGCCTCCCCGGGAGCCCTCCCCTCCCCTCCCCCACCCCTTCCTCCTCTCCCACCCCTCCGCCTCCCTCCCTTTCGCCTCTGTTCTCCTTCCTCCTCGCTCCCCTCCCCCCTCCGTTGGCCCCGCCCCGCCCCGCCCATTCCCCTCCCCCGCCTCGCCCCCGCTCCTCGCCCCCGACTCCACGCCTGGGCTCCGGAATGTTGAGTCATCGCTGCGGCGTTGCCCGGAGAGCAGGCGACCAGGTAGGGAGGGTGTAAAGAGACCGACGCCGTGCGACCCGTCAAGCACCGCCACCATGAGCAGGGCTGCGTCCCTGCGCACGGCCGGCTCCCTGAGCGGCCTGGGAAGGGGCACCGGCGGGGGCGGCGTCGCGGTAGGGAGGGGCGACGGGCCCCGGAAGGCGCGGATTTCGTCGCCCTAACCGAGGCCGCTTTGCAGCATTCTAGAAGAGCTGCGCATAGGATGGAATCATAAACCTGCACATAACATTAGGTGGCATTCAGGCTAGGTATCGCAAACTGGCGGCCCACGGGTAGATCTGGCCTGCATCTGATCTTTATTCGGCCCACAAAGTGGTGTTTATTTAAGTTTTAACCAGATTCCGGTGTTTAAACACCATAGGATATTTCACAGGGGTGGGGGACATCTGATTCTCAATCTCTAATAATTAAGAGTATATGCCGACGCTGGACCGTGACAACAATAGCCTAATGCTGAGTGGGGCTGCCTTTTTTAGTCAAGGCATTCATCCTCTCATTTGCCACTGTCCCCATTACTCCTTCCTGCTTCACCTAGGCCGTCCTTTGTGTTACCTGCCAAACCCCTGATTTAGTGATTCCTAATCTAGTTCATCCTACCCATTTCTCAGATGGAAAGGGGGAAGTGGAGGTGGGAGTTTCCCAGCCGTATAACATGTGGCCTTAATGCAGGAAAATGTGGATTTTTCTCACCTAATTTTTTTTAATTAAAAAGTTTTTTTTTTAATTGAAGTATAGTCGGTTTACAATATGTTAATTTCTGGTGTACAGCATAGTGATTCAGTTCCATATTTGTTTTTTTCATATCCTTTTTCATTATAGGCTATTACAAGGTATTGAATATATTGTTCCCTGTGCTATACAGTAGGACCTTGCTGTTTATCTATTTTATATATAGTAGTTAGTATCTGCAAATCTGGAACTCCCAGTTTATCCCTCCACCCCACCACCTTTCACCCCCTGGTAACCACAAGTTTGTTTTCTGTATCTGTGAGTCTGTTTCTGTTTGTAAATAAGTTCTTTTGTCTCTCTCTCTCCCTTTTTTTTTTTAAGATTCCACGTATAAGTGATATCTTATCACTTTCTCTTTCTTACTTCAGTTAATGTGACAGTCTCCAGGTCCATCCATGATTTTGCAAGTGGCATTATTTCATTCTTTTTTATGGCTGAGTATTATCACCTAGTAATCTTTTCTGGCAAACCATTCTGTCTTCTTTGGTATGTAGGCTAAGAGAAGGAATTGTCTGGTGAAAAGTGGGTCCCAGAAAATGATCTGGGGATCAGAGTGGACCCCAAGTGGAAGATGATTTGGAGCAGTGATTAACCAGGAGAAGGGTCAAACAGCTTTAGATTTCTTCCTGTATGAGGGTAGATCCATACTAAGAAACTGACCAGAATCAGAGTGTACAGCAGCCTCTCTCTGGAGGTGGTGGTAGCCTCTCACAGACTTTCCTTTGGAGCTGCAATAGAAGACAGAACTAGGGCAAGTGGATGGATGGAACAGTTGGCAATTCTGGCAAATTTGGTCATAATAAGTTGTTTTCAAGTCACTAGAGACTTGGCCTTTGAGACACTAGACTGTATTTTAAGGGCTGTGAAGGCAACATGCTGCTTTGCTTGGATTGTTCTCTAGACTTACTCTTTTGTCTAGTGCTTCTCAGCCTGTAATGTGTACGTGATTCTTGTAAAATACAAATTTAAAAAGATTGGAATATAGTTGATTTACAATATTGTGTTAGTTTCTGGTATACAGTAAATTGATTCAGTTACACATACATTCGTAATCTTTTTCACATCCTTTTCCATTATGGTGTATTACAGGATATTGTGCTGTACAATAGGACCTGGTTGTTTATCTTAAAATGCAGGTTGTGATTGAGTAGGGCTGGGCTGAAACTGGAGTGCCTACACTTCTGGCAAGCTTCTAGGTGATGCCAATGCCACAAGCCCCCAGATGCCACTTTGAGTAGCCAGGCTCTCCTTGTGCCTGTTTTTTTGCAAGAGTCTTTGTTACAAGGCAGCCAAGAAGAAGGGCTTACAATCACAGACCTGGGATCCCAACCCACCTCTTATTAGCCAGGTAACCTCTCTGTGCCTCAGTTTTCTCATCTGCTTATTTAGAATCAAAGAATCCTTCCTACCTTAGGAAGATGGGGAAGGAAGAGTGAACTGGGCATGTGGCCCCAGTACAGTGTGTAGCTCAGGGTAGGCGCCATGGAAAGGTGGTTTCTGTTATTTTGTTCGCTCTGTGGGGGTGCCTATGGGCAGTGACACCCATAAACAACATGATCAGGGAGGAGGAAATATGAGACATTTCAGGGTGAGGATGGAACCCCTTAATGTGGCCTTCCAGGCCATACATGCTATCCAGCCCACCCTTGCCACTCTCCCATCACTGTGTGCACTGCAGCCCCACTGGCCGCTTATGAGGTCCCTCATCTGTGGTACCTTCTCTCCACAGAGGCCTTGTACTTGCCGTTCCTCATACTTTGGCTGCCTGGCCCTTTCTTATCCTTCAATCTTGGCTCCTCTGTCACTTCCTCAGAGATGCCGTCTTTGATTCTCAAAATTGCTAAAGTAAGGTTTTAGGGGATTTATTCTGGTAGAAAGGGAGTATGGGAGACATCCCTTGAGGATATATATAGAGAGACAGACAGACAGACAGACAGATATCACTGTTTTTAACAGTCTGTGTTTATTTAGAGCAGTTTTTTTTTGACGGGGGTCAGATGGGAGGAGGAACTACACACCTAAACACTGCCCCTGCTGGTCTGCACAGTGCCTTTTTGCAAATTAGAAACTGGCCCAGCTTGGGTAGGACTGCGTCTCTGCTCTGGCCTGCCCTCTCCACCTGTTACCTTTGTGCAGAATACAAACTGTGCAGCCTTAGGTGGCAGCCCAAGTGCTAATGCTTCCCCAAGCTGCCTGGTGACTGGCTTAATCCTCCTGATTAAATTAAGTTCCTTTTAGAAACTTTCTTAACTCCGTAAAACTCATCACAGATTGGAATTAGGTGTCTTGGGAATGATTTGTTAAAAATCTAGTCCCCTGTACTAGACTATATTCCATCAAGGCAAAGGCTATCCATCTTGCCCTCAGCTGTATTCTCAGTGCCTAGCCTGGTGCCTTCAACAAAGCAGGTGCTCCATGATGTTTGTTGAAGACAGTTGATTCTTGGACAACACAGGTTTGAGCTGTGTGGGTCTACTTATATGTGAATTTTTTTCAGTAAATACTATTACAGTACTATATGGTCCACAGTTGGTAACATCCGCAGATGCAGAACTGCAGGTAGAGAGGGCGGCTGTACAGTTACAGGCATATTTTCAGCTATAGGGATGGAGGATCGGTGCCCCTAACTCCTGCATAGCTCAGGGGTCAGCTGTATTTTAGGAGCTCAATGCCTACCGGGAGAGATAGGACTCATCAAAATAACCATGATATGAGATGGGGACTAAATGGTCCAGCTCCTGGAAGGGAGTGTCACTTCTAGCTGAGGTCATCTGGGGATGCTCACAGAAGAGGTGGTGTTTCGGCCAGGCCTGATAGAACAGGTAGAGTTCGTGAAACCTGCATGAGTGGTAGGGTGTTCTTGGCAGTGGAATAGCAAAAACAAAGGTGCAGAGGAAGAAGAGAGTTCAGTGTGTTCCTGTAGCAGGTCACAAATTGTGAACAGCAGACTAGTCAAATGCGTCTTGTGAATTAGCTGTCGATCTTTAAAAATCAAGAGATTTCACAAAAAGATCCAGATTTCTGGATTCTCTTGGAAAATTGGAAGATCCTACCAGGCAGCAATTGTTTGGCGCCAGAAAGTGATGGTCCTTTTAGAAAGCTTGTGGTTTTCTTTATTTTTCTTTAGTTGTAATTTTCTTCTGTTTATAAAAATAATACATCCTTATTAGAACAAAATGTAAAATATAGAAAAATAAAATGAAGATAATAATCTGTAATCCTACCGACTGTTAACATGTTGGTGGATTTCCTTATGCTTGTTTTTTTTTCAGTGTATTTATTTATTTACTTATTTTTTTAACAAAGTTGGGGTCACATTTCATATACAGAGCTTGCCCTTTTTTGATTAATACTATGCTATGAATCTTTTACCATGAGAATATATTAATGCATCTTCTTGTTGAACTTCTTAAATAAGATAAAATTTAGAAAAGAAAAATAAACCCAGTATATTAGCATCACTTTCCTGATTTATTAAATATGCTTTGGAAAAAACATTTTGCCTGTTTCCTTCCCTTTTCAAAGTATAGTCAGGAATCTGAGTTTTATCAGCTTGCAAAACAGGTATTATCACCCTAATTTTATCGAAGAAACTATCACAGAGATGAAGTGATTTACCCCAAACTAATTAGCCAGCAGCTAGCTCAGGCCTGGAGTACAACCCCGGGTCTTCTGAGTCAGGCTTCGTGCTGGGGGGCGGTGGGGAGGCAACCACAATCTGCTTTCCTCCACCCCAATTACAGTTAGTTTAGATAATGCCAGGTATGCTTTAAATTCTGGGAATCAAGGAGGCTTTAAACTGAGCACAGTTAATCCAGGTGTACTTCGTGGAAGAAGCAGATTTTATGCAGCATCTGAAAGGTTTGTCCAATAAATAGATAAGTTAATGGCAGGCACCCATGACTTCTGATCCCCAAGGGAATGGTAATACCAGCCTTTATCTTGAGGTAAGCCTTACTAAGCCCTTTAACACTGTTTATGGTATTTAATCCTCACATCCAACTGTATGAAGCACTGCTATTTTCATCGATCTAAAAATGAAGAAACAGAAGCACAGAGAGGGGGAGTGACAGGCTCAAGGCTGCACAGCTAGTGAGTACCAGGGCAGAGGTTTGAACTCAGGCATCCCAGAGGTGTTCCTGCATTCTACCCATGCACCCTCTCTGCCTGAAGGCTGAAGGGTGAGCAGCCGGGCTCAGGCTTTGTACTGCCCCCGCCACCTGGAGCTGACCAGTTGTGCAAGGTGTGCTGACTCAGGCGCTGTGTGGTGGCAACAGCCAGCCAGGAAAGGTGCCTGTAGCCCTCCAAGAGGATTCTCAATGTGGGAAATTATTAGTGGAAAAAAAAAATGAAGGATTCCCCAGAGCAGTTGGCATCCCACGGCCAGTGATTGTGTCTTGATTCCTCTTTGATTCTGATTCCTCTTTGATTCTGAAATAAAGTCCATCCTGAAAGAATAGCGGGCTTGGAATCAAGAGGCATGACCTGAGTTCTAGTCCTGCCTCTGCCACGATCTGACTGTGTGATCTCGGGCCAGTCACTTTCCCTCTCTGGGTCTCGGGTTAAAGCTGATCCTTTCACCTGGTCTTTGCAGCTCACATCCCAGCGCCATCTGGCCAACAGAATACTGGGCCTTAGGGTTGACTTGGTAGAAACTGGAGCTGTTTGCACGGTGAGGGTGTCTGTGGGTGCCGCACCCACCCTGCTCTTGTGGAGCATCCAGTGTCTGTGCACAGCGCAGGGCAGGACTCTTGGTTAGTCTAGTTGGAGGAGGAACCTAGCCCTCCCCCCAACTCCTTCCCCAACCTGCTCTCTGTCCCAGTGGTGCAAAGGGCCCAACTTCCCTGGAGGGACACCAGCCATGCGTCTAACAGCTCACCCCTGCAGCTCTCCACTCTGCCTTCACCGGGCAGCCGTGCCCATTCTCAGGCACAGCCATGCCCACCCCTATGAAGAAACCTTCTCTGGCTCCCTGCTGCCCTGGGAATAACACCCAAACTCCTCAGAATGGCAGAGAAGGCCTTCTTCCACCTACCCCCAACCTGCCTCTCCAACTCTTTTGTCCTGTCACCGTAACATAGAGCTTTGTGCTTTTAAAAGCAGAGGCTCAGGAGTCAAGCCCCTGGATTCAAATCCAGAGTCTGCCTATTCCTGGCTTTACAACCTTTGGCAAGTTACCACCTATCACTAAATCGTGATTTCCACACCCTTAAAAGGAGGGCAGCAACATCTGTTCCATAGGACTGTGTGAGAAATTAAATGAATCACTTAGCATAGTTCCTGGAACATAGTAAACTCTAATAGGCGTTAAGTGCCTGCTGTTATTGTTATAACAAGTAACCACGTTTGGCTACCACCTCCTACTTCCTGAAGCTCAGCGCTTTCTTTCCCAACACTGTGCCTCTGTACCTGGAAGGTCCTTCCCCTTCCCTTTTCTCCACCCAGTAGGCTCCTACACACCCTTTCAAGCCCTATTTAGATGCCATTGCCTGTGAAGACGTTTCCCTTCTTCCCACTTCCTTCCTCCTCCCCACTTCCTTCCTCCTCTCTCCGTGTGTCACCATTTTAACCCAGGGGTCGTGCTTTGGGTCACCAGCGGTGGTACCTCTCAGTAGGATGCAGTAGACTACCCAGCTCCACCTATTTTGGGTCCTGCCAAAAATACTGAGCCTGAACCTCATCAGGTCTTTAGAGCTGGCTTCAGTTTACCAGAATTTCAGGGAATAGTGGAACACATTATATAACCCACAGAGAAGCAATCAGACAAGTCCAGAATGCGGAATCCTTTATAAGACCACTGATGTGATCTCTTAAAAGTCGACAATGTGAAAATAAAACCAAAGCAAACGCAGTGGGGAAGGAGGTTCTATATTTAAAGAGATCCTAGAATATAACATTTAAATGTAAGATGTGATTCCTGATTATATCTTGGTTCTTTTTTTTTTTAAAAAAGCTGTAAAGACCGTGTTTTTAGACAGTGGTGGAAATCTGACTGTGAACTGGGGATTAGGTGATATAAGGCAGTTATTAATTTTGTGAGGTGTGGTAAGAGTATTGTGGTTATGGAGGAGAATCTTTATTTTTTGGAAATGCATGTTGAAGTGTTTGGGGCTGAAGTGTTAGAATATCTGTAGTTAACTTTAAAATGGTTCAGCCACAAATTTGGCATATAGTAAGATAAAGTGAATATGGTAAAATGTTGACAGTTGTTGAATTTTTGTGATCATATGTAAGCATTCAGTTTATAATTCTTTCTACTTTCCTGTAGTTTTGAACATTTTCATAATAAAAAGGTATCTTTAAAAAAAATGTTCCTTCTCCAGGGCTCCCACAGAAGTTTGGGGGTCCTTTAGTAAAGAACAAATCACAGTATATGGAGGTGATGTATGCCAGTGAGTCTTGCCATTCAGATTACAGATTACAGACTCCTGTCAGGAGGATCCAGGTCTGGATCAACTGTATTTCTCTCACAGTGCCAAGTTCATAATAAATGCTCAAGAAACATTTGTTTAATGAAACTTTACTGCTACAGTGCATGGTCCATCAGTAAACTTACTGTTAGTAATCTCCTGAGTGCAAATGATAATGACAAACATTTATCAGGCGCTTACTATGTGCCCGGCTTGGGGCTAAGCCCCTAACATGCATTTGCTTATGGAATCCTCACAGCAGTCCTATAAGGTCAGGAAAATATTGATACCATTTTACACATGAGAAAACTGACAGACAGAAAGATGAAGAAGCTTGCCTCCCAGATCGTTTAGTTAGTAATGGCAGAAACATGTGGTTCTAACCATCACACATGTTGCCTCATCCCTCTCTTGCAGCATCTGACCAGCACAGGTAATTATATAGGTACCTGTTTTAGCATCTACATCTGCTGGACTAGGAGCCTTTCAAAAGCAGAGGAAAGAAAATATGTCCACACAAAAACTTGTGTGCAAATATAAACAGCAGCATTATTCAGAATAGCCAAGGAATGAAAACAACCCAGGTGTCTATCAACTTGGTGAATTGATAAACACAATGTAGTATATCCATACAATGGAATATTATTCAGCCATAAAAAGGAATGAAGTATTGATACAGTCTACAATGTAGATGAACCTCAGAAACATTACACTAAGTGAAAGAAGCTGGTCTCAAAAGACCACCAATTGTATGATTCCATTTAAATGAAATGTCCAGAGTAAGCAAATCCATAGACATAGAAAGTAAATTAGTGGTTGGTTAGGGCTCAGGGCATGGAGGATTGGGAGGTGATAGCTAAAGCGTACAAGAATTCTTTTGAGTTGGTAAATATATTCTAAAATTGATTGTGTGAGGGTTGTACACCCTTAATATATCAAAACAATTGAATTTACATTTTAAATGGGTGAATGTATGGTGTGAGAATTATATCTCAATAAAGCTGAAAAAAAAGAGGAAGTAATTTATGTACCAATGAATCTGTCTAGCTAGTTGAGTGGAAAAAAGTGAACAAATGAATGAATGGCTGTTTTCCATGAAGCTGACAAAAATCTACCATATTTCCAAAGTCTTCAGTGAATTTCCTTGACAGCCTTACAGGCATGCTTACTCTTTAACTCCCAGGGATCCATTAATATACTAATAAGAAACCTGATAATTCAATAAATAATTCCTAAGGTTGCCAATGCCACTCCAGAAGAATAGAGAAATACACAGATGATTTCTTCCAGATACAAACTATGAGATTGCAGAGCATGGAGCCGCCAGGATGATCTGTCTGTCGAGGGCCCCTGAAGAGCTCACTGTGATCTCTTCCCACTTGACAAACCTTGATTCATTTATCCGGGCTCTTCTGACTATTCCTGCTTTTTTTTTTTTTTTTTTTTTTTTTTTGCCTCACTCTGGTCATTCAAAAGCACAGTTGTAATGAAAGCTCCAGGATAAAATACCTCGTGAGGGTCTGTGGAAATAGCTTAGTTGGGGACAACCCAAACACTTCAGTGGACAACCATCAACTGGCAGGAAGCTGCTTGTTCAAAATGCTGATTCCTGGCCTCTTCCCTGGAGATTCAAATTTAGTAGGACTAGGGTGGAGCCACGGAAACTGTATTTTACATAAAAACATCAGTGGTGTCCCTGAGACAGGGGACTGCTGGCCAATATGAGAAATACTGACCTACATAAAGGATAGACAGGAGGAACTGAAATGTTTACATTATCTCAGGCAGACAAACAGGTTTGCTTAGGGACCTTAGAGATCATGGAATTTAATAGTTTTCATACTTTGCCCCCTGGAACTCCCTAAGGTTCCATGGAACACTTGGAGGGCTGTTGCATGGGTGGAGGTCCAGAGATGCAGATGGGTCTGTCTCAGAGCATGCCCCCGGCAACAACTCTATTTTTAACTTTTTTTCTAAACTAAGAGATTGGGTTTTGTTGCTTGAAAATCATTCATTGTGCCCTGTCGCTAATACGCAAGTGGAAAACCTGAGGACTAGAGAGGAAAACATTTTCCCAGGGTAACAGAGTGACAGCACACTGATGGCAGAACCAAGGCTCATTTATTCCTTCAACAAATATTTATTGAGTGCCAACTGTATGCTAGATCCCATTCTAAGCACTGAGGGTACATATGGTGAACAACACTGGGAGCAGTCCTGCCTCCAGGGAGCTGACAGTCTTGTCAAGGACCACATGTTCAATAATTGCACATGCAGTTATTTAATTACAAGTATGATAAGTTATGAGAAGGAAATGTTCAGGCTGTTATGAGAATGTGCACTAGAAGCATCTTAAACCCCTGGGCTGACTGTCTAACTGAGTAACTTTGTTCCTTTGACAGATGTTTTTGGACTGACTGCTCAGGGCTAGGCACTGTGTTTGGTGCTGAGTGCTGGGTGCAGTGGGGAATAGGGCTCAGCCCCTGCCCCTAAGGAGCTCACCTGCACAGCAAATACACCATCTGACCAGCAGTCCCTTCCACCCGCATCCTGTGTCCCTCATCCTGCAAAGTTTACAACTTGGACATCCACTTGAAAGAACAATGCCACCCACGCCTGCTTCCACAGGTGAACCAAAAATATTTAACTGGTTCCTTTCGCTTCATATTGGTCTTACCATGTCTTTCGCTAACCCTCAATGGCTTTTGCTTTCTAAGGCTGGAAAAATCGGGGCAAATGGTCACTGAATCTACTGAGAATGTTTTATTATGCTCTGTAAAAATAGTCTTGGGTGAAAAATACATATGGTCTCATTGAGAGAAGAAGGCATCAGGAAAGAGAAGGGAATGGAGATTGTAACTCCCTGGACTCCATGGCTCCATCCTGTTGGGGATGGGAGCTCAGCTTTGAGCACAGGCCTTTGTGGTATTTCTGGCTGCTTGGCTCCAAGGGTGCAGTCTGGAGCGTGGTGCCCAGCTTGCCATGGGGAACTTTCTGGATGGCTTTATTATTCAGAGCATATGATGCTTTGGCTCCAGCAGCTGGAGATAGTCAGCAATTCTGCAGAGCTGGGAATGGGGTTCTCACCAGCAGAGGTGAGCATATGGGTGGTTTCAGGTGTAGGAGGTTTGGCTTGGTAGCCTCCCTGCAAAGCAGTCAGAATCATTTGGCCTCCTGGACCCTGATCCAGGCCTGAAATGTGACAGCATGGGGAGAAATGGGAAGGAAGGAGTGGCCATTGGACTGAAGCACTTAGAGGGTGAGAAATGCAGTTGATTCTTTTTTGTAGCTCCTGAGCCTGACACCCTGGGACAGGTGTCTTGCATTGTCAGCATCATACTTCTCATATATTGAGGGCTTACTATATACTTGGCATTAGTTCATTTAATCCTCAGGGTTCTGCTATTATTGTCAATTTACAGGGAGCTGAGGCTCGGGGTAGTGGAGCAGAATCCCCACAGAGTACAGATCTGTGCTATTAGCAAGGCTCTCAGAGGGCAGAGACAGTCAGCAGAGTGGGAGGGTGGGGAAAATTCTCTTACATGCGGCGAGGGGCCTGAAATAGGAAGCAGCTAACTCTTGGGACAAGCCTTCAACTTGGTACAGAGCCTTGGCCATACCAGCTCTAAGAAATGTGAGATTAACCTTTTTATTTTTCAATGGTGGTACTGAGGATTGAACCCAGGACCTCATGCATGCTAAGCATGTGCTCTACCACTGAGCTATACCCACCCCTGGAGTCAACTATTTAGAAAGTAATATAGAATGTAGCATTTTGCCCTTTTGCCAAGGCCTTACTTTATATCAATAATAAAAGTAAATAACCGATCTATTAAGGTCTTATTTCTTTTCAGTCACTGAGTTAAGAACTTTATGTATATCATTTCATTTAATCCTCACATCAACCCCTGAAGTAGATATTATTATCCTTCGGAGGAAAGACACATTAAATAACTTGGCCAAGATCACAGCTAGTGAGTTTCAGAGCCAGGATTCAAGTTAAGAATGTGTGGCTCCAAGATCTCCTGATTCTCTGAGCATCAAAGACTTGGCTCAGTTCCTGGTTCTTCCATGAACCATCTGTGTGCCCTTGGCAAGTTGGTTAACTTTTCTGGGCCTCATTTTCTGCATCTGTGAAATGGGTAGGTTGGGCTAGGTGATATGTTAGGCTCCCTGTAGCTCTGATATCTAGAGCCCCGGGAGGGATATCACCTCTGTATCCCCAGCACTTAGTGGAGGGCCTGGCCCAGAGTGGACAGACAGCAGGTCAGTATCTGTTGAGCTGAAGCTGTGCTGATGGGGCTGCATTTCCCAGCTTCACAAGTAGTTGCCATTTCCATATCTCTACATTTCAGAGATTCCCTTCGTCTGAAGATACCATAATTTATCCATTTTGATTGTTTTCCATTTTTCAAGTTTCTCTTAGTATGTATCCAGGTGTGGGGTTTTTAGATCATGGGATGTACACAAATGCCTCTCAAAAGCTGTTGTAGGAATTTACATTCCCACCGTCTGTAAGAGCTACCCTTTCCCCATATCCTTCCAAAATTGGACTTTGTCAGATTTAAAATTTTGTCAAGTGGTTGGGTGTGAAATGATATAAACATATTTTAACTTTTCATAGTGGAAATTTTCAAGTATTTACACAATAGTAGAAAGGATAGTATCATGAACTTCTACTGAACCTGTCATCCACCTTCAACAATTACTGATTCTTTACCAACTTTGTTCCCTTTATATTCCACCACCCATTAGTTTTAACCAAATCCCAAATATCATACATTTCATATGTAAATATTTCAGCAAATATCTCTATGAAAGATCAGAACGCCTCTTTTAAAATATAGCCACAGTACATCATCATATGGCACCACATGTCAAGAGGAATTCCTTAATATGATCAAATATTTGTGTCAGTGTTCATGTTTCTCCAATTACAGTATAATTTTGTTCTTTATATTGGTTTGAATTGGGATTCAAACAAGTTCCATACATTGTGATCCGTTAATATTTCTTAAGTTCCTTTTAGTCTGTAGTTACCTCCCTCATCCCTGTCTTGCTCTCTTTCTTAGTATCTTGATGTTTATTGAAGAAATTAGATTGATTTTTCTGTTAGACTTCCCTAGTTTAGCTTTTGCTTACTGCGGCTCTGTGTGGTGTCATTTCATTCGTTCCTCAGTCCCTGTTATTTCCTGTAAACTGGAAGTGAGATCAAGTACATGGATTGACATACTATGGTCCATGAGCCAAATCCAGCCCCTACTCTTGTTTGTAAACAAAATTTTGTTGGAACACAGCATGCCCGTCTGTTTAGTTCTTGCCTATGGCTGCTCTCTGTGCTGCAACAGCAGAGTTGAATAGCTACAACAGAGACTACAGACTATATAACTGTAAAGTTTAAAGTATTTGTTACCTGGCCCTTTAGAAAGACTATTTGCCCACCCCTGAGTCTAAAGGCTTGATCAGACTTCTGCTTGACTTTGGAGGCATGATTTCTTCATAAGAGGTGGTATTTAATTCCATCAGAAGGCCCATTTTGTCTGGTTGTTTCTTTTTTGTAATATTTTGAGTTAGATCAACTAATTCATAACAAATGATGATATTCCGAGTCAGTCCTTCTTCATTCCCTGTTCATTTAATTTGTGGGAACGCTTATGTAAAGAGCGGCTTCCTCTCTTTTAATCTTTGGTGGCCTGAGGCATAGTTCTTACAGGAAAGACAGAATAAATACTTAATTGTGTCCCTTTATTTACCAGTTTTCAAAATAATGAACTGATTTCTTAATATCTTCTGAAGATGATCACTGAGGGTTTTTTGTTTGTTTTAAAAATATCCCTGTGAACTCGTGGATTAAAATATATCTGATGTTTTCCAACTCATTGCACTTATTTACTGATCCTCAAATTGTTCTGAATTTGGCCAATGGGAGACTTTTCCGTTGCTTCCTGTGTCTCTTTGCCATGATTAGCTTCCTTGATTTTTGGCATTAAAAGATAGCGTAAGTATATATTGTGCGTTTTTTGTCCCAAAGCTGGTATTAGCTATGTATTTGTATTTTTTTTAATTGAAGTATAGTCAGTTTACAATGTTGTGTCAATTTCTGGTGCACAGCACAATGCTTCAGTCATACTTGAATGTACATATATTCATTTTCATATTCTTTTTCACCATGAGCTACTAGAAGATATTGAATATATTTCCCTGTGCTATACAGTATAAATTTGTTTATCTATTTTACATATACCAGTCAGTATCTACAAATCTCAAACTCCCAGTTTATCCATTCCCACCCCCCTCCCCTCTGGCAACTGCAAGTCTGTATTCTATGTCTGTGAGTTTGTTTCTGTGTATTATTATTATTATTATTTTTTTGAGGAGCTCTGGTTCCTTTTAGTGAGAAACAGTATTTAGAGACCGCGGTCTAGGCAGTAAAGGTGCTTCTTAAAGTGTTGGGCTTTGTTTGTAGATGTGAAAACAGTAGGCAGAGGTAGGCAATATGATGTCTGTTTTCAGATCAGCTGTATCAGAAATTCACTCTGAAACTTCCATTTCAAATCCAGAATTATAGGGTTTTCACTTAACCCCTTTCATCTTTCATTTGTATTTCCTTTCTCTGACATCAAGTCCTGGTTCTCAACACCAGCAACGTAATAACTCACTTGTTTTATGCCACACTACCCATCCAACAGTCTCAGAACAACAATTCCAATGCTACTACTGACAATATGATGACTGAAAACAGGCAGCTCTGTTTAAACATTAGAGTGAAAAATTCTGACAATGAAAGTTGAAAGGACCTTCAGCTTTCAACTTCGTAGGAAGGTCCTTACTGTATCCTGTTGGTCAGGATTTGGTTCTTCAGTGTGATCTGCTCTTAGAAATCATAGTTTTTGCCCTCCGGGAGTAAACAGGTGTCTAGAGAGTGGAGAAACAGGAGGTTTTAGCAACGTAGGCTAGTGGGATGATCGCTGCGTTGGTAACCCACGTATGCTGATGAGCTCCAGACTTCAGTTTCCGCCCCTAATACACGAGGATAAAGAAAAGGAAGGAGAGATTTGCAGGAGGGGACTTTGAGCAAGTCATCTCTCTGCATCATTTCCTTATCTATTAAACAAGGGTGGGGATTAGACTGTAGCTACAGTGGCTTTCTTTCTTTTTTCCAAACACACCTGCTCAGAGCCTTTGCGCTTGCAATTCCACTGTATGGGGAAGTCAAAGGCAGGGGACTCAGGGTTGGGTGCTGACAGCATCCTACTCTATTAGCATTCCTTCCAAGAAGGAATGAACTCAAGGATCTGTTTCACCTTTCCAAGCACAGGTTTTCCATCTGAAAGAGCAGGCGTACTGTTAACTCTGGTCTAGGGTGACTGTGAAATAATGAAGCTTCCTAAACTGAACAGCACTAAGCATGTTGCAGAATGTTTTGCCCTTTCTTTACTCCCAGGTCGTTCCCAGAGTTGGGGGTGGGAAAGGAGGAAGAGGAAGGAAGCCAGGACCAGGGCTGTGGAGGAGGGGAGAGCCAGCTGGTTGCCACGGTTTGTTTACTCCCCATTCTGCCCATAGCCTAACAGCCCTCACCTGCTCAGGTGAAGAGGTAGGGGGAGCCTTGCTCAGCCAATGAACTGCCATCGTTCTCTTAAAGGCACCCAGCAACTGGCAGGAAAACCAGCCCTGCCACCTGGAGAGCTCCCGGGCGGATGCCAGGAGGCAACTGTACACGCTAGCGGTAGCTACGCCCTCCGTGGCCACGCCGTGACCCCAGGCCCGGTCACTCCATGTCCTGGGGGGCGCTTTCTTCAGGGAGGCCGCCTCCGCCTTACCCAGCGCTCTCATGCCTAGCTGCCCTGGCCGACGCCCAGGGAGGAAAGGCAGCGTGGCCTTGGCAGCTGCCCGCCAGGAAGGAGCCGACAGGTGCCAGGGAGAAGCCATTTCCCTGTCCTGACCCCCTTCAGCAACCCTGGTGAGTCCTGCCGCTCTGGCCTTCTTGAACCTCAGCACACAGGGTGTGGTGGGAAGATGCCTGTCCTGAGGGGCGAAAACTCGGGTGCTGGTTCCAGCCATGTTATGTGACCTTGAGCAAGTCACCCCAGCTCTCTGAACCTCATGTGTCCCATCTGGGAAAATGAGGAGCTCAGACTTCATGTCAGCTTGCCCCTTTTATTAGTGTCCCCCATCACACCCCTCGTTTTGAAAGATTTTTGTCTGCCAAGCTGTACCTGTTACATAAGAAGTCGTTAATTGGTTTTTCCCCTTGTATGTTAATTGGGGCCCTATCACAACCAATCAGTGTTGTCTGGTCAGCAGGAACAAACCCTGGCAGTACTGCTGAGCTGATGTAAGTTTAGCCAAAGCGAAGACATATGGTGTTTTAGCCTGTCTCTGAGGTCTTATCTAGAGCCAATATTTGATTTTCATTTGGCCCTTTTGAAATATGAGAACTAGGGCATTTGTAATTCCAGAGAATGAGGACCCTAGGTGGGAAGCTTCTAGATCTAGCTTGTATGGTTTATGAGGGTATGAGGCAGAAATACTGCCTTCACATCCCCAGCCCAGCTTTGGTCTCTACCAACACTGCCTCCTGCATGGGATGCATTCTTGACAGTGGGATCCTTTGGTCTGAAAACTTCCCCTGTGGGGCTGGACTGTTCCCACAAGTCCTCACACTGGGTTCATCCCCTCTCTGACTGAGGCTGGGGAACCCTGGATGGGGGAACTGAGGTCTCCCTCAAGTCTCTGCTGGGGGGCTGGTTAGGGGGGGTGATGGGAACAGGTTAGTGTGAACACAAGGCCTGGAAGCCAGGAGTATACGGTGGACACAGCTTGCAATCAGGAGACAGGGCTAATCTGCACTGACTGGCTCTGTGACCTGAGGCTAGTCACCTAACCTCTTTGAACCTCAATTTTCCCAGCTGTAAAGTGGTCACTGTAATCTTGGCAATGCTTGCCTACCAGCATTGTTCTTAGGGCCAAGTGAAATAGTGTCTTTCATGGGAGCTTGGATTCCAGAGATTTTAAGATGCACCTCAAATTTAAAGATTAAAAGAATTCATAAACCTGCATTTTCAAATCAATGAAATAGAGTAATGGATGTTTTGTAAAATGTGACTGCCATGGATAAAGATTTATTCTGATTATGATTGAATCATGACTGCTTGTTGCTTGAGTTCTTTTCCTTTTTCAAAATACCATTTATTGGGACTTTTTGAAATGCAGACTCATAAACAAAAAACGGGAAAACAGCTCACTGAGTAATGGTGTTTTCTTTCTTTCTTTCTTTCTTTCTTTTATTGAAGTATAGTCAGTTTACAATATTGTGTCAATTTCTGGTGTACAGCATAATAGTTCAGTCATACATGTACATACATATATTTGTTTTCATATTTTTCACTAAAGATTACTACAAGATATTGAATATAGTTCCCTGTGCTATACAGTATAACCTTGTTTATCTATTTTATATGTAGTAGTTAGTATCTGCAAATCTCGAACTCCCAATTCATCCCTTCCCACCCCCTTACCCCCCAGTAACCGTAAGTTTGTTTTCTATGTCTGTGAGTCTGTTTTTGTTTTGTAAATAAGTTCATTTGTCTCACTTTTTTAGATTCCACATATAAGTAATACCATATGGTATTTTTCTTTCTCTTTCTGGCTTACTTGAGTTTAAATGACAATCTCCAGATCCATACATGTTCCTGCGAATGGCATTATTTTATTCTTTTTTTATTGCTGAGTAGTATTCCATTGTATAAATATACCACAACTTCTTTATCCAGTCATCCGTCAGTGGACATTTAGGTTGCTTCCATGTCTTGACTATTGTAAATAGTGCTGCTATGAACATTGGGGTGCCTGTGTCTTTTCAAATTAAAGTTCCCTCAGGGTGTATGCCCAGGAGTAGGATTGCCAGATCATATGATAAGTCTACTTTTAGTTTTTTGAGGAATCTCCATACTGTTTTCTGTAACTACTATACTAAACTACATTCCCACCAACAGTGGAGGAGGTTTCCCTTTTCTCCACACCCTCTCCAGCATTTATCGTTTGTGGACTTTTTAATGATGGCCAAGTAATGGTGTTTCCTAATGACTCCTGTAACTGAAACCCAAGCCTGGGATGTGGCCCTAGTGCGTGAGGCAGTATGGTATGTGGTTAGAGCATCCACTTTGGAGTCAGACGATGTTGGGTTCAAATGCAGACTGTAAGACTTACTGGTGACCTTGGGTGTAAGTCACTTTGCTTTGCTATACTTCACTCTCTTCTAAATTCTAAAATGGAGTGGGGAGAGTGTCCGCAGTACTAACTGACTGGTAGCTATTGTTGCTGTTGATATGTTGGGTTTAACTTAGGACAGAGACTCAGAGATTCAAGTGGGCTAGATAAACTGATTCAGGGCGAACCCTGTGATCAGTTTCTCCGTCTATAAAATGGGGCCCCTCACACCCTTGCCACCTTCTTGGTGAAAATGTGGCAGCAGGAGGCTCCAGGGGGATGCTGGATGAGCAAGTGCTTGGCACCCGTCCACTCCCCCGAGCGCACGGGGCTATTGCTACTCCTGGCTTTGGGGGCCCAGCTGAGGTACAAGCCCCTTCTGTTTGTTCATTTGAGCTTCCTCATCCTGTCCTTCCCTCTCCCACTGCTCCCTGCTGAGCTCAGTCATAGGGAATGCAGTTCAGGGGTCGTGACAGTGCAGGAAGGTGAGGTGGAGTGAGAGCTAGAACAGAAGTTTCCCAGGAAAGGGAAAGGCAGCCACTCTTGTCCAGGCTTTGGGCAGATGGTGTGTGAGAGTGTGCGTGTGTGTGCATGTGAGCTAAGGAAACTAAAGTTGAAAAATTCTAAGAGTGTGAAGGCCCCCAACAGGTCATGTTAGCCACCTCCCTGCTCTGGGCAGGAGTCTCTTCTAACCAACACTAGGTTACAGCTGTACCCCAGGGAGCCTCCTAAACATCTTTCCTTGGTAACCAGCTGTGGCATCTCAAAATCCTCCCAAGAGTGTGTGCAGGGTGTGTGTGCACATGTGTGAGGGCCTTGGGTATCTGAGTTAGAGCTCCATGGACACTGAGGTCTCAAACCTCACAGAAGAATAAGTTTGTGGTGGAGGGACTGGGGTGCAGTGGCAGTCGAGGTTTTCTCCAGTCATCATGAAGCTTAGAGGCACTTTGGTTGAGGAGCCACATTTATGGAGTTCCTACTGTGCTCTAAAGATTGTGCTAGGTGCTCTAAATTCTTTACCTCATTTCATCCTTACAGTAGCCCATTTTATCATTCCCATTTTATAAATGAGAGCGCTGAGGCTCAGAGAGGCTACAGATCTTGAATGAGATTGCTCAGCTAAACAAGTGGCAGAGGGTTATAGCAGTACTGATGCCAGAAATTACACAGGTATGAAAACTGAGCTCAGAAGGGGAGATGACTTGTCCGAAGTCACTCAGCAAGATGAGAAAGAGTCAGATCCAGAAGCAAGGTCTCTTGACCTTGAAGCCACTGTTGCCTCCACTCTATTAGCTCAGAGAAGGAAGTTGAGAACGGAAGTGAAAATGACAAGCAAGCCGAGGATCCAGGAGTCCTGGCTCCCCCAAGAAGCCTGGCTGGGCTTGGGGCTCAGGGATTCAGTTCTGTCCTGCTAGACTGAGCCCTGCTGGGTGACCTGTTGGCTTCTGCTCCACTTCTCAGAGTCCCTTTGCTTCTGCCCCAGTTTCCTGTCTCATTTTCCTCAGGCTCAGAGAGGGCACGTTGCCTCCTGGGATCCTGGGTCCTACATGCCCTCTTTTGGCAACAAGCTCCCCAGTCCCCTCTGTTCTGGAAGAGAAGTCCTAGGACAGGGGTTCTTAACCTTATTAATGCCATGGATTCCTCTGCTATCTGGAGAAGCTGACAGGCCTTTCTCAGAATGTTTTTAAATGCGTAAAAGAAAACACATAGGACTCAAGGGAAATCAGTCATACTGAAATAGAGTTATCAAGATATTTTTTAATTTTTTATAATATAATAATATGTTTTTATTAAGACATTGAGAATGAGATTGGACTGCAAATACCATAACTATTGTAATTTTACAGTCATAATGAACATACAAGAAATTTTGGAAGATCCTTGATGTAATTTGTAATGTGATACAAAAATATCTGTGATTTCTCATGGTGACACCGTCACAGGAACCATCAGTACTACTGTGGTCACTGCCTACATTCAAATATTTAACTTGAGTTAGAGGTTAGTGACAATAAAGATGGAGTTTTTTTTTCCATCCAAGCTCAGAGACACCCTGCATTCTATCTGTGGCCTCAGGCCAAGACTCCCTTGCTCTACGATGTTGAAGCAAGTGTCTGTGGTTTGCAAACTGTGGGCCATGGAACCCTGGGCATTGGGGAGTGTCATAGAGGTGGCCAAAGTGTGGGGCAGGCAGGACCACCGTCCAACCAGAGAGCCTCTGAGTCCATCACATCTTCCTCAACCCGAGCAGGGTTTTTATTTGTTTTTTATGGGGTTTTTTGGTGGGTGAGGGTGGGAGAGGTAATTAGGCTTATTTATTTGTTTTTAATTTTTGTTTTTTATGGATGTACTACGGATTAAACTCAGGACCTCATGCAGGCTAAGGGGCGTGTACCCTACCACTGAGCTGTACCCTCCCCCGCCACTCCACCCTGTAGGTTTTTTATTTGAGTTCTTGATGGTGGGTCCAGTGAGATCCCTTTTAAAAAAGGGTTCACCTGTTTTGTTCATATCTGAATGTTAAAAACCTTCAGTTGGACCTGCCCACTCTTCTTGTGACCTAAAGCCAAGCCAAGGCCTAGAGCAAGGGACCTGAGGCACACTGCATTTGGTGACAGGTTTGGGGCTGTGAAGTCCGGGGGAGGTGGGGGGGAAGCACCTGGGCGGGATGAACTTCCTGCTACCTGTGTCTGCCGGCTGTTTCAGGAAAGCAGTCTTCTGTAGCCAAGCATGGGGCCAAGAGTCAGCAGACCTGAACGCGAGGCCCTAGGTCTGACACAGCCTCCACGACCTCAGCCACAAAACAGAGCCCATGATGCATGGATGTTGGGAGGACAAAATGAGAAAGTTTTCTTTGTCCTATTGATCATAGTTGTATAATGTTACATGAGTTACAGGTGTATAATATAATGACTCACAGTTTTTAAAGCTTATACTCCATTTATAATTACTATAAAATACTGGCTATATTCCCTGTGTCGTACCATATATCCTTGTAGCTTAGTTCATACCTAAGAGTTGATGCCTCTTACTCCCCTCCTCGCTTCCCTCCCGACACTGGTAACCACTGGTTTGTTCTCTGTATCTGTGAGTCTGCTTCTTTTTTTGTTATATTCACTAGTTTGTTGTGTTTTTTACTTTTTTTTTAATTGAGGTATAGTCAGCTTACAAGGTGGTGTCAATTTCTGGTGTACAGCACAATGCTTCAGTCACACATGAACACACATATGTTCGTTTTCGTATTCTTTTTCACTGTGATCTGCTACAAGATATCGAATATAGTTCCCTGTGCTATATAGCATAAACTTGTTCATCTATTTTATTTATACCAGTCAGTATCTGCAAATCTCGAGCTCCCAGTTTATCCCTTCCTGTTGTGTTTTTTAGATTCCACTTGTAAGTGATATCATACAGTATTTGCACAATGAGAAAGTTTAAGGAAATAGAAGAATTGCTGAAGGAATTTTAATGTATTTGTCTCTAAGCCTGAGACTCTTTTCTCCACTCTCCTTTGGGGTCTTTCTCTCTACAGCAACAAACCCTCTGTCCCGCGCAGTAGAATCCCAGTCACCCAGCAGGGCGACATAGTCAGTTTTGTGGTGCAACAGCCAGTCGGTCAGTCACCCTGCCTGCAGCTGACCTCCTAAACTCCTCCTCTTTGCTGTCCCTACTGCCATGTCATGATCTCTGGCCTGCATTTCTCTCACAGCCCCCAGTCTCTCTCTGCTCCACTCTGCCTTCCATGGAGCCCAGACACGTTCTTACCGTAAATTCTGACCATGTCTTCTGCTTCAAGGCCTGTGGTGTTTCCCCACTGCACACAAGGCTGGGTGCCACCTCCAGGGCTTGGCAATCCGGACACCTCAGGATATGCCTCCAGCCTCCCACACTCTCCCTTTCCCAGCATTTCTCCCCTCCTCCAGCCGGGAGGCTGCCGCACTCCTGTTGCTGGAGTCCCCTGCCTTCTGCATGAGCCCCGACCGTAGTGTAAGGACTGGGAGCTTCGGGAAGACTGGATAATTCAGCAAGCTAGGAATGCTTTCCCCCCAGAGGCTGATGTGGGGGCAGGGGGAGCTGAGCGTGCAGGGGACTCAGAGGAGTTCCACTAATGGGGTCAGGGGACAGGTGTGGCTCTCTTCTCTGTCTGGACCAGGAAGGGTTTATTTTCAGAGACCAGCAGAGAGTGGGGAGCATCTTGCACAGTCAGGGGGAGTCTACCATTTGCTCATCCAAACCACGGATCACCAGGCACAGAAGACAGCAGGGGGATGGGGAATTCATAGAATCCCTGATTCTTAGAATGTCAGAGCTAGAAGGGACCGTGTGGATGTTTCCTCTAACTGCGTTCTGCTTCAAACAAAAAGGTACAGCCCAGGAAAGGGGAATGGCTTGCCCAAGGTCACACGAATTTGAGGCAGAGCCTGGACTGGCGCTGACATCTGATTTTCCTCCCAGGTTCCATGTCCTGGGCTCTGGCCTCTGGACTCCCACCAGGAAACTGAGTAACTGGCCAAGGACTGATTTACCAAAAATGGATTAATGTGTCACTTCTGAGCAATGCAATGCTGGCTCTTACCAGGGGTTCTCAGTACCTTAACCCAAAGGTCTCCAGCTGGGGGACAGTGAGTGACAGGTTATAAGTATGGTGAGATATAGAGGCTGCAGGTCTCAGGTGGAGCCCAGGGTAGCCAGAGCCCCCAGCTCTGACAGGACAGTCACCTGTACGCCTCAAACAGTCTCATTATGTTCACCCAGAGGGCGTCCAGATGTTGGCATGTGCTGTCATGGGAACAGCTGGGAAGCACTGCCTTGACCCCAAGGCACGAATACTTTAGGGGTGGTGTTGGCAGAAGTGGGGAAAGGGAGAGTCTGAAGACACAGGTTCTGGTTCTAGCTCTACTGTTTCTTGTATGTTGACTTGTGTGTTCTGCAGGAAAAAAATAATAGGAGAAAAAATAAGAGGTACTGTTTATTATGTTTCATGTAACCTTTCAAACAGTTCTTTAAGTAGATATTATTTTATCAACTCCATTATACAGATGAGGAAACAGAGTCAAGGAAATTAAGGGACTGAGCCAATATCCCACAACTAGGAAGTGGTGGGGCGACAATGTGAGCCCGAGTCTGTCTTCCTCTGGATTCTGTGCTCTTAACTACTCGTCATATGGATTTGTCTCCAGGAGTAATGGCAGAGAAAGAGCTGGGTCTTTCAGCCCTGCTCCCCTGACATCACTCCAGACTGCCAGGCTTCAGGGTGGCCTTCAGCAGGAGGGAAGCAGGCAGTAGGGTCCTGAAGACCCTTAGGAGATAGATACCTGCACCCTTGCCTTCAAGGGTGTGAGATTACCGGCAGGACTTGGAGTGGGTATTTTGCATGAAGAGAACCATGACCCTCCAGTAGAGCCCCCAGGCCCCAGGGAGGGAAAGGTGATGTTGCATCATTGGTTGCTGCACTACCTCTGAAACTCACAGAAATAAGGCACCTTGTTCACCATGCTGAACCTCCCTTAAACAATAACTCCTCTTTACAGATCCAGAGGTTCTGCCAAGTACTTTATACACATGGGCTCACTTTAATCTTCTCTATAGCACTATCTCGGGTATCTCCTGTTATAATCTCCACTTTACCAGGCGAAGGGTCTAAAGCTGCAAAAGTTCATGGAAAATTCCCAAGGCCACACGGTTGGTAAGTGGCAGAACTGGGATTTAAACTCAGGTCTACGTGACACCCAAGCCCACGAGGCTCTTGACCTTTATCTTACAGTGCAATCTGGCAGAGTGGGGAAAGGCACTGTTCTGGTTCTGGATTCAAGGCCAGTGACTTCTTAGTGGACCTTAGTCAAGGCAAGTCTTCTCTGGGCCCAATATCTAGGACTACGGAAAGGTAATTCTTTTCTGCCTATAGTTTAAAATTATGAAATTGAAAGCAATTTACAAACTGTTATCCATTTATTCACTTTGACTAATAGATAAAAGTTGAAGTGATATTATGGGCCTTGACCTCAAGAGGTCTTGCATTTTTAGCATTCATCCTTTTGGAATCCAGCTGCCACATAAAAAAAAAAAAACAGACAAACTTGAGCCTGTCCTGCTGATGTGGGGAGAATGGCACAGCCAGGAGCCAGCATCAACCACCAGAGAGATGAGTGAGGCATAGATCTGTCTGTGGCCAACCAAGACAGCAAACCTACTCAGTACTTTGGACGGAGAAACTTTAATATAAATAATTATTCATTATAATGGGGGTTGAAGTAACAAGGGACCAACAAATAAGAAGTAAAGAGAACTCTAAAAAATATAGGAATATCAGATATAAGGAGCAGCCACTATCCCTAGGGCTGAGATAGGGCACCTGAGGAAAAGCCCCCTTCCCCTAACTCCTGCCATCCAGGGCTGAAATCCAGATCCTATTGGAAAGGACATGGCTAGTGCCCAGTGAATGGCAGAGAAGTCACTGTGGTACCATGCCAGGTCAGTGGATTTGGTTGATCTGAAAGTTGCTGGAAATGTACCCTCTCAAAGCCACTCACAGAAATGTCTCACCAGAGACACTTTGCTACAAAAGCATTTGATAGGAATTCCTGGGTCAGCTGCTGGCTGCTGGGCACTGGACCCTGATGCTGGAGAAGCCATCCTTTACAGGAGCTGGGCATGGGAGAGTGCAGGCGCCTGGTGAGCCCGCCCACTGAAACCAGGAAGCTAAAACCCTTTTTTACTTTAATGTCCCTCCAACTCCCTCTGCTGACAAAATTGATAATCCTGCCCCCAGCAAAAGAAAAAGATGTTGAAAAGGCCCAGATCCATTTTCCTAGAGCAGACAAAAAGGGTAAACAGTGCAGACCATCTTGGCCTATCCAGCCCCAGTCAACCTCTGTGACTACGTCTGTGTGAGCAACCCAGATGGACTAGCAGCGCTGTCTAGCGGAGCCCAGCCCAAATTGCCAACTGGCAGAATTTTAGGCATATAAATGTGGTTGTTTTTAAACCCTAGGTTTTGGGATAGTCTGTTTTTGCAAACTGTTGTAATATCAATGTTGCAAGCAATCTGGATTGTTTTCCAGTTCCCACTCTTGAGTGTTTCTTTGTGTGTGCTGTTTCCTCGGTCCAAAGTGACATTCTTGGCCCTCTCTGCTTGATAATGTATTTTCCTGCAACTATATAATTAATGTTATATTGACTTACAGCACATATGTAGAAAACTACATGAGTCATAAATGTACAGCTTGATACATTTTCACCAAGTGCTTATCCTTTGTAATCTGCAATTGGTTGCCTCCCGCTCTGTCACTAGCCATGTCCCCGAAGGTTAAGCACTGTTCTCACTTCTTATACCATGGTGAGCTTTGCCTGGTTTTGCACTTTATGTTAATAGGTCTATGGTGTGTTCTCTTCTGTGGCTTCTTTAGCTCAACATTATATTTGTGAGATTCATCCACATTACTGTGTGTAGCTATAGTTTATTTTCATCACTGTGTAGTTTTCAATTTTGTGAATATATTGTAGTTGATTTATCTGTTCTATTGAAGGATGTTCAAGTTGTTTCTAGTTGGGGTCTCTAATAAAAAGTGTTGCTTGCACGTGCCTTTTGGTGAACATATGTATGTATGCATTTCTATTGGTTTTTCTTAGGAGTAGAATTATTGGACTTTAGAGCACTCTCAGTGTATTAAATCTTAAAAAACAATCAAAATATAAAATGGTATACATAGATTAACAGCCATATGTGAAAGGAGAGAAAAAAACCCAAATACCAGTGTATGGAGTAAAAAGACATTAGAAGAGAAAAATAAAACAAAATTTTGTCATGGTTTATAAAGAAAGTAGGGGTGATTTTTTTCCTCTTGACATACTATCTTCCCCATTAGTTGTGTAGTGACCACATATTCTTTTATAGTCATAAGAAACATTTAATCCTTTTGATTTACAAAGTCTTGCTCAAGTGCCACCTCCTTCCAAGTAGCATACCCAGATCACCACAGCCAGCCAATGTCTTACTTCATTTTTACACTTTCCAGAGCAAAATCACATTTCAGCAGGAACACAGAGAAGCCTAGAGAGGACCCAGAGTAGATATTCTCATCCTTTCCCTACAGTCACAGAAATTTCATCAGCAGCTCACATTTCTCAAAAGAGTATCCCAGTTTGCCAGTAAGAGAGGCAGGGATATGAACCCAGGTTACTATCTCTATTTTCAACATAAAAGCACTTGATCCTGAAAGACTTTCAGCAATAGGCCCATTGTCATTCAGCAGAGCATCGGTAGAGACATTCTAAACAGCTCATTCAAGTAAGAGGAATCTGGTACAAAACCTATAATCCACCAAGTATATTTTGAACAGAGCAAAGAATCAGGGGTGGAGATTAAGAAGAAAGCAAACATTTGGAAACCTCAGCTTTGCATTACCAGTTATGGAACTTTGAACAAATTAATCTACTTCTCTGAACTTCAGTTCCCTCTGAAGGGAACTGTTCCCTGTTGGAGGGATGAGAGTGGACTCATTTCCAGGATGGCAAATAGGTGGTGGTGGCTGCTGAGAGTGCTGTGTTGAGAAAGATGCTGAGGGCAAGGCCAGGCTTAGTGATCGAGTGCTATGATTGGTTAATAATTTCTGCCATGAGCAGGGGGTTCAAGATTGGTATTGTGTTTATTAGAAATTTACTTATCTTTCCTGGACAAGTTGCTCTTCAGGATCCTTTCCCGCCCTGTGTTCAGAGTTGCCAGGTTTAGATATATTCGTATGTCTGGTGGGCATTCTATTCATCCAATAGGCAATTCTCTTAATTCCAAAGGGGAAGGAATTTTAATTATCTTCTAAAACTATAGCCTTGTCTCCAGAAATCTATGTGATATATATTTAAATAATCCATAAGACTGTCAGAGATCCTTGGAGAGGGAAATGTCTGAATACAAAGTGTTAATTACATAATTGTAATCATTCTTTTGAGATAAATCATATTACAATTGCCATATTGTAATTTCCTTCTGCACATCGCCCTCCCCTTGGGTTGAATTTGGTCCTGGGAAGTGAGTGTGTGTCCGGACTGGTTGTAGTCAGTATATATGGGCTGTGGGGTCAGTATATGGATGAAGAAGGGGAATGTCCAGGTACAGTACCAGGGTCCCAGACCACTCAAGACTGACTCATTCATCAGCTCTGTCTGGACTCACCTGGAATGTTACATGGCTTGGGATTTCTGGAGGGGTTGACCTTTGTCTTATCCTTGAAACAAATACCCTACAACCATTGGGAGAATGGTAGGGATGTTGTGTGAACAATTTAAGTAACACATAAATTATGTTTGTGGCTGATGAAGGGACCCATGAACAGGATGACAGGTGAGTACATCATGCAGGTCTAGCCAAATAGTCAGGCTTCCAGTAACACAGACTCTGGAATCAGACTGCTGTGGGTTTGAACATAGCTTTGACATTTATAAATGAGTTTGTACCAGTTACATAACCTGTTTTCTCATCTGCAAAATGGGTTTAATAACAGTCCCTACTTCAGAGGGTTATGGTATGAGATAATTCATGGAAAGGACAAGTATCTGGCACAGGTTAAGCTTGCCCTACATAGGAAATATTACTATTAATATTATTATCTTAAAATTAATTATTATTTTTAAATTATTTATTTATGGGTTTTTTGGGGGGGCAGTAAATGGACTTTTATTTATTAATTTATTTACCTTAATGGAAGTACTGGAGATTGAATCCAGGACCTTGTGGATGCTAAGCACACGCTCTACTGCTGAGCTATACCCTCCCCCTTAAAATTAGTTATTAACAGTGATTTCTAATTATATATAAAATAAAACTCAAAAATACAGATTCAATGTCTGTAAATTTTGTGGACATCAAAGACAGAGGCTGGAATGGGGTGAAGTTTTTGTTGTTGTTGTTTCAATAAGTCACAAAATGCTCTGTTAAAAAAATGCTCTGTTAAAAAAAGTTAGAAAATACAGATTGGCAGATTAACAAAATCAGAACCCAGAAATAACTACTGTTTACTTTTGGCGTCATCCCAATGATGATGATGTGCATATATTAGAACAAGATAGGACATTTGACACAAATAGTATCACACTGAACAAGCTTTTTGTTTGTTTGTTTTTGTTTTTGTTTTATAGCCAGCTGTTTTTCAGTGAGTAAAGGAAGCTCTACAGGAAAATGTATTGGGTTTTTGTTTATTTGTTTGTTCTTTTTTTTATTGTGATAAAAGACACCTAACATAAAATTTTGCATTTTAAATTGTACAGCTCAGTAATGTTAAGTTTATTCATGTTGTTGTAAAGCAGATCTCCAGATCTTTTTCACCTTGCAATTCTGAAACTCTGCACCCTTTTCTCCCTTCCCCTAGCCTGTGGCAACCACCATTCTACTTTGTTTCTATGAATTTGACTACTTTAGATGTCCCACAGAAGTGGAATCATACAGTATCTTTAGTGATTAGTGATTGGCTTATTTCATTTAGCATGATGTCCTCACGCTGTAGCATGTGGCAGAGTTTCCTTCCTTTTTAAAGCTGAATAATATTCTATTGTCTATATGGGCCACATTTGTTTATTCATTCCTCCACTGATGTGCATTTGGGTTGTTTCTGCCTCTTGGCTATTATAAATGATGCTGCTATGATTATGGATGTACAAATACCTCTTCAAGACCCTGCTTTCCATCCTGTTGAATATATACCCAAGAGTGGGATTGCTGGATCATTGCTGGATAATTTTTTGAGGCAGCTACATACTGTTTTCCATAGTGGTTGCATCATTTTACATTCTCATCAGCAGTGTACAAGGGATCTGATTTCTCCGCATTGTCTCCAGCAGTTGTTATTTTCATTCCCTTTTTTGATAGTAGCCATCCTAATGAGTATGAGGTGAACAAGGGCATTGTTTTAACACGCTTCTAGGGGGAATGTTCCAATTCTTCAAAAGAGGAGACCCTTTTGATACTGAGAAGTGTGGAGTCTTCCTTTTTATATGTAAACGACTAACAAACTGTTCTGAAATGTATTAAATTTAATCTCAGTAAATGTGTTCAGTTTTGTGGATTAGCCTCTCCCACCTCCATCTCTCCAAATTTTAGGGCGTTTACTTATCGAAGGACAGTTACTAGTTTTGTGAGGCTGCAGCCAGTCAGGGCTTCATACTTCTTTCTCCTTCTCAGAAACCAAGCTGCCTCCCAATGCCTCGCTCTCTGATCTCCTCCAAGCTTTCAATCTCCTCCTCCTTCCTCAGTTCCCTACCCCTGCCCTCTCCTCTTAAATGAGGTGTTCTCCATTGTTCTAGCTTTCCAGCCAGACTCCATCCCCTTCCCCGCAGCCCTCCCCATCTGAGGCCCTGAAATCCCCCTGATTTTACTTTCACACTGGGCCCCAGGAGCCTTCAAATCTTGGTCTCTGGCTTCAGGCCCTTGGCTAACCTGCTCAAGGGGGTCCATGCACCCGTGTGTGTGAGTGTGTGTGTGAGCGTGTGAGTGTGTGTGTCTAAGGTGAGATTTTACAAGCTGCCATTCCCTTAGCAGTGTTTGTTTGCATGTACGCATCTCACCACACTGAATTATCACCCTGTTGTAGAGATGCATTCTTTTTTCTACAACCTGATCCCTGCACACCAGACAGCATCTAATCTGGTCCCCCTGAAGAAACAGCAGGCTGTTACAATGCTTGCAGAAACCCTGTCTGAGAGACTGTGCTGGCTCTTAAGTTCTTCCTAAGGGCTTTTCATGAGCCCTTTATATTATCTGTTATTTTTCCTCTCAATGTTGACCTTTGACATTGACCCCCCCCATGATACAGGACTCTGCCATAGCATTTTATCTTTTTTTAAAAATTGAGTTAAATTTACTACAATATACCATACAGATTTTAAGTGTACAGTTCAGTAGGTTTTGGTTTTTTTTCTGTGTGGTCTTTATTTCAATGCCAGTGTTACAGATAAAACACAAATGTTCCAGTTAGAAGAAGGAATTTAAACGGAATGCCAAGGCCCTAGCCAGGCTTAGGAAGTGTACAGTTCAATAAGTTTTGACAAACGTAAACCTCTATGAATTACAAGAGCTTAACACACAATCAGCTAATTTAGAGAAATTGCAGGGGTCCACAGAACTATTGGAAAGAGTATGGAGTTTGGAGTCAAGAGACCTGGTTACCTAGTCAAGCCTCTGGCATCAATCTGCTGTGTGACTTTGGGCTGGTGGCTTTGCCTCTCTAGGCCTTGGTTTCTGATCTGTACAGTGAGGAAGCTGTCTCTAGGGGCCTCCTCCCGCTGTAGGTCCACATGGCCTGACAGCTATTAGACAAAAGTCACGCGAGACTTCCTGAAGTTATGCAGAGCTCCTGTGTCCTGCTAACATTTGCAAAGTGAATGTATCTCACCTGCCAATCAAATTGCTGAAGAAGAGACACAGAAGAAATAATCAATAATTGTAACAATAAACAAAGATGGCAGAAATCAGCCAAAGCAAGCCCTATATCCTGTAGGAAGTTAACAAATGCTTGTAAGTAAACCCTTCTCAAATTTGTGTGCTCTGGTACATTAATGAAAGAAGATTCTGAAGGGATTAGCTTCAAATTCACGACAAGTACCCAAAACACATTGCCAAATAGGTTGAGTTTAGCTGTTTTGCTGTTTGGAAGCGAATATGCTTTGCTTAAAGATATCAGGGCTTCTCCAAGAACATAAGATGAATCCCTCACATTTAGACAGCATTTTTCACTTTTCAAAGCTTTCTTGTCCATTTCTCATTCGATCTATACATCAGTTCTATGGTGGGAAGCAGGACAGGGATTATGTCCTCTCCTTTTCTCAGGTGAGGATCCTGAGGCCTGGAAAGATGAAGTGAATGTTCTCACAGTCACCAGCGAGCACAACCTTCTGGTGGCCCAGCCCTGCGTCTTTGGGCCCCACTGTCTCTTTTGCAAACAAGAGAACAGAGTCCCTGAAGAACTAAAAACAATAAAAACAAGAAGAACAGTCATAGCGGCAGTTAATAGTAGCAGACATTTATTGCCTTCTCACTAGGTATTAACACTTGTAATTCTCCCAGCAGCCCAATGAGGGTTCTCTCTGTTTACAGAAGAGGAAATGGGGGCACAGAGAGGGGTCATGGCTTGCTCAAGCTCACACAGCAAGGAGGTTGCGGAGCTGGGATTCCTCCCAGGCCACCTGGCTCAGAGGCCTGGCCCTTCACTCCTGTGCTATACTGCCTCCTATTTCACTGTGGTGCTAATTAAAGAACTTCCTAAACAAAGCCATTCATTGACAAGATGAGCAGCTCTGAGAGGGGGTGAGGCCCCTATTCTGAGCACTTCAAGTGGAGTCTCGGTGATGGTGATCACCACTGAACAGATATGCTGAAGGCTGAGGGTTGGGTCAGGCATCCTGGAAGGTCCCTTCTAACCACAGAGTATAAGATTTCATGAAAACTCTCACAGAGTCCAGTCTTTCATTTCATGACATTGACAAGTCCCCCTGGCTCCCAGGCTTCCAGATTGAACATCCTCTCCCAGCCCGTCCTGCCTGCCAACCAGCCCATCCTCGTGGGCACTGGGATCAGTGAGCTGGGAGAACAGGTGGCTGTGTGTGGATCATCCTGAAAATCTGACAGCATGGTCTCCAGCCCAGGGACTGGGGAGGAGGGGACAGCAGAACACTAAATTACAGGGTGTCTGCTGCCTGATTAAATCAGTATCCTGTGTGCAGTGCTGTGGAGATGCAACACGTCGGGCTCACTCCTGGGCCCAAGGCCCAGATGTTAGCCACCGAACCACAGTCAGAGCCCCAGGGGCTCTCAGCAGCCCCTCATTCAGCCACTGCCTTTCACCTGTGGCGCTACTGAGGCCCAGAGAGGGGAAGCAACTTGCCAGAGGTCACACAGCATTCATTCAGCAAAGTATTAAGGGTCACTGTGCCAAACACTGTACTTGGGGCTGGGAATACCAAGGGTGAACAAAATAGCCACAAGCCCCAGTTTACACATTAGTGGAGGAAATGGGCGAAAAGCAGGTCAACACATAAAATCAGAGATTGTGATCTGTGCTGTGAAGAACATGGAGTACTTCAGCCAAGTAGATCCAAGGAGGACTCTCCAGGAAGGGGCCATTTATACTGCAGCTTGAAGGATGAGAAATGTTTGCTGTTTGTGTGTGTATGTTGGGGGGGTGTGTTCCAGGCGGTGGGAATTCTATGCTCTAGAGCCCCGAGTTCTACATGTTTGAGGGGCTGGCACACGGCAGGGCAGGAGAGGGGAGCAGAGAGGGGTCGGAGGTGGATGGAGTCTGGAGCACATGGGGTCTTGTGGGCTGAGGTGAAAGGTCTGGAGTTTATATTTATTGCACTATGAAGCCATTGGAGGTTTTTTGCAAGGGAGTGCCAGATGTGCGGTAACATTTCCTGCTTTTCCCAGTTGAGGGGCTCCCTGGGAGCCAAGTCACCCTGGAGGCTTGCAGCAAACACGCCAGGCAGTGCTACCAGTGCAAAATGAGCCCAGCTGGCTATTCCTTGTCTTCAGTGATCTCTCTGCCCTTTACCCACAATTAGGTAATTAGGCCACTCGCATTACTTCAAGTTCTCACTTCCTACCATGTGTCATAGATCCAGAGACTCAAATGCTGTAGGACCCGTGGGAATTGGCAAACCTCTCTGATCCAGTGACTGCCACTGGGACAGGCAGTCAGGCAGCTTCATTAGTTTGCCACAGCCTTTCTCCAGCTCATTCCTGCAACCAGGACTTACCTTCTTTGCTGTAGAAGTGTGAAATGTTAGAAACTGCTGTCAAGACTGCTCAGATGGGAAGAAATTCAGTTCTAGATGGCTACAGCTAGACAGGCCATAATTCATACTTTGCCTTCTGAGATCACATCTCCCTCCAGGTGCCTTGTGCAGTGCTGAGTCTTCAGGGGTAATGACACAGATCAGTAATCCAATCAACAAACACTGACAATATGTATTGACTGTGGACTTCCTGGGTCACATGACCTCATCAGAGCTAAAGGGCAACTCATTTCTTTCCTCTTCTCAACCGAGGAAGAGGCCTGGGGAAATCTTGGCAGGGGATGTCTTGGCAGGGAAACTCATAAACATCCCTGAAGGTCATCAAATGCCAAATTGATCTGCTCTTCCCCAACTCTCCCCACCTCCCTTTTAATCTAGACAGTTCCCACTCTCCAGTTTTCAGTCCTAACTCAGGTACCTCCAAGAAGTCTTCCCTGACTACCTCTTCCCCATCCCTCTGGCCTGTGTTCCTCTCTGCCTCCCCTTTAGTCTCTTGAACTTGTCTATACCAGGTGTTCAGTGACAGGCATGGCATCCACCTGTGCAGGGATCTAAATGAGAGTGGTTAGCTGGGAGTGACAGACCTGGGGCCTGAGGAGGCTGGGGCCTGAGGCTCACTAGTGTGTGCTGGGCCCATCTAATCACAGTTAAATTCAATTTGAAAAAAATATCCTGTGGGCCAAACAAAACATGCCTGTGGGCTGAAATTGGCCAGAGGGCTGACAGCTCACAACAGCTAGGATATTATCCAGAGGGGAAGGCATTGCATTTGGAATCTTTAGACCTCCTGGAGTGGCCTCCAACTAGCAGCATGAGTCCAGATAAATACCTAATTTTTCTGAGCCTTAATTTCCCTATCTGTACCTTAGGGTAACACTGGCTCTGCTTTCTGCTGGGATTTGAAGAATGTTTGCCTTGACTCTAGGCCAATGACTACTACACTCTTTATAATTATAGCAGACATTTATTCAGCACTTAGCATTTGTCAGGCACTGTTCTAAGCACTTTACAAGTATTGACTCACTCAGTTCTCAAAATAATCTTAAGAGGTAGGTGCTGTTATATCCATTTTGTAGATGAGAAAACTGAGGCAGAGAGAGATGAGGGAACTTGCCCAAGGTTACAGAGCTGGTGGGTGGTAGATCTGGGACTATAAAACCCTTACACAAATAATGGTTCATTTGACATTCTCAGAATTTTATCAGGCAAATATTTCCCTTTTCATCATTTTTTTAGATGGAAACACTGAAGGTCAGAGAAGTGAAGTAATTTGCTTGATGTCACACAGCTAGGAAGGGGCAAACCTGAACCTGAACCCAACTCTTTGACCCCAAAACCTTTCCCCTATTTTTCTGTGCCATAGGTAAAGGACAGTCAACTGGCCTGTGAAGAGAACAGTGTGTTGGTATATGGAGTTTTGTTCCCTGGGGCAGAAAACACGTCTTGCCCTTTCTTGTTTATACTCCAGTCCGTAAGTCAGGGCCATTCTGTCCTGGAGCTCAGTACCTGTGACTACTTACGGTCATGCTGCCGGGAAAACTGCTTTCTGCCTTCATTTTGGCTGCTGATTTCCACCTGTCTCCGTGAACTTGGATGTTTCTTGACCCTGGAATGTTTAAACATGGTTACCTTAGTTCAACTGTGGGAGTTTTGCATTCTCAGTGTGTGCTGTATGTGTTACCTGTGATGTGCAGGGGTTTGGAATGGGAGGGGAGAGACCTGGCTTCTGATCTTGATTCTCCTGCCCCAGCATCCTGGAGCAAGTCACGGAATTTCTGTGGGGTTCTGTTTTGTTTTGTTTTCTTTTTCTTTTATCTTTCTCTCTCCCTCTCTCTATATATTTATTGATGTATAGCCAGTTTACAATGTTGTGTCAATTTCTGGTGTACAGCACAATACTTCAGTCATATAGGAACATACATACATTCGCTTTCATATTCTCTTTCACCATAAGTTACTACAAGATATTGAATATAGTTCCCTGTGCTATACAGTATAAGCTTATTTATCTATTCTACTTTTTGAAATCCCATTCCCACCCCCCGCCCCCTTGGAAACCACAAGTTTGACAGTATTGTTCTATTTACCAAAACACTGGTGTGATCAGAAGTGATCCTGCATTCATTCATTCATTCCTTTGTCCAGAAAACACACTGTGTAGAGGTAGCCCTGATGATTACTACAAGGGACACTAAGAAGAATGGGGTACAATCCTTGCCTTCAAGAAGCATATTATAATCTAGATGGAGGATAAGGCATATTCATAAATAACCATAAATGAGGGTAGAAAGAAAGTAAAGAATATTGTATGCTTTAGGGAAATTGCCACTAGGAATTCAGAGTAGGGAGAAATCTATTCCAGTTCTGGAGACTAAATAAAATTTTGTGAAGAAGTTGGCATTTTGTGCTGAGCCTTGAAAGACTGGTAAAATTCTGGACAAATGGAAATAGGATGTCATTACTGCAATAAGAAAGTAATGAAAGGTAATGTTTACTTAGCGCATACTACATGCCAGGCATTGTGCTATGGAATTAACACACATTTTCTCATTTAAGGCTCACTTGAAGCTCTATGAGAAAAGTAGTATCATCATTTCCAAGTTACAGATGGGGAAACTGAGGCTTAGAGAGAGGTTAAATATTTGCCCAGAGTCACAAGATGGTCGAGCTGGGATTCACAGAGGACCTCACTATGAACAGCTATGTCACAGTGAGAGAAGTAACTGACTGAGGCAGCAAAACACGAGGCCCACAGGGCATTAGATGGGGACCTTCCTGAAGGAATGGAAGCTGTGTGTCTTGGTCACCAATCCGTGTCCAGGGCCTGGGCAGTAGCTGACACATGGTAGATATCTAATAAATGCTTGTCAAATGAAAGAAACAGGGAGTGGTCTACTGTCGCTGGAGTGTAGGGCGTGGGGCTAGAAGTAACGGTATAGGCAGGGATGTGAGTTTGGAGATTTTTAAGCAGAAGCAGGGCCTGTCCAAGTCCATCAAAGACCCAGAGAAATGGGTTAGGCAGGGTGGGGGCACGCTGCATGGCAGGGAGAACAGTTAGTGGGGAAGCCCATCAGGGGATGACTTGAGGACGTGCAGGGAGGGTCGTGGGGCGGAGGGAAGGGGCTGTATAGGTAGAATGCAGTGAAAAGAGGCCACAGGTGGTGCCTGTCTCTAACTCATCTCTGTCAGACCTTGTTCACTGCAAACCCATCCTCTTCTTTCACCAAGCTTGCCAGGTGGATTGGGTGGCTTCTAAGTCTACTTCTTCATCCGTAAAATGGGGACCATCATTCTTACAAAAAAAGGTTGCCCTGGGGGTTAACCAGGTATTAAGGGAATGGCCAGTACCCTCCCGTGCTCCTTAGCCCCCTTAAGTAAACAATTGCTGTTCACTTCTACTTCACAAGAGGAGATCTAGGCTGAGTCTCCTCTCATGAACTGAAATAAATTTCTTGGCATGTGCCAGAAGGCCCAAGAGTCTTCAGGGTTTGGGAGCACACTCCCCAGACCATACAGTTTCTGTGGCTGAGGGCCCTCCCTTGCTAACCCCACTACTCCTCCACATCCGTATAAAGAGGCCTTAAGCCCAGGAGCCCCTGGTATCAGGTTAGTGATACAGTCCAAGTTCTTCCAGAAACACAAAGTCCTTTGAAAAATCAAACTCAAAGAGGAATAAAATTGAATATCCAAACGTGTTAAATTTTCCTTCCCACCAGGCATAGATAACGTCATGAAACCCACCCTCTGTTTACCTATGCTTCCCCAAAAGAAGAGTTTCAAGGAAACTATATCTTTCTTCACATCCATAAGCCTGATGGGCAGGTATGCTTCCCGTGTTGAGAATGGAGACATGGAAGCTCAGGAAGGCTCAGGAGGCTGCCCAAGTCATTCAGCCGAGCCAGAGATGGGACCAGGCTGTAAACCAGGTCTCCTGTCTCTTGTCCCTCATCTGGCCTCCTCCGTCTCCTTTAGGAAGTTTCCAGCACCCGGAGCAAACACGCACATAATTAATTACAAATTGGTATCTGGACCCACTTTATTATTTTTATTTTTGAAGTTTGATTTTCTCACTCTGTGTGTCTGTGAGTTTTAAGCCTGTGATGTGTTGAAGCCCAGGACACAGCACAAGTTAGTCTGTTCCTTGTTGCTTTCTGCCTAAAGCTAATCTTATTTACCTTTTCTTTTGGCCGGAGATCACCTATTACTTAATTCCTTGGTCCCCTCAGTTAGAGTTTATCTTTTGGGCAGACAGGATTCAGTGCTTTAGTATCTTTCCCAGTCCTATGTATTTGATGAGTTCTCCATAAATACTTGTGGATATGACAGCCGAGGGAAGAGAGGCAGGCCTCACAGTGTGGTGTGGTGGGTAAGAACAGGCCTGGTGAGTTACACTGCCTGGAAGAAGCCCACTCTGATAGTCAGCTGTTGCCTGGGACTGCAGGCACCCACCTTACTTTCTTTTTCTGAACTTCAGTTGCTTTCATTTGTAAATGAAGATAATAACAGCTCCAAGGCCTAGCCTAGTGCCTGGCACATAGTATGGACACAATAGATATTTGTGGAAATAATACCTATGTCATTGGGTTATTGTGAGGATTAAAGGAGACAATGAATGTCACGTATTTCTCATAGAACCTAGCATATATTTAGTAGTTACTTAATGAAAGTAGCTACTCTGAACTGTTCGATCATTAATATTTAGAACACATGCATATAGAATGCTATAATGGGGCAGGAATTTAAAAAAAAAAACTGAATTCAAATCCCCATCCTATCATTTCCAGTAGGAAAAGCTACTGGATTTAGGATCAGGAGATTCAGGTGTGAGAGCTGACTCTACCATGGACTAGCTATGTAACCTTGGTTAAGTAACTTTTCGGGGTGGGGGAGTAATAGCTCAGTGGTAGAGTGCATGCCTTACGTGCATGAGGTTCTGGGTTGAATCCCCAGTACCTCCAATTAAAATAGTTAAAAAACCCCCACCTAATTACCTCCCCCCCAAACAAATAAAAACAATAAGTAAGTAACTTCTCTGAACTTCAGTCTCCTGAAAAGCAAGGGGATTGAGTAATCATTAAGATTCCTTTTTCCAGCTCTAACAGCCTCAGTCTAAGATGTAGTCTCATGCCGGTCTCTTACCTTCTCTGGCCCCAGTTTGCCCATCTGTAAAACGGCACATGAATGTTCAGGAGCCCCTCTCTGGGGCATTGCACTGGTATGCAGATCCTAGTGCCCTTCCAGTCTCCATACAGGGCCTGGTGATACTTGTTCAGCTTGGACTGAGTGCTAGGTGGCATGAACTAGTTACTTGTCCATACAGAGCCCTGGTCCCCTCATAAAGTTGTACGAGATCACCTCTCCCCTCTGCCTCCAATTATAGGAATATACAAAAGAATGACCAACAGTGACCATTGTGTCCTGTCTTAAAAAGTTCAGAGAGGGTCTAATGTGAATCCTCTTCAGGAAATACTTATCAATAAATAAAAAACAGTGCATTCTAGTGGCAATGCACAATAGTTTACCTTTGATTAGGTTACATATAATTATGAAGAATCCTGCTTAAATTCATTGAGATCCATTTAATCGTTTAATCATTACTTCCCTTGGTACCTCTTTTGAAGCCTCAGTCTCTAATTTACACAGCACTTTGACTGACATATCACTTGACTCCTCACAAGAGCTGAGAAGGTAGGAGCAAGTCAAGCATAATTTATCCCATTTTTCAACTAGGAAAGGGGTCCCAGCGAAGTGCTGAGAGCTGGCCAGGGTGTGGAGGCCACATTACAAATTATGGAAGGGTTGGGACTAGACATCAGATTGCCTAGCTGTTGCCACCAGCACCTCTCTTCAGTAGTCCTGGTTACAACAACCCTACAACTGGCCTTTTCCCTTGGGGCAGTTCCAAGAGGCTTTTCAATCAGCCTTCTCCTCTGTCCAGTTGGTTATGTGCCAGAGGCCAGGACTTTGCCAAGTGAAGTGTGGGGCCACAAGCACCCAAAGGGTCTTGTTAGACATGCAGATTTCTGGGTCCAGTCCAAGACATGCCTGATTCCAAATGCGTCAGAATGTGCATTCAAGGTTTCCCCTCATCGTACAAACTAAAATAGCGGATCTAGTGTAACCTATTACTGTAGTAATTACTGTCTTCAGATACAAAACGAGCACTTGCTTATCAGTTAATTTGCTTTTTTCTCCACCTTAGAATGTAAATTCCATCAGGACAGGGACCTTGTTAGCCTGGTTTTATTTCCAAACTCTGCTTCCTAGAATCCCCATAGTAAGAGGTCGGTAAATATTTAATTGCACTAAAATTTGAAACCGCTGCCGTATACCACTTACACATTTTACAATCGGGAAACTGAGGCCCAACTGCTGCAGAGTTGGTAAGGGGCAGGGTCCGGATAAAATCTCAGATCTCCAGAGTGCCAATCAGGCTTGGTTTATCTACCCTCCCCCACCCCCGCCGCAAGCAATCTTTATAAAAAATGAAATCCACTTGACAAAAAAGACATTTCCTGTCCATAAATTCTTGGTGTCGGGGCTTGGCCGGGTTGGGGTCTGCTAGTAATTCCCTGGTCATTTCCTAGGTGCCCGATGGCTCCAAGGGTTAAAGGACTGCCTTCCGGGCCGGGCGTCAAATCCAACTCGGGACACTGTCCCGGCAGGGCGGGCTGGGAGGAGCCGAGCACAGTCCGCGGAGGTGAGGGCGGCTCGCCCAAGGTCACCCAGGCGGGGCCTGGAGGGGCCAGGCCCACGGGGCACCCGAGAGCCGGCAGCACCCCTCTCCATCATTCTGTAAATCGAGGGTGACATTAATGGCTCCTTCCCAGCGTAATCTGGCGCACCCAAACTAAAGAGCGCGAGCAGGCCCGGCCGGCCGCGTGGCCCGTTCCCATGTGCTCCACCTGCGTCCGCTTTCACGCGCTGGCCCTTTAAGGCACTTCCCCCTCTTTACCACCCCACCTCTCCGGCCCCGCTCACCGCCCCCCCTCCCGAATTGCATCAGGCACGTGCTCGCCCCCGTCGGGTCTGAGTACCCCTCACCCCCAGGCTCCGAGGTGCGTCGGGGAATCGGCGGCGAGGGGCGGGGTAAAGGGCGGGGCCGCGAAGCCGTGCGCGCGCCCTCCCGCCGCCTTCGCCCGACCGTCGCCCAGGGCCGGCCCTGGCGGGCGCGCCCCCGCTGCGCCGTCCCCTCCCCTCGCCCGCTGCGTCGCGAGGCGCGCGCCCGCCCGCCGCCTGCCGCGGATCGCGTGGTCAGCTCGGCTCGCCGCGCCTCTCCCCCGTCCGTCCATATTGCTGCAGCCCCCGAGCCGGGAAGCCCGGGCCGCCCCGGGGGCTGGGGGGAGGGAGGGACGGGACGAGAAGCCTGCCAGGCTCGGGGTGGGGGCGCCTCGTGAAGAACGGGCGGGGGGGGGACGCACGCCGAGGAGGCCTGGACCGCAGAGTGGGGGGCCTTCCTCCCCCCCCCGCCCCGCCAGCGGGCCTTGGATCTACGGCGGCTGCATCCGACCGGGAGGGGGGCCGCGCCTAGCGTGAACCCCGACCCTTCTCCGCAAGGACTGGGGCCCAGCGCCCCGGAGGAAGGCGTCGCGGGCGCTCTGAGAGCCAAGTTCGAGGCGGGGGAGGCAGCCTCGGGCGCGCCCGGCTTCTCCGGGGGGGCGGGCGCGCAGATGGCCACTCAGGTGGAGCCGCTGCTGCCCGGGGGCGCTCCGCTCTTGCAGGCCGAAGAGCACGGGGGGCTGGTGAGGAAGAAGCCGCCGCCGCCGCCGCCGCCGCCGCCGCCTGAGGGCAAGGGCGAGCCCGGGGCGAACGACGTCGGAGGGGGGGAGCAGGACGGCGGCGCCCGGAGACCTCGGCCGTCCTGCGCCAAGCCACACAAGGAGGGCACCGGGCAGCTGGAGCGCGAGAGCCCTCGGCCGCCGCCGCAGCCGCCCGGCGCCGAGGGCCTGGCCGTCAGCGACGGAGAGGAGGGCGGCGGCGGCGGCGAGCCGGGCGGTGGCGGAGGAGCCCCGGGCGCCGGGCGCCGAGACTTCGTGGAGGCCCCTCCGCCCAAGGTGAACCCGTGGACTAAGAACGCCCTGCCGCCCGTCCTGGCCACCGTGAACGGACAGTCTCCTCCAGGTGGGTCTCTCTGCTTGATATCCTGGGTTCGGGGACCTTTTCCGGGGACATAGGCGTCCCCTCCCCCAGCGGCCTCCAGAGCCCAGGGGTCCGCCGCTGGTCGTGGTGACTCGGGATTTTTTTTTTTTTTTTTTGCCTCCTAATTCGGGTCGCCGTGCCCTGCCCCCCGAAGCACTCGGGAACCTGTCCCTGCCGGAGGACCTGGTCGCCAGGAGGCCACGGCTACCGCCTGGGCCGCAGCGGTTAGTGGGCAACGGCGTGGTCCGGGCCTACCTCGCTGGGAGAGGGTGGGCGTTGGTTTCGGTGAAAAGGGCCCTCTCCCCTTACCGCGTGTTGGTGTAAGAGACGGTTTCTAGCCTGAACCTTCTTCGGGAAGCCCCCTACCACCCTGCCTCATGCTCCCCGTTTTGGTAGCGTTGTGATCGTCCCCATGTTGTAAATGTTTAATGAGCATATGTCATGGGCAGCAAAGCGCCCGGCGATGAGTTCATACTGACCGTACTGATTCAGGTTTTAAAACTTAACAAGTTTTGTTCCCGAGTAGGTGGTGGTAAGCGGTAGAATCACCATTGGCGACGGGTTGAGGGGTCGGTTACGGGGAGAATGGAGAGAAGAGGAAACCCAACGTGTCATTGAATTCGGTGCTTTCCCTCCCTGATCCTGGGGACCTTCCGCCTTGAGAGGGAGCCGGATGGCGAGTGTGCGGGGCATCCAGTGAAGGGGTTGGCGGAAAATGTGAGGCGATTAAGGGGGCATGCGGCGACGCGAGGGGCGTGTGGCGGCGGGGGAGGGAGTGGCCGGGCCCGGCGGGCGGGTGACAGTTGGGTGCCATGCGCCGCTCCGCCGGCCCGCGGGCTGCTCGTGGCCACTCGGCCTCGGCGTTCGGCGCCCGCCGCGGCGCTGGGGGTGGAAGGCGGGTGCTGGCGGGCGTCGCGGCCGGGAGTGTGTGTGTGCGCGCCGGTGTGAGTGCGCGTCCCCCTTTCCCGGCATTCCTCCGCAGCCGGGACAACGTGGTGCCTCCCCGCGCGGGGAGCGACATGTGACCGCCGACCGACGCGCCCCGCGCCCTCCCTCTCCCTGTTCGGCTTTTGGGTCCATTTCGACCTGGCCCCTTGGGGGAGGTGGGCGTGCAGGAAATCCCAGCAGAGCCGTGTCATTGTGCAGAAAGCGGCGGTGCAGAAGATGGAGCCCCGGCTCGGCTTCCCTTTACCGAGAACAGATCGTCGGCTTTGGTGGGAATTGCGCCGGCGCTCCTCCCTTTGCAGGCGTGTAGAGATACCGTGGGGCTCGATTCTTTGGCCCTATTGTAGTGGACCGGTACTAATAAACGCGCTTGGAGCTAGAATGATGGCCTTTGGTTATAGCCCTAGTGCATTTTCAAAACTCCTCCCCTTCTGTAGTCGCTGATTGAAGCTGACTGGCTTAAACCATCAAAATGGGGAAAGTTGAAAGGGGAGCTTAATGCTTTCACATGCAAAAGAATAGAATCACTCGTAGTCCTAGGGAAACAGCCAATTCTGAAAATGGCGTGTTGTAATTTTTATTTCTTTTAAGGTTGCTTCATTTGTAGGAGCGGACATTTGGGGTTTACTAATAGTACCTCAAACCATATTCTCTTCCTTTTGCCCTCCTCCCCTTCCCCCTTTTTCCTTCCAGAACCCTCTTATGCAAAGGGCAGTGCTGAAACCTCCATTTTCTTGCAAATCCCTCCTGATCCACCCACAGAGGGAGGGAAAGCAACTTTAAGACACTCTTTGGTCCTACCCCCCTCTTTAAACTCTAAGGGGTATAATCATCCCCAGGAGAGAACACTCCTCAGAAGTTTAAATGGGGCTACTCACCGTAGCTGCTGCTGCTGCTTAGCTAATGGTGAACCTGCCTTGTGGGTTTTAAATCAGCCATGACATCAGGTAGTATTGGGTGCCTGAGCTGGCATTTTGTGCAAATCCAGGGGCCCTTGATAGGGTGCGTCACTGAGGTTATTGATCGTGGGAAGAAGACAGCTTGGCTGGCATCTGGCCTTTACTTGTGAGTAGAATAAGCCAACTTGTTTAAGTGCCCAAAGCAGGACTAAACCGGGTAGACTTACTCTGTCCTTGTTTTTCTGGAATCTTGTTTTTTTTTCTTTATTCTATTTGTTTATAGTTGTGTTAATTATCTTTTTTGTGGGGAGGAGGTAATTAGGTTTATTTATTTTTAGAGGAGGTACTGGGGATTGAACCCAGGACCTTGTTCATGCTAAGCATGTGCTCTACCGCATGAGCTATAGCCTCCCACCTTTTCTGGAATCTTAAGGCAAGAAAATGTCTACTCACTGGTTTTGAACATTTACAATAGTCTTTGACAGAGCTCTGAATTAATCCAGTAGCTTCCCTGTTTAAGCCTGTTGTTAGGGCTTGGATGGTTTTGCGAGAGAATTGTGTGGTCAGGTTAGATGGTGGCCCTTTCTTTTGAAGTGCGTGGATCACTAAGGCCCTTTTCCAGCCCTGATTTTATTTGCAGCTTGGACAAGTTTAAATGTGACACCAGTGGAGTGGCAGTGTGGTCTTGGGAAATTTTGTGTTCTGTGATGCATATGTTTTTGGTGCCTCATAAGCAAGCTAAAAGCTTTCCAAAGCTTGCCAGATGCCTATTTTTAGCTCTCCTTTTGGCTCAGATGCCAGTATTTTAGTTCTTTAAGGGACACATGCAGTAAATAGTAATAAAAGATGTTTTGTGATATCTCCCCTTTCTTGTGGGGGGGGTCTCTCTTCTGGTTTAAGCTTGTGTGTTTTAGTAGTTTTAAGTCTTGGAATTGCATTTTGGTTTTTTATTTCCCTCCCCTGGAACATTTTGAAAATGCTTAAAAATGTTTCTTTATTCTAGGCACAACTCTGAAGTATGAGAGAGGCAAGATGTCTTAGTTAAAAGAAGAAATGATATATAGCAGAGGTTCTGGGGTCAAAACTGCATGGTAGCTCTACCGCCACCACAGCTCTGTGGTAGCGGTAGAGCTGTGTCTCCTTGGGCAAGATACTTTACCATTCTGTGCCTTGGCCTCCCCATTTGTATAATAGAAATTATGTTTTATCTGCCTCATTGGGCTGAATGAGCATTCACTGTGATAATATGTGTAAAGTATTTAGCCCAGTGCCTGGTATGTGTTCACTGTTATACTATGTCTGGAAGACTGAAACGATGGGAATTTCTGGGACTTTTTCTGGGTTTTCGTTTTCTCCACCTATAAAATGAGGGGGTTGGTGAATGCAGTACTTTCCTTTTCTGGTATTGTATCCATACTTCATGAAATATATGGGATCTATGTCCCTAAAAATGGACTCTTCCTTATCCACAGACAAGAAGGGCGTAGTATGGATAATATTATGGGTTGATGACTCAAAGAATTGGCTATTTTTACTTCACAATGTGTTACGAAGAATGTTTAAAAATAAGTTTTAATTTATTTTAACTTTCGTAAAGATTACCTTTTGGCAGAGTGTACGTGTGCTCTCAGGGCTGTGGGGAGAGGCCAGTCTAACTGAACTAAACGTTGGCTGTGGCTAGTGTACATGCTGTAGATTGGTACTTGAGAATGTATCATCCCTACAAGCTTCTACCAACCCTAGAGGGGAATCAGCCGATTGGTTGTGTGACACCTCTAACTTTGTGTACTAAGAAGACTAACCAGGACTGTAATCTTTTCCTTCATTTCTCTTTAAAGGAAAGTCAGGGGTAGGGTCTGAGATTTGAAAATTTATGTTCTGGGCATCATTTTTTTCTGTGTCCCTTTGAAGTGCAGCTAACTGATGGCATAAAATAAAAATGTAATTCCAGCTAACCCATGGCAACCCCAGGGATCTTCTGTCTCACTGAGCTGGCCCCAGGTAAACCTCCACTCTCTGTCTCAGTTTCCTTCCTGGGTTCCGGCCCTTTCCCGGGCACTCCCCTCCCCCACCTTCCGTTGTAAAGTTGTACTCGGTAGGAGATCAGTGTGGATATGGGGTATCAGTCTTCACTGCGTGGAGATCTCAGCGTCAGAGCTACTTCATATCCTGGCTTCTTCCTTCCCCACCACTTGAAATGGACTGGGTGGAAGTAAGAGCTCTGCCCTGGAATTAAATAGTCTGTAATTTAGGGTTCTAGCTTTGCTTTTAACTTGCTGTGCAGTCTTGGGTAAATTACTTAGCCTCTCTGAGCCATTGTTCCTTCATCCTCAAAATGAGAATAATGGTAGTAACTATTTCATAGGGTTGTGAGAATCAAAGTAGGTAATGTTTATAAAGCCCTTAGGATAATACCAGGTACAGAGCATCTAATAAGTGCTAGTATTTAATGATTACTATTTTAAAAATTTATAACAAATGGTCAGTATTATTAGGAGTGTTCATTCCACTTCTGATTCTGCTTGTGTCCAGCATTGTGGACACTAGCAAACCTAATACTTTTTCTGTGCCTATGTTTCTTCATCTGTAAATTGGGGGAACTGGATGAGGTCTAAATGTCTTCAAAGCTTTTGTGGTATCAAAAACACTTATTTTCCCAATAAACCCCCCTCTACAAAAGAAACCGAAGCAAAGCTTTTTTTTTTTTTAAATTGGGGAGTCATTGATTTACAATATTACGTAAGTTTCAGGTGTACAACATCGTGATTCACAATTTTTACAAAGCAGAGCTTTTTATACATGTATGTTAAGAAGAACTCCAGTTTTGAATCCAAACTATGAGGGCTGGAGAGACTTCTGGCTTCAGGAGCCTAGGCCAATTGCTTGGGAGTGCATATCAGAGCAACATGGTAGCAACCTGGAATTAGGTGCCTTACAACGAATATGATAATAGAAAAGTACACAGTGCGGTCTACAAAAATTTCCCCCCATCAAATAAAAATTGAACCCATAACTAATAGAACCATAGATCTGTGAGGATAGAGGAGCACATTGATTGACCGTGAGGTAGCAGTGAACCAATTTCTGAATATGAGAAATTCTACAGGACAAGTTATTGTATCAATAAATAAGTGGCATTTTTAAAAAAAATACAGCAAACTAGTGGATATAGCAAAAAAGAAATAGACTCACAGATAGAACAAACTAGAAGTTATCACTAGGGAGAGGGAAGGGGAAGGGCTGTATAGGGCTAGGGGATTAAGAGGTATGAGCTATGTAGAAAATAAGCTGTGTATATTGTATAACACAGGGACAATAGCTAATATTTTGTAATAACTATATGTGGAAATATAACCTTTAAAAATTGTGAAATCACTGTGTTGTACACCTGTAACTTATATAATATTGTACATCAACTACACTTAAATAAATGGCATTTTTAAAAGAGGGAACTATCATAGATGAAGAGTTGAGATATCAATCAAATGCATTATGTACATATATCTTGTTTGAATCCTGATGCAAACAAATAGGCTGTAAGAAGAAATTTTGGTGACAATTGAGGATATCTGATCATTTTAGATTATATTAAGGAGTTACTTTTCAGGGTTGCTAATGGCATTATGGTTGTTTGGTTTGTTTGTTTTAAATGACATAACTGGTTATGTTGTGCACCTCTGGCAAAGAACTGCTAGGTTGGCCTCCATAAATGAGGGCCTAAAGCTCTTTTTCTGTATTCAAGTAACTTTCTTTTATAAAGAAAGAACACAATCAGGACACCCTCTGAAGGAGAGAAGGGGAAGAGACCTTCCCCAGGAACCTTCAGTTGCCTGTCCCCCTCTTCTGGGCAGGCAGTCTAAGTTTTACACTAACTGGGAAATGAGTGTCTGCCCAGAAGGAGAGGTGCTTCAAAGGTGGTTCTGGGCCCTTGGCTCGGGAGTACTCTCAGCAGTCTAGATCCCCGAACCTCCGGAGGGGTGGAGTCTCTTGGCTGACCCACCCCCTGTCTGCAATGGAACCTAGGCTAGAGTAAGCATTTCAGAGATGTTACTCAGCACTCTTTCTCTCCCTTTGGGAGGAGGGTAGAGAGAGGAGGAGGAGCTGGCTTTAAACCAAAAAACCTCTTTAAAATGGAGAGGTCGGCAGATGGGAGTGCCCCTGTTTGCAAAATCCAAGACAACCTCAAAGCGGGTAATTAGGGTGTTGGGGCCTCCAGAGGGCTCACAAACCTCTCTGGCTGGTCTGGAGTGATCTAAGGGAGTGGCCAGGAGAGAGGATGGCCTTACCTTGCTAGGGGTTCATGAAAGAAAATAAGTTTTGACACCTGGCTAGTGATAGCAGGAAACAGCAGGGTCAAGGAGCAATGAGTTAGGTGATGAGGTTTAAATTAGAACATGCTGTTTTTCTTGTTTACAGAATGGGACTAACCCCTGTACTGAGATTGTTTTGGGAATCAAATTGATACTGAGTTATGGAATAGCCCATTTCATGACTTAAAATGTCCCACATAGCATGTATCTGGAGGGAACTCTAATTTGAAAAGATACACAAGCCTCAGTGTTCATAGCAGCATTGTATACAATAGTCAAGACAGGAAAACAACCTCAATGTCCACTGACAGATGATTGGATAAAGAAGCTGGTATATTTATACATTGGAATACTACTCAGCCATAAAAAAGAATAAACTAATGCCATTTGCAGCATTGTGAATATATCTGGAGATCATCATTCTAAGTGAAGTCAGCCAGAAAGAGAAAGAAAAATACCATTTTTGTGGAATCTAAAAAAAAAGACACTAATGAACTTACCTACAAAACAGAAACAGACTCAGACATAGTAAACAAACCTATGATTACCAGGGGAAAGGGGTGGGAAGGGATAAATTGGGGGTTCAAGAAGTGCTAATATTAACTACTATATATAAAATAGATTAAAAAAACAAATTTATTCTATATAGCACAGGGAACTATATTCAGTATTTTGTAGTAATCTATAATGAAAAAATATGAAAATGAATATATGTATATGTGTGACTGGCTATGCTGTACAGCAGAAATTGACATATTCTAACTGACTACTTCAATTAAAAAAATTCCCACACAAATGTAAGTGGTTTAGATTCCAGAAGATCCATTCCAAAGCCAGGTACAGTTGACCCTTGGACAATACGGGGTTGAACTGCACAAATCCATTTATACAGATTTTTTTTCAATAAATTCTAAACTACTACACTGCTGTATTGAGTCCATGCTCATGCAGAACTGCAGATGTGAAGGAGCAGCAGATACGGAGGGCAGTCTGTAAAGTTACACGTGGATTTTTGACTGAGCCCAGGTTCAGTGCCCCAACTCCCCTGAGTTGTTCACGGGTCAGCTGTATATGTAGTTTGAGGTAATTACCATGCCTATCCTAAGTGAGGCTGGCTTATCATGAGTTAGGTTAATTTTCAGGTAGCACTATTTTTAATAGTTGCCAGGACCAACTGGCCAATTTCTCACGACAGATAGCCTATGGAGAATGAGAGGGACTGTCTTGACGTGGCACCTTCCCTGTGGCTGCACCTTTGGACTGGCAAAGCCCTCGTTGGGGGTGAGGAGTGTGGGCTTTTATGGTGAATTTTGTAAAGCTGGCCAGATGAACCTGACATGTGGCGAGGGGCATCACCACCTCACTTTCAGATGACCCCTTAATCAGAGGCCTCGTGAACAGGGTGCTTTGTAACAACCTTCCAAATGTTGGGGTAACCACCTTCCCCTCTGGACACACATTCCAGCAACTCAGGGTAGCCTTTTCTCTTCCCTGCTTTAAACATGAAGTTGCAAGCTTCTCAGAGGAACTAAAGTCCCACAGTTGCCGGGAGCCATCTAGATGCATGGTCCACCTGGGATCTGTGGTTTTTGCTCTCCTTTCCACATCCACTAGCTTATTGAAGCTCCTGATGAGCCCAAGATAAGTAATAGTGATACTGCAATTATCCCGTGTAATCTGCTAAGCAGGCGCTCTTTTTATCCCCGATTCACAGATGAGGAAAGTGAAACACAGGACAGGTTAATAAGCAGCTGTGTCCTTCTCATTGCTCATACCAAAAAACTTTGGGGTCATCCTTTCCACCTCTATTTCTCTGTCACCTCATGTCTGATTTACCAGTACATCCTTTTGGCTCCTAAAAACTGCGATGAAAGGTAGATACTTCTTACAACTTCCTTGGCTGCCAGCTTGGTCCACACACTGTTGATTCTCACCTGGATGGTTGCAGTAGCCTCTGGACTGGTCTCCTAACACTCCTGCTCAGAATCCCCTCGTGGTTCTTTATAGCCCTAAATCCTTGTGGGTGAATCCATAGTCCTTGGAGGTTCCTCTTTATCTGGCTCCCCAGACCTCCCCTGCCCCAACCCTGAGTTCTGACTTCATCTTTCACCACTTTTCTCTTTCAACAGCATTGGTCCTTGTTTTTCCTGGAGCATGTTGTGCACTTTCCTGCTTCAGGGCTTTTGTTCTGCGATGCTCTTCCTCCAGGAAGTCGCACAGCCCACACCCTCACTGTCACCCTCACTTTCTTCGTGTCCCTGCTCAGATATCACTGAGATGGCGGGGCCTTCCCAGACCACCCTATATAAAATAGCAAGCCTATACCCTGTACTCTGTATCCCTCTCTCTCTTACCCTACTTTATTTTTTTCCTTAGCTTTTATCACCATTGGTTCAGATAGTCTTTGGTATTTGACCACTGCTTTATCCCCAGCACCTAAACATGCCTGCCATATAGTAAGCAGTTCAGTGAACATTCAATTAATGAATGAATGGATGAATCTCATACTTTTAACAGCATCATCCACGTTTTTGTCTGTCATAGAGGATACCACAGTGAGTGATAAAAATCTCCATTGGCAAAGAGCACACACACTCTCACAGTGCAGAGTGGAGGAAAGCTGCAGAATTCTCTAGGCATGTACCAGGGAGCACCCAGTTCAGTCTAGGTCAGAGAAGTCTCTCTGGTGGAAGCAATGCCTAAACTGAAATGGAAAAGATGGGTAGGAGTTATCTGAGCAAAGCCTGGGAATAGAACTCGTTCTTGGCTGATGAAAGGCCCTGAGGTTCAGGAAAGTGAGTAATTCTCTGTGGCTGTAGTATAGATGACTGGAAAGGTAAATTCTGATTTTAACAGGAAGGCAGTGGAGAGCCTTTGAAGATTTTAAGTACAGAAGGACATGGTCTGGTTTTACTTTTGAAAGGTTGCTTTGGCCACATGGCAGAACCTCTCAGGTTGAAAATAGATGATTTGGGGTGTCCTGTCTGATCCTTTGGGGCAGGGTTCCCAGATTACAAAAGGGAGCAGAGTTCCAAGTCATTTCTGAAGTATAGGTCTAGGGCAGTTATCAGCTGTCGTCCCTCAGGGTTGGGGACCAGCTCCAGTTTATGGGATTTCTCTGACCTTTCAGAAGGCCACATTAGCTGGAATGCATTTCAGCTGCTGGAAGAAGCACAGTTGCTGATGGACTGGCCGAGGCTGAGCTCACGCTCAAGTGGAGATCCGCGCCTCGCCTGCCGCCGCTGCTGCATCTAGGCGGGAAGAGGAGGTGGTGGCCCTAGAAGTAGTGGCAAGGGGACAGGCTTCCAGGTGGGAATCCCCACCTCCACCAGGGGAAGCCCCATGCGACGGGACTTCCTAGGTCTATAGCTAGGCTGCCTGCCACCAGCCTCTTTGCAGCTTGGCTCTTTGGGCTTTTCCACAGATAGCTGCGTGCACAAGGTTTCCTACCCATCAGAAGCCACCCACCTCCACTGAGATTTGAACTCAAGTCTCTTGGCTCCCACTCTGGTTCTGTTTTCACTCCACCTTTGGAGAATTAAGTAGCCTGGGGTGGTTGACCGTGAACTTTGGAGTTAGTCATCCAGTTTGAGTTGGCCAAGCCACCTACCAAGTGAATGCCCTTGGTAGGTTGGTAATTTCTGGGCTTCAGTAAATGGAGTTATATCTGGAGTATGCACGTACTGGGATCACTGAATGTGAGCGCTCAGCCGGAGCCTGGCTGATAAGTGATAATCATGAGTGTTGATGGTTCCTCTTTTGAGGACTTTTGAATTAGACCCAGGTCTTCAATTTGCTAACAGAAGTCAAGTGCTGAAGCCAGGCTTCCTCTCTTCCTGGGTCCTCTCTACTCCTTGATCCCTGCTGTTCAGTCCTGAGCATACATAGGAAGGCAGCTCATGCCACTTAGAGCCAACTCTTCAGACCCTGCCCTAGGCTGTCATGCAACTCCGTAGTGGAGGGGAATTTAAGGATTACTGGGGGCTCTAATCCTGCTATGAGAAGCACACATTGTGGCACTTGAGAATGCCTTAGTGGTAGGATGTTAGTGAGAGACGGGCTCAGGTGTTTTGTAGTGAAACTCTCCTGCCCTGACTTTGGTTTCTTTCTGCAGCTTTGGGTTTGTTTGGGGGAGTGGAGGTCTCTGCTTTTCCTGTTCTGTATGCATATTTACAGCGATATGAGGAAGAGAGACCAGTTGCATGGATGGTTTGGGTTTTGCCCAGAGTGGAGATGAGTGTAACGGGTGGAGTTTGGACATGGTGAGAACCAGGTTGGGTGTAGGAGGCTGGATGCTGCTTCAAGGGAATGTGGGAGGCAGACAGGAAACCAGGAAATACACAGAGGCAGCAGCTCACTGGGACACATAGACCTTACTGTGAGGAGGGAATGATTGAAGAAACTAGAATTATTTTCCTCAGAGAATCAAAGTTTAGGGAGGGTGGGAATGCCAGTTGTTCTGAATTACAGTGTTTGGATAGACCTGCTTCATGTGGCCTTACGGGTAAAGCGCTGATGACAAGTGGGAGGTGTGGGGTCAGTAGGTTTTGGCTCTGGTCAAGTAGAAACTTCCAGCAGTGCTCCCAAATGGATTCAGCTGCCACAGCAGGTACTGAGTTCCTTGACATGGTGATAGTATTTGAAAAGTTTGCATGGCGATTTGCTGTAGGGCTCTGCAGTGGTGAAGTTGTAGAGAGTACTCTCCTAGATTTGTTCATTCCAAAATTTTTGAGTACTTGTTAGGTGTCAGGCCTCAGAATTCAGGAGTAAACAAGACATTGCTGCCATGATGGGGCTTTTATCCTGAAAGACAGAAATTACAAATGGGCATATACTCCCCTCACCTCCTGAAGTCCAGTCCAGCCTACTGACAAGGTTTGATTGGCCTTACATTTAAAAACAATATAAAGTAATCGTCCATGTTTTAAAATCAAGATGTATTTGGAAACCTGGAGATATGCAACTTTTCTTTTAGAAGTCAGACTCTGAATATACCACACACAAAAAAATTGAATTGTATACTGTAAGTTGGTGAATAACATGGTATGTGAATTCTATCAATAAAGCTGTTATGGGAAAAAATGAGAAGACCTGGTCACACTGAGCCTCTATCTATGACTGCTGTCCAGTGGCAGGATCTAGGTTCCCTGAGAGCAAGATCTAGCTCCTTTTAGATGAGGATGCCTGCATGAGGCCTGTGGGCCCAGGCTTTGTATGTTTTATCATACAAAGAAGAGAGGACAGCAGTCTGTCCAGCCCATAAGCTGTGGAGCAGTCTTCTTCAAGAAGGGTTTGAGAGGAGAGGGTGGGGAAGACTTTAAGGCCCAGGGCAGGAATTGCAGTCCCTGAAGGAGGTCTCCTTACCCACCTCTTTGAGGGAGAGTGGATGTGATGGGGAGACTGGACACCACTGGGCGTTGTGGCCTGAGGCCCCACAGCAGCAGTAGACAGCTGTCTGAGAGCTAACTGCTGTTTGTTGAGAGAGATTTCATCTAATGGGAATTGCTTTTCCCCACCTGTTTGGTCCAGCTTTAGTGTCATCCCCAAGAGCTTGGCTGAAGCTATGAGATTCTGCCCTAGGCTTCTGGGCTGAGGTGAGCTGCCTTAGAAGGTTGTGAGTGCCCCCTGCAGTATGCAAACAGTGGTGGCCCATCCCTTGACAGGAATGTTGTTAAGAAGGTTTAGACATCCTGTGCCGAGTTAGATTGAGTAGTTGCTGAGAACCTCCTTCTGGCCCTAAGATTTAGAACCTAGCACTGGTGGAGGCCAGAGTCCAAGTATCAACCAGTTCAGTAGATGAGAAAGCCGATCCATCTCAAGAGATGGTCTTGAGTATTCAGAGTCCTCAGGCTTACCTGAGAGAAGGACGGGGTTTGAGTCTGGCGTTTGTTTGTCTGAAAGGAACTAACTTGGCTGCCACCAAAGTGAAAATCATTCATTTAACACATTTATTTCAGTAACTTGCTAAGTGTTGTTAGACCATGGAAATAAGACAGAAGGGGCCTGCCCCCATAGTTTACATTCTATTGGGGTGACACAGTAAACCCACCAGGTAGTTCTGGTTATCTGTTACTGCCTAAAAAAATCACTGCAAACTTAGTAGCATAAAAAACAACCCTTGTATTCACTGATTCATGGGGCAGGATTTGGACAATGCTCAGCTAGGGGGGTGGTTACTTTTCTGAGGGGGAGATAATTAGGTTTCTTCATTGATTTCAGCTTGGAGGAGGTACCAGGGATAGAACCTGGGCCTCCTGGGTGCTGAGCATGCGTTCTACCACTTGAGCTATACCCTTCCCCTTGGAGGGTGGTTGTTTTTTATATGGCAGTGATAGAGTTGGCAGGCCCTGGTCTGGATGGCCCACCACAACTTCATTCACATGTTTGGAACTTTGACAGGGATGGCTGGAAGGTTAGGTTCAGCTGGAACCAGAGTGCCTTCTGGTGCCCTCTTCAGTGTGGTGATTTCAGAATAGTAAGATTTATTACATAGTGGCTTGGGGTTCCCAGAGAAAGTATTCCAAGAGATAGGAAGTAAATACAGTCAGTATTCTAAAGTCCTGGGCCTGAGCACTTGGCACAACACCATTTTTGCCATGTTATTTTTTTTTTTAACTTTTAAAACTTTATTTTACAATATCATTTTTTTAACTGAAGTATAGTTGATGTACAATATTGCATGTTGTAGGTATACAATATAGTGACTCACAATTTTTAAAGGTTAGGGTATAGTTACTATAAAACATTTGCTATATTCCCTATGTTGTACAGCACATCCTTGTAGTGCCATATTATGTTGATAGAGGTCATAGAACCTGTCGAGAATGAGGGGAAGGGGCCATGGACCCTGCCTTTCAATGGGAGGAGTGTCAATTTGCTGCCGTTTCTAATGCTGCTTGGCAGTTTCTGATAGTGGTTAAGTGCTGTAAAAGAAGCAAAGTCAGGCAACCAGGGGAGAAATGGTGAGGGCAGCTTCAATCAGGGTGTCAAGAAATGCCTCCAAGGGTGAGCCAGGGTGAGACTGAGGAGAAGCCTGGTGATGAGCATTCTAGCCTAGAGGAAAGCAGGTACTAGGTGGTAATGAGTTCAGAGTTCTCCAAGGAACTGACATGAGAAGCCTTTGGAGTCCAGCTCAGGGAGTTTAGATCTCACTCGGAAAGCAAGGAAAGAGGTGGCACAATCTGATTTCATTAGGAACCAGGATTCTTTGTTATGTGGAGAATGGACTCGGGTGGAGGCAGGAAGAGGTCAGGTTAGAAGCAGGGAGACTCCTTGGAGACTTCTGCAGTCATCCAGAAAAGAGATGGAGAGGAATGGATGATGGCATGGTGACTTCGGCCTGATTTTTTTTAGCTAATTTACTGTCCTGTCTCATCCCACACCCTGCCCCCTGCTCCAGACTTGGCCACTTTAAGAGGAAGTTTTCTGATTGGTATTTACTTACTTCCTCCCCTCTTTTCATACTGTCCAGAAGCCAGATCAGTTGTGCCAGTTAATTAGAAGGGTGGCCTGAGGCAGGCAGGGTCTCTTGGCCTCAGAGCCGGGAGGAGTGTGAATGTTTTCCCTGCCTGAGCCTGCTTCTCCAGGCCAATTACAGTCTCCATGCTTGGGTTGGAGGTGGAGGGAGGATGTGGGGTGAACAGCATGGGGCCAGGGATGGTGGGGTCTGGGGACAGAGAATGAGCCCCACCTGGACTCTGTTATAGCTTTCTGTTCCTGACTTCTTATTGGAAACTGTGGTGGCTTTTTTATTTCAGGTAAGAACTTCAGGGTGGGGTCAAAGCAAGCTGCCTGAGCTGAAAGTCTGGGGATCCAAGTTCTGATTTCAGCCCTGCTCTCTAATTTCTCCTGGATGGGCCTCATTTCTCACGACTTGTATGAAGGGATTGGATCTGTGCTCATGAGTATGTTGCTGATCCATCACTGATGTGCCTTTATCATGTCCCTGTGCTTAGCCAGGTGTCCTCGAACCTGCCTTGTGGGTAGTTTGCTGAAGACAGATGCCGCAGGGAACCAGGCCAGACTGCCCTGGACTCACCAATTCTCACTTGATTATCAAACTTCTGAGCCATCACACACATCATTCATTATATTGGTTCATTTTCACAACCCTGTGGGATCTAGCTATAGGTACGATCTTCATTTTACAGACCAGAAAGTTCAGAGAGGTTCAGTAATTTGCTCAAGGCTGAACAGTAGTTAGCTAGTAGCTGGGATTCCAGCCCATAGTACACGGACTTCAGAGTTCCTGCCTTACTTACCATCTGGCTTTGTATTCTCCCAGAGCACAGAAGTAGACATACTTTACCCGGAAAACTTTCTGGGAGAGGATCCACACACGTCTTCAGACAGCAGGAATCTGTACACGGCCCTGGTGGCTCAGCCTGCAGGTTCCAACCCTGCCCTCCCTGGCCACCCTCTGTGGGTGTGAGCCAGTCCCTGGATCTTGCTGGTAGCCCTAGTCCCTCTCCCCGCAGAGATGGTCCCCTTCAGCTCTGTCAGGCCGTGTGCAGTCTGCTAGAAAGAGCCGTGCTGACCTTGTGGTTTCTCTGGCATTGCCTCTGGGCCAGTGAGGGGGGTCAGGGTGGCTCTCTACTGGCATTGGGAGGCTCTCTGGCTCTGGGTTTCCAAAGGGGATGGGAAATAATATTATGTTTTGGGTCTTTTAACTTCTTTCGAGGGGAAATCTTTTCTACTTATTCAGACAGCGCCAGTGCATTGTAGAAAAATGTCCAAGTATGTTTTAGTGAAGAGAAAACAAATCCCTCCATAATGTATCTCATCAGCTGCCATAAATACTGCTAAGCAACCATATGCTTTTAGATCAGTGCTACCTAAATACAGTGCAAGGAGGAGAAGGACACATTGCGAGTTCAGGATCTGCAGATACAAACTACTGTATATAAAGCAGATAAACAGCAAGGTCCTGCTGTAGAGCACAGGCTGTACAAGTTGTATATAGGTTATTACAAGCTATATATTCAATAGCTAGTAATAACCTGTAGTGAAAAAGAATGTGAAAACTGATATATGTGTCACTGAATCACTGCTGTACACCAGAAACTTAACATAACATTGTAAGTCAGCTATACTTCAGTTAAAAAAAAAAGAAATACAATGCAAGCCATGTATTTAATGAAAAATTTTCTAGTAGTCATATTTTTAAAAAGTAGAGACAGGTGAAATCAACTTAAATATAACCCAAAATAATCAGGATATCATTCCAACATATGATCAATATAAAAATTGTTTGTGCTTAGGCTTTGAAATCTGATATGTCTTTTACACTTAAAGCACTTCTGAATTCAAACTAGTCGCATTACAAGTGTCCAGTATCCACATGTGGCTAATGACTTCTGAATTGGACAGCACATTTCTAGACTTTGTGAGTCATGCATACACAGACACATATGTATGTTTTGTATATATTATATATAGACACACACTTAAAAAGTGAGTTCATAATATTTTGTGAGCCAAATTTTTTCCACCACTTAGAAACATAGGCTTTCAGAGGCACAGGTTTTTATAACCTTCAAAGCAGCCTTGGTAAGGAAGGTCACATTGTCCTGGTTAAGGAACTGGCCAAGTACTACGTTGTTGCCAGTGCAGACTCACACATCCCAGCTCTCTGCCTGAGGTCTCTGCTTTTCCACTGCCCCTGCAGGCTCCTGGAGTTTGTCTGCAACCACTGAGCCCGTTTCAGAATTCACATGGTACTGCGTGCATGCACGCCACCCTTTGCCGAGGGGAGCAGGCACGCCATACAGGGATGCAGTGTTTAAAACATACACAAGTACAAAGAGGAAACCAGTGAGGGTTGGGCAGAAGCCTCTACTTGTGTTTGTCCTAGGGTGCCCCCAAGCCCACAGCACATCCCCAGTGGAGGCTGGCCAGCAATAGGAAAAAGACTAACTAGGCCAGAGTAGGTGCAGAAAGGGACATGGGTTGCCCTGGGTGAGGTCAGGACTTAGAAACCTTGAATGATCGATTAGTTTATTAAATGGTGCCTCCCCCACCCTCCGGAACAGCAAGGACACATGTGCCTCACACCAGGCCACTTTTGTGGTAAGAACTTCATTCTTAGCAGGTCTGAGATTTGGTTTCTTTTTTTTCTCCCCTTCTTTTCCCACACCCAAATCTGTGCCTTGGTTTTTCAGCCTGTAAAATGGGGCTGCCTTCTAAGTATATTAGTAGTCTGCTGCTGGCCATCCCCTGCCCCTTCATAGGTGGGCTGGGATGAGCAGCAGACCTTGGATTGGCCTTCAGGTAAAGGTGACCAGATTACTGATGATTGGTGGATCCATGGAAGCCAGCCTTCCTCCCCCATCACTGTAGCACCCAGCAGCCTTGAGCCAAGTCTCCACAGGCTAGGAGGGGCCTGCTTCAGGTAACAAGAAAGTGGCTTGGTTTGTACTCCTGGGCACTCTATTGCTCTGAGGTGGGACACTGTCCAAGGTGGCCTGCCACAGCTAAGGATTCTAAGCCACCATCCTTTGTTATCTCCTGGGATCTAGTCACTCATCATATCCTTGGATTGAAAGGGTTGGTACTGCCTTTGGAATAGCCTTTTGAGACTTTACAAAACACTTTATTCATATCTCACAGTGCCCTTGAGGTGGGTGGTAATTGACCCCTTTTATGGAGAAATTCTTTCTCTATAGGCTCATGGAGATTAAGGGACCTGCCCAGTTTCAGAGTTAAAATCTGGCAGAGCCAGTCCCCTTAAAGCACAACTAACAAGGAAAAAATTTAGGAGAGTAAAAAGAAGATAAGCATCAGTCTTTCTATTAAGTAAGATATTGCAAAGAAGGCACTTATCATACTTATTAAGGGCTCAATAGTAGCGTCACGATTTTTTTTTTTTTTTAAGATATTTGACTTTGCCAACCTCTCTATCCAGGAACTGTGGGCATAGCAGTTTATCTGCTGAGCGGGAGGCTCTTGCTGAGTATGGAGAAGGAGAGGTTTGAGGGCAGTGGAAGCCTGGGAGTGCCAGACTCCTAGCTGGGAGTGGAGAGGCTGCTAGAGCTCTCCATTGGCTGCAGCTGGGCTTGTAGTTGCTCTGGGATGTTCTCTGCCTTTCCAGGTTTTCCCTGTCACACTCGCTAAGTTGCATTATCATGCCACTGCCCCTCTGTGGCGGCAGCTCTTTGGAGATCCTAGAGTTGAGGAAGGCCAGGGTCCAGAGGTGCTTTAGAAGTCATCTGGTAGCTTCTCATTTTGCAGGAAACTGAGGCCATCTATTAGCCAAAGTCTTTCAGGTGGCACCAGAGGAATCAGGGTGCCCATGCTAGTTCTCTCTTCTTTCTGCCTTGTTCCTTCAAGGAAAGAAACGGGAGGCCCTTCGAATGGTTGGTGCTGAAGGAGCAGAGCTTAGAAGAGGACTAGGCCTGGCAGCACAAGCCCCAGTGCAGACCTTGTACAGATGCTGTCAAACCTGGTCCTTCAAACCTGCTTCAAACCTAAGCCTTCAGCTTTCTTCCGTCCACCACACTGGGCAGCCGTTGACACCCCCGAACCCCTAGAAGGCCAGGGAAGGCCTGCCCAAATGGAGGTATTGCTCAGAAGTGCTCAAAATGTCCTGAAAACAGGCCCAACCTTCTCCTCTGCCTTACTGATGAGCTCTTCAAGACAGAGCTTAAAGCATGGTTCTGAGAAGGATGAGGAGCACTAAGCAACATCCAGGATTAGGTGCTTAATAAGGTCACCAATGAGCTTGAGATAGGCTGGGAAAAATTGTCAGTGGCCTCAATCAGATAACTCAGAGATACCTATAAACTTCCACAATAATAGCTAACAAGTATTGAGTACTTTCTGTGTGCTAGGCACTTTTCCAAGCACGTTACAAATATCAGCTCACTTAATCCTCAGAATCTCAGTAGGTTAGAAGCTCTTCTCATTTACAGAAATCACTGAGATAGAAGTGGCAGAGCCAGGACTCTGGAGCCCAGGGTCTCTCTTAACCACCGCACCGCCCTGCTGCTGGTGGGGGTGTAGGGTGAGCCAGGCTGACCTTGGGGAAGTAGCAGCCCAATGCTCTCCACAGAGGCCCCCATTCCATAATTCTCACCTATGTTTCTTTCTGCATTTTGTTCTTCCTGGGCCTTGCTTTAATCTCTCTGGAAGACCCTAGGCCTAAGGGTTGCAGGTCTTTCTTACTTGGGGTGAGGACAGAGTGATCCCTGGAGGGAAAGTGCATTGAACCCACCACCACCCAGCTCTCCTGTCAGTCATTAGTCTCATGGGCTGACCCTTGTCAGTGTTACCCACTTCTGTATCCACAGTACATAGTATGGGCTAAAAAGTTGTTGAGATGAAGAACATTTTTCAGTCATTGCCAAACTGGAATTGTAAATACTTTTTATGTTGTTTTGTTTTCATATTCTAACATATATATAGTTGAAGTATAATCAGTTTACAGTATTGTGTCAGTTTCTGGTGTACAGCACAATACTTCAGTCATATAGGATTATACATATATTCGTTTTCATATTTTTCACTGTAAGTTACTACAAGAGATTGAATATGGTTCCCTGTGCTGAACAGAATGAATTTGTTCATCTATTTTATATATATTAGTAAATACGTTTTGGCTGCTGTCCCTTCTGACCACAGCACATGTTACTGATTGATCCTGTCTCAGAATCCTCAGTACAGCATCTCAAGCAGCTGAGTTCAACGTTAAAATTACAGGTGGAGTTAAGATCAAGGTGTTACATGAGCTGAGCCCTCAAAGGATAGGGACTGTCTTGTTTCCCATTACTTCCCCAGTGCTTGGCACATAGACCCTTCATGTCAAGTTCCATGATAGAGTGGCAGAGGCCCAGGGCTGGCATTTCCAAAAGCAAGTTGATATTCTTGGGACAAGCCAGGAAGCTCATTGTGTCTCAGTTCTGTCTCATTCTGTAATACAGGGAGAACCATGTCTACCCTTCGTACCTCAGACTGAGATTTTGAGACTTAGCTTCAGTGATAGGTTAGAAGTACCTTATGAGCTGATCAGCCGTGGTCACCAAGGATAAGGAAAGGTAATTTATCTGAAAGGGTGGTTTATGTTCTGTTCACCTCTCCTGCCTGTACTCTGTCCTATAAGGTCTCTGCAGTTTCTTTCATCCTCTCCTTTCTGATCCACTGGAGGAGCCAAAAATTCTCCTGGGCTTGGCGCTGGCCAGAGCCCAGGCCTTTGGGTTGCAGGTGGCCCTAGAGCGTTGTCTTCACAATAAACAGTGCTTTGGTTCCTGACTGTCCTTTGCCCTTGTCTCCTGTGCTGAGTGGCATTATCCTTGCCTGGCAGGTGAACTAACAGGCTCAGAGAGTTGGATTCTGTTGCTGATGGCTTCAGTCCCGTGCAGAATCTGCTTGAGCTGGAGCCCTTTGGGGACGTAAAGAGCATAGTGTCTGTCTTCCGCAGTGCTGAGACGCCTAGGGTAGCCCACGCTTTCAGATCCTTGGGGCCAGCTACTGTCTCAGGATGTGACCTTTAGCTAGACACCTGGCCTGAGTCTCTTCTAAAATTGGGATAGCTCCGACATTGTGAGGATTTTTAAAAAGAATGCCCAAAAAGCCTGCAGCAGGAGGCCTGAGGCAAATACTTACTAAGTGGTAGCCATTATTTAACGGACCCAGACCGCAGGGCATTGGGTGAGCAGACAGCCAGGCTTTGGGGAAGAGTGGGGGCTCTTTGGCTCTAAGGAGGAGGCAGGCAGTTCCCTTCAGAAACTTCATTCTTCTAATGGCACAGCCATAGTTGGAAGCCCTTTGTGAAACAAAGCCATGAACCCAGCTTAGACTGATTTTTTGCGACCTCATGTCTGTCAGGACACTCAGCTTGTGGCTTCTTGGCCTACCAGTCTTGGTTCCTGATGCTGGAGATTGTATGGTGGGTAAGAGTGGTTGAGCTCCTCATGCAGCCCTCCCCTGGCTGCTGTCTGTGTGTGTAATTAAAACACTCTCTCCTACTCTTATGAGCTGGTTAATTCCTGTCTGCAAACGGGAGACCCTGGACTGGGGCTTGGAGAGCAGGGTCCCTTCCTACCAGTCTCACTCATCGGCAGCTCAGTTCTCAAGCATTAATTGGCATCAGCATTGCACAGGAGTCTTGTTAAAACCGCAGATGCCCAAACTGATTTCTGGAGCTTGGGGGAGGCAGGAATCTGCATTTTAACTTAGATTACGGAAGTGGTATTGCAAGCCCGCTAGCTCACTTGTCCCTATTTTCACTGCTGTGAAGAGTTTTTCATACAGCCTTCTGCTCAGGAAATCCAGCTGAGTGGGAGGTATAGTAGAAAGGGGGCTTACGTTCTGTTTCTGCCAGAATAGTTCTGCTGTTTATTTTTCTTTTCAAGAAATTACTAAATACTAAATACAAAAAAACATAAATGTGGAGTAAAAGAACACTGAAACAAGAACCCATTTACCTGCTACCAATTTAAGAAGCACAGTTCTGAATACTAAATGTGTAGATCAGTGTCCCAAGGCAAAAGAAATAAAAGCAAAAATAAACACATGGAAGTTAGTCAAACTTGAAAGTTTTTGCACAGCAAAGGAAACCATTGACAAAACAAAAAGACAATACAGAATCAGAGAAAATACTTGTAATGATGCAGCCAATACAGGATTAATTTCCAAACTATATAAATAGTTCATACAACTCAGTATCAATAAAACAACCCAATCAAGAGATGGACAGAAGACCAAAAGCGATATTTCTCTAGTAAAGACATACAGATGGCCACCAGGTACATGAAAAGATGCTCAACGTTGCTAATTGTTAGAGAAACACAAATTAAAACCAGAAAGAGGTATCACCTCACTCCAGTTAGAATGGCCATCCTCAGAAAGTCCATAAATAACATGCTGGAGAGGGTGTGGAGAAAAAGGAACCCTCCTGTACTGTTTGTGAGAATGTAAATTGGTGTGGCCATTATGGAAAACAGTATGGCAGTTCCTTAAAAAACTGAAAATAGACTTACCATGTGATCTTGCAATTCCACTCCTGGGCATGTATCTGGAGAAAAGTCTTAATTTGAAAAGAAACCTGCACTCCTGTGTTCATAGCAGCACTGTTTACAATAGCACTATTTAAAAGACATGGAAGCAACCTAAATGTCTGCCAAGAGATGAGCAGATAAAGAAGATGTGTTACCTAGAGAGAGAGTGGAATATTACTCAGCCATAAAAAAAGAATGAAATACTGCTATTTGCAGCAACCTGGATGGACCTAGAAATACACAAAGTGAAGTAAGACAGACAAAGACAAATATTATATAAAGTCACTTATATGTAGAATGTAAAAAATAATAAAATGAATTTATTTGTAAAACAGAAACAGACTGACATAGAAAACAAACAAGGGGAAACGGGGGAGAGACAAAGTAGTATAAGATTAACATACACATTACTGTATATAAAATAGATAAGCAACAGGGATTTACTGGATAGCAGAGGGAACTATATTCAATATCTTGTAATAACCTATGATGGAAAATAATCTGAAAAAAATAGCTGAATTACTTTGCTATACAGCTGAAACTAACACAATATTGTAAATCAACTATATTTCAATAAAAATTTTAAAAAATACCAAATGTGATACTATGGTTCTGAGTAACCTCCGTCAGAATTAACAGTTGAAACTCATTGGGTTTATCAAAAATAACTCCAGGTGTGTTCAGAGAAAACCTACCTTAGAATTCTTAAGCAGATTCTTGGCCCCACCATTCCTGAGCAAAAATCTCTGGAGGATGGGACCCAGGAATCTGCATTTTGACAAGCTCCTCAGAAGATAAATAATTCTTTTGCATCCTGGAATCTTAGGACTAAAGGCTTTTGTAGCAGTGGTTTCGTAGGTAGTTTGTATCCCTGGAAAGCTGGTTTCATCTTAAGTTGTGGTTAGTGTTATCAATGAATGTAGGGGTAAAATCAAAGGATGTTAGGATTGCAGATGACAGGATACCCCACCCCAACCACAGGCCTCTGAGTGGTGAAACTGAAGGCACCCAGAGGGGAATTCATCAAGCAAGGGCTGTGGTGTTTGCGCCAGTACTGGCATCAGTCTCCCAACTACTAGCTCTGGGTCCTGGACGTCACTGCCCCACTGTCATGGAACATGGGGGCAATGGTCCTTCCTTCCTGCTATGACCAGGTTTAGCAAATAAAAATACAGGATAGGATGCCTAGTTGAATTTGAATTTCAGATAAGCAGCAAATAATCTTTTAGTATAAGTGTCCCAAATATTGCATGGGACATACTTAATCTAAGAAATTACTTGTTTTTCTGAAATTTGCTTAATCTGGCAACCATAGTCCTTTTTTTGAAGCCCCATACAGATTGAAGAATTGCTTCAAAGAGATTTAAGAAAAAAATCCACCTACCATGCTCTGTTTAACTGTGACTTCATTTAAGTTCTTAAACAATCCTGTGACAAGCAGCTATCATGAACCCCTTTCATAGTTTCAGAAAACAGGAGGTTAAGTCTGGCTCTAGTATTGTCCATGTAAGCTGCCTTTCTGCCTCCTGATGAACCTGTGGCTCAGTTAATGCTAGTCAGGTTATGAGCTGCATGAGAGACTGGTCAGATTTGACCATTTCCCCTGGCCTTGTGAAATACTTTCTTGATGGCAGCTGGTGGTTAGAACATTCTCATATCGACTCCAGAGTCCATGTTCTGTCTTGTCTCTTAGTCCAGCAGCCTAGTAAATTGGTGGTGGAGGAGGTGGGTTTCGGGTAGGGGTCAGATCCCCTCTACATTTGCTGAAGAGGGAGAGATGTAATAGGGCAACTGTGAGCAAGGGTGGGGAATCCGCAGGTGGACACCCTGTCTTCATATCCATGGCGTCCCAGGGCTCTGCTCTTTCCCAGTTAGGGTATGGTATAAGCACTGAAGAGGCCTCCAAGGCTGGCCCAAACTCAGCAGCAGAGCCAGATCAGCTGCTTCTGGGAAGCAAGGCCTATATCTGGCTGGACTGAATTGGGGGATTTAGTCTTTACCCCAAGAACTCCCAACTCCCCTTGTGCTTCTGAGCCATTTGATGAGTCTCTCCCATTTTCTGTTGCTGTTTTCCGGTTACCAAGTGTCCCCAGCCTGCATGGCTAGAGCCATTAGGACCCGGAGAGCAGGAAACTGAGGCTTGGTGGGGGTGCCCAGTCTGCCACACTGCATAGATGGTTGGTCGGGTCCTCCATGTCTTCCAGAGGAGCCGAGAGCCTCCCTGGAGAAGTGCGGAGAAGTAAAGTCGCTGGTGGAGCCCCATCCACTTCAACCAGAGCACCCCTCCTTTTCTGTCATGAGCTCCAGTTCCACGTCAGAATCAGAGAAACTTTCCGGGACTCTATTACAGCACCATCAGTACTTATGGGGAGCAGTACCTGGAATGCTTTGGTCCCTTGAGGCCCCGTCCCCCACCCTGTGAGTGGGTGTAGTTGCGCACAGAGCCTATTTTGCTGAGTGGGAAAATTGACTTCCTGACTTGTGGGAAAAGCTCTGGGTTGGGAGGCAGAAACGTGATTTTTCGGTGCCAGCTCCACAACAATTTACTTGTTACTTTGGGCATAGCCTAGTCCCTCCTGGGCCTCAGTTTTCCTATCTACAGTAGAATGAGTTCTCAGGTCCCTTCCAGCTTCTCCAGTCCAATAACAGGGACAATCCAAAGTAATTTAATTTCTTGGGGATTCAGAAGCCTCTTGCAGCAGAGAATGTCCTAGATTTGGGACAGTAAAAATGAGTTTGCTTCCTGAGGGTGGTGGGTGCCCAAAGGGATGAGAGAGCACCAGTTTTGATGTCTGCAGTCTTCCGCTTCAGGATGAGGAGGCGGGGCGGGTGAGGGCAGCAGAGCACGCAGGCTGCCTTGAGGATTGGCCTGCCTCTCAGGACCTGAGAGAGTGCTTGGGAGCCCACAGACTGAACATGGCTTGAAGAAGGGTGTTTTGTGTTTTTTGGGTTTTTTTAATGTGAACCCATTAACAGTATTTAGAAAGTGGGAAATTTCTCTCCCATATCAATTTTATTTTTCTAGTTTTCTTGAAAATTCAGAAGCTCTAGCAACGTAAGCCTGTGTTCATGGGTGGAGCTCTGACTGCTCTTTAAATGCCCGCTTAGCTGGTGCCTGTGCTTCCCAGCCAGCCAGCCAGCCAGCCAGCCAGCCAGCCATGTAATCTTTACGGTGCGTCCTGGGGCCTGGAGGAGTAAGTCCTCTGGAGAGTTCCTGTGCTGTTTTATTTGCTGCACTCCCTCTCTGTCCTGTTTCCCGCAGCTGATTTCTGGTGTTTGGGTTGAAGCACACGGATTCCCACTCCAAGAAGAGGGCATAGGTCTGGTCTCCAGGGGTTGCAGCTGCCAGGCTGCACAGCTGTGCCGTTCAGACATAATCCAAAGGGGTAATTAACCTCTTGTCCCAGAAGACAATGCTCTGGGAGTCCTTTGATGAGCACCCATACCAGTGTAAGTTTCTTCATTCAGCAAATATTTACTGTGGGCCATTCTTGTACAGGCTGCAGTTCTGGGCTCCAGGGGCCAGTGAGCAAGGTAGAGAAGATCCCCACCTCCGTGAAACTCCCAGTCATCGTCCACATAGGGCGTGTTAGTGAAGCCCAGGGTGGAGTCAGGCTGTACCTGGGTTTCAGTTCCAGCTCTGCTTCCTACTGGGCAGGTGGACTCTTTGAGCCTCAGTTTTCTCATCTACAGACTGGGTCATCATCATCTTACTGCCTCCTAGCATGGCTGTGAAAAATAAATGAGCTACTCATGTAAAGAACTTCAGCACTTTGCAGGGATAGCCTGTGGGCTCAGTGATTGATTAGTCTAGTGGGAATGCAGCTGTTTCAGGGGCTAATGAGTGCTCTGAGAACTCCACATGATAGACTGAATTAGAACTTGATCCAGCGTTGCTAGTTGGGGAGTTAGGGAAGGCCTCCTTGAGAAGAATTTATGCTGAGATCTGTGAGTAATGTCACACAGAATATATACTGTGTGACCTTGGGCAAGTCTCTTCCCTCAGTTTCATTTTCTGAACAACTGGAATGTCTTTTTGCAGCAATTAAGCGAAGTCACACATAGCAACTTAGACTAGCTTTTGGCACCTAGTCAGCACCCATTCGAAGGTGGCTGTTAGGATTACTATTCTAACTAGAACCAAATGTGCTCTTCAGGAAGGCTGGGTTAGAGAGCTGGCACTTGGAGGCCCGGGGCTTCATTGGCGGCTGTCGTACTTCAGCTGTGATGAGTATTAATTAGCTCTGGGGCAGGACTTCAGGAACTGGTACCAGTAGTAGTAGGGTGACCACAGCCACCCCCGGACAACAAGGTCCCTGTCTGGGCAGGAAGAGTGGGGACACTGGGCTGCCTGGGTCACCACAGGCTAAAGATAGTTGACTGGGCTGGGCCTGGGCTGGGCCTGGGCCGGGCAGCATCATGTGACCAGAGCCTGGCGCCCCTGCCCCTCCCCCTCCTTCCAGGCCAAGGGGCGCAGACTCTGCAGAAGCTTCCTTTGAGTGGAGCCTTAGGATGCTCTGACCTGAATGTTTCCCCCTGTCTGTCCACTCCTTTCCACACAGGCATCCTTCAACCCCCTCCTCTTTCATCTACAGGTCTGGGGAAAATTAGGGTGGGAAGGCTGGGCAGAGAGAGGCTTCTGAGAGGTGGTGGCAACAGTAGGAATTGGTAAACAAGGTGAGGATGGTTAACACAGCATTTTTGTTTTTACTCTATAGACGAATGTTCCTGCTGGGGGAGAGGTGGCGGTGGTATTGGATCAGTGGGGATGGGATGAAAGGCCCTTGGTCCCCAAGCTCTTCCTCTGTGACTCCACCCCACCCCCAGGCTGGATGACAGCTGAGAATACACCAGGCTTTTCTATCTGCGTCCAGGCTGGCCTGGGAGGGACGGGCACAGGTGGGTGATGTAATCCAGACTCCTGCCTGCCTCCCTCTCCCCTTAAATGGTTTCTCTGCCTTCCAGAGTTTGGGTCCTAGGCTGCATGCAGCTCAGGCAGTGGTGGCGGCAGAATCTGTGTCAGCTGGACCCCCTCCCCCACCTCACTGGGCAGAGGCAGGAGTGGAGGAACTGTGAGCGGGCCTGGAAGCAGTGCCTTGTTCCTCACAGGGCTGCGGGGGTGTGAGGGGTTAGGAACTACCGCTAGCTGTGCTTGGTGGCAGTTTCCCTTGCCTTCCTCTGGGTCGGGGAGAGAAGGATTCTCAAGCTGTCAGTGTCCAATCCTAGGAGTGTCACTTTCCTTGCTCTGTGACCTTAGGTTTCCCTGCAGTGGGCCTTGGTTTTCTGTACTGTAGAAATGACTCCCCACAGCCTGGCTGGTCACAATGAGGAGGTAACTTGGACCCTCCTCCTAGTGGTTGAGAGCACAGGTTTTAGAGTCAGATTACTTGGCTTCAAATCCTATTCTCTTGCTTGCTGTCTGTAATCTTAGTAAATAACCTTTCCGGTATGTGCCTTAGTTTCCTCATTTGTAAAATGAGACCAATTAGAGGAACTAACTCAGCGTTAGGACAGTGCATGGCATCTAGTAAGTGCTTATTCCGTTAATGCTATCAAAACCGCAGCTTGTTGCTAGCATTGTTTCTGCTTTGATGATCTCAGTGCCTGAGATCTTGCCTTCTCTCCCCTCTACTTCTAACCACGATAAACCTTTTGTTCAGTTGAGGAAAGTGAGGCCCGGGGAGGGTGGGTATTGTCACCAGGGTTTTACAACTGATGAGTCTGGACTAGGACCCAGTAATCCGTTGCTTCTGGAGTCAAGGCAGGGCTGGGGCATGGGTTCCTCAGGGAACCCCACCCTCTCTGCCTAGAGTGGAGCTCTGGTTGAAGGCATAGAGGATTGAGACCATAGCCTCAGGAACTAGCGCTTAGAAAGCAAAGCTTCTTTTCTTCTTTGGTGTGAAATCCTAGAGGAGATGGGTGTGTGAACGCCATTCATTAAACAAATGTCAGCAGTGTTGCCCTGAGCTAGACATTGGGATCACTGCGGTGAAAGCACCCTGTTCCCTGCTCTGAAGCTGCCTGTGTCCCTGCGTATTGGGGTGGGATGTGGGTTAACCAGGCAGCGAACAATGCAGTGAAAGCACAGAGCCTGGGGCACTTCTCCTGGGATCTGGAGGGCTCCCCCAAGGAGGCCAACCTAATGGCCAGGTATGGGCACCAGATGGGTGATTAAGGACTCAGGGAATGCTGCCCCTAAGCCTAACAAGTTACCTTGTTCCCCAAGGTAGAAGTTCTTTGTAATCAGGGTAAACCCAGCCTTTTCAGGTACCTCACCAATCTCCAGGAGATGGTACCAGCCCCGAAGTAGATGTTTCGCCTTCCTCGTTCTCCTGGCACTAAGGCCTGAAATCTAGCAGTTCCCTCCAGCCAGCCCCTCAGTCCTGCAGGCCTTCTCCCATCTAGCCCAGCCCCTTCTTACTCTGCACCCATACTTGTCCCTCAGTTTCATTTCCAGCTCTTGTCTTTCCGTTACCAGTTCTTATCACCACAACCTGATGAGCTTGACTCACCCATGTGCCTTCTCCCCCTAAAATCCTTCACTAGTTTACCACTGGTTATCCAGGTCCTTGCTCACTAGACCTCCTAGATCTGGCCCTTCTGGGCAGCTTTTTTTCTTTCTCTTTTTAAAAGCTCAGCAGCTTTAGGATCTTTCCAGAACAAGCAATATAGAAAGTGCAACTGACCTTTGAACAACACCGCCTTGAATGTGCAGGTCCACTTAAGCAGGTTTTTTTTTTTCAGTAGTAAAAACAGTACTACATAGTGTTGGTCTTTGACTGCTTGGGGGTGGGGTCGGCACCCCCTAACCTCTGTGTTTTTCAAGGGTCAGCTGTACTTGATGTTTTTACCTGGCTCTGTACCGTGTGTTTATGGGGTTAGCCCGTTTGTAGGCTGAGAGACTCCTTGGGGCTGGCTCTCTTCCTCTTCCGTGCTGAGTAAAATATGGAGTGACTAAATTTCTCCCAACTGAAGGAGAACCCCAGGCCTTCCCGCTTCCCTTCTTTCCTCTCTAGTGTGGCAGGGGTTTGTGCCAAAGCCTGCTTGGGAAGACCTGCCCTGGTCTAGGCTGTCCCTAGAGGGCAGTGTCCGGAAGAAGAGCCAGGCGCTGCGGGGACAGGAGGGCTCATTTGTGATCGGAATCAGTGAATTGAGCCAGCTGATCTCCAAGAGTTTTTTTCCCACCCACTAATCTTTTTCACATTGAGACATAGTTTGATGGTTTTTTTATCGATGAGGATGGGGATTGCTTGGAAAATATTAAGAAACTTCCTTTGTGAATTTGAATTGTGATAGTATTTATTGAGCATTGACTGTGTGCTGGGCATTCTTACTATGCTCTGTTCATTTAATAGTCAAAGCGGCCCTGTGAGATCATTATGATGTCAGTTTTACAGATGAGGAGACTTAAGTTCAGAGGGGCTCTGCGAAGGGTAGAGTGAGTAGTGACTCCAAACCGAGTCAGATAACAAAGTCCACACACTTCACTGTGGGCTGTATTGCTTTCCTGCACATTGTTTGAATGAAGGGGTGTCACACACTTGGAAGTTAAGGCACATAGAGACAGAATCTCAGAGGTTAGACAGTCGAGGTGGTGTGGTACCACCCCCGCTTTCTAGGGGAGCTGCCCTCCTTGCTGTCACTACCCCACTGAGTCCCCTCTGCCCTGCTACCCCTCAGCCCCCACCTTCTGCCCCTTGTTTCTCATCATCTTGTAGTGGTTTAGGTCTCCTGCTCCCCACCACTCTCAGTCTTCAGTGAAAATACTGAGTTTGCCAGTCAGAGCTTCATGAAAAGTTTCCTGGCCTCTCCCCCAACCCCCAACTGCACATGGAGGTTCTGGGGTGCTTCATTTAATACACAAGTGCATGTGTGTTTTTAGGAAGCCCCTTAACCCCCTGGAACTACAGCCAGTACTGGCTCCTGGCTGACAGTGGTCTTGTGGGACAGAAAGTGGCTTTTCTCCTTTCCCATGTGCCCGGTAGCCCTTGACTTGCCTTGGTCGGGGAGGAAGACACTCATAGAGCCTCTGTCTGTCATCCTGCTCCCCTGAAATGCTGGGCCTCACCTAGGGCCCACCTCACCACACTTCTGCCTCTCTCTCCCCTGCCGTCAGTGACTCCTTACCAGGGAAGTGACCTAAGGCTGCAGCATTTGCCCACCAGTGGACACGAGGATTTCTGGTGAGCTGGAAGGCACACTGGACAAAGGGAGTTGAGGCTTCTAGCTCCCATCCTGGCTCTTCCCTGGGGAAACCCCTTCCCCTTGGGGGCTTGAGTTCCCTATCTGCGAACAAAGAGGCTTAGAACCATGGTCCTTTTTGCTGCTCAGACATTCTACATCTGTTTTCTTGGGCAGGTGCAGGGTGGTGAGTGGAGTGTTTCCTGAGCTGGGCTTGGGTCAGTGGCGACTGGCACGAGCTTCAGGCTACCAGAGGTGTGGGAGGAGGGGAGCTTGTCCTCTGATGGTCTGGGATGGTGCTGGACGTAGGGGCTGGCACCTTGCACAAAGGATTGGTTTTCACTGGGAGCCATTTCAGATGCCAGACCCTGTATATTGTGATCTATACTCTGTGTACGGTGGGTGGTTGGGAAGGAACCCAGAAAGGGATGTGTAGTTGAAGTCAGGAAACCTGGTCTTTTTTCCAGCCTGCCTCAAGTCCTGACAGCAGCTCAGCTGAGCCTTCCTGGGTTCCCCTAGGCCCCACAGAATTTTTTTTAAGGCCTCACAGAATTTTAACAGATGTAGAGATTTTTGCTTAAAGGCAGAAGTAGTTCTCTGTCCCTGGAGGAATTTTCTGTCTCGCTGGGGAAGTTCTTCCTTGGAGCACGGGCAGCCTGAGGCCCTGGCTGGAAGCAGAGCAGAGCAGGGCACTGTGGGTCCTGGGGACAGAGGGAGGCTAGCTAGGGGTGAGGCTTTTTCAGCAGACTTCACACTGGGCTAATGGAAGGATTTTCCTGTGTGTGCCCAGACTGGCCACATCCCCTGGTCAGCTTAGGTTTGACGGAGGACTGGGGAATCAGTGGGGTCTTTTAGTGGCAGTAGTGTGCTCCCATTGTTTGAAGACTGAACTTTAATACTTTACCATGTCCCTTTGTGATTGTGGTGAACAAAATGTCAGGCGGGGTGATGACAGGATCTAATTCTTCCCAATTTTGAAAAAAATTTTATTAGAAAAAATAGACAGTGACTTGAGAAACGTTGCCTTAAACCTTTTCCAGTAGTTTTCAGGAACACCTTGCCCTCTGAACCTGATTCCCCTTTCCAGCTCTTGTTGATGACCTTGATGTTGTGGGCCTTTTGGCCTGCTCTTGTCCTGGTAGCATGCAGGGAGTGTTGTTGGGGGCTGGAGGATGGGCCCCTAGAGAAGTGATTATGGCCATAGCTCCTGTGTAGCTGAGGAAGATCATCCTCCAGTGGCTGCCTCTGCCGGGTCCCTGTCAGGGGACTGGGTGGTGTTAGACTTCTCTGGGCCAGCCCGGGATTAGCAAGAGAATCAGCATGGAGTAAGTGGCTCCCTGGGTCGAAGGACTCCATCCTCCTGGGACTGAGATTCTCTGGTTCTCCACTGCCCAGCACTGGGGGTGGGGGTGCTGTGGGCTGGGTTACAGAGCTCCTGCTCTCTTCTGGCATGTGGGGTGTCTAGAGGGTGCAGTGGCTCTGGTATGGGGTGGAAGCCAAGAATGCAGTGGCCTCATAGTTAGGAGTGAGGCAAGGACTCTCTCTGCTCATTAAGGGAACATATGTCTGATAAAGGAATAGAACATTCCTTTTGAGACCAGCTGGACAAATGTCTCTGCTCGGGAACTGCGGGCAGCTCTTGCCCTGGCACGGCTGGCCAACAGTGGAGGCAAGGTGATGGGAGAGCAGTGGATGAGCAGAGCGCCCTGGCATTTCCCCATGGGTCTCAGGGAGGAGCGTTGCTGAAACTCTGGGTCTTCAGAAGCAAGTTGGAAAAACAAATGTAGGTGTAGAAAGGACCAGACCTATTAGAGCCACTTCCTTTAAAAAAAAATTTTTTTTTTCTTTTTAAAAAGCCCCTGTCTGTCCTTGTTGAAACTACTGGAGAATCCCAAACACAGTTAAATCACTGTATACGTATTATTTAACTCCCGGTAATGCTTGTGTATGTGTCCTTCCGGAGTTCCTACTGTGTGTATGTGTATGTGTACATTTTCAATTTGTTTTACAAAAAAAAATTAGAACTTTTCTTGTTTATTGTATTTATCTTTTCGTATCAGTAGATATGATTATCTTTTTATGACCACTAAAAATGGTTAAACTTTAATTTATTTAACCAGTTCCCCCTACTGTTGGACATAAAGGTTTTCAGTATTTTGAATTATAAATAGCACTTTGGACATCTTTGCACATAACCCTAAACACTTGTCTAATTTGTATCATTAGGATGAATTCCTAACAGTGGAACCATTGAGTCAGCATGAGGTCTCACTTTTTCTTTGGAAACTTGGAAGGCAAGCATATCTTCTTTGAATGGCTCACCCTTCCATTGACCACAGGTCACTGAGGACAGACAGAGCTGGCCCTGGCATGGGGGAGCTTAGAAGAGATCCCTTGAGTTCTTGATTGCCAGCTTAGGGTTCTTATCTTGCCTTCCCAAGTCTGCTTATACAGAGACTTCTAGAATGTTAGAGCCTGAGAGGGCCTTTTCCTTTGTGGAATCAGCTATGATTCAGGAGCTCTGAATTACACAGGTAACCCTGGCATGGATTCAGTCTGCCATGGACTTACCTTCTCCTGGCTTCAGTCCCTTTTTCACAAGAGGGTATAGAGCTGTGAGAGTCTTCCAAGTTGACTGGGGATTTGGCTGCTGGCTGTTGCTGTGATTTTACTTTCCATGATTTCTTCAGAAAGACGCTGGTAAACTTGATACTGGGGTTTGAGCACGTGCCCTTCCCATTTCCACCATGTTTTCCTCCTTTGGAAACCTTCAGGTTGCTTGGTGGAGTGGGGTGGTGATGAGGGTGAGGTGCTGGTGGTGGCTTCCTCCCACAGGCTCTGCATAACCATCTCTCCCTTCTTGTTCCCGCAGAGCATTCTGCTCCGGCCAAGGTGGTGAGGGCAGCAGTTCCTAAACAGCGAAAAGGAAGCAAGGTAAGAAATGGGGGTTGCCAACCCAGGGGGACTTCCTGGAGGCGGTAGCCTCTTTTCTGTCGTATCAAGTGCTTCTGGGCCTTGAGGTTGTTCTGCGTTCTCTCTAAATAGCAAGGGTCCCTCTTCTGAGCCTTCATTGTGAATGGTTCTAGTGGCTAGGCTGATTTTGGCCTTTGATCTCTCAGTGGAGCTGTATTTTCAATAAGGGGCTGAACGGTGGAGGCAGGGTTACCCCGGGGTCCTCACAGAATGTGCCTTGCAGGTTGGTGACTTTGGAGATGCAATCAACTGGCCAACACCTGGAGAGATAGCCCACAAGAGTGTGCAGGTGAGTCTGTGGGGAGGGACGGGCAGCTTTGAAGTATATGTACATGTACGTGTTTTGCCTCAAGCTTTCAGAACCTCAGGTCTTACCTTTCTCAGTTTTTTAAGAGGAGTGGTTGGTACTGTATCAACATTAAAATAGCTAAGAATCATCCCCTTTGAACCCTCGCTGTGTGTCAGGGAATGCCAAGTGCTGTCTGTTCATCATTTTGTCCAACCCTCAGTGACTCCTGGATAGGTCCTTCAGTAATTTCTGTTTTACAGATGAAGCCCTTGAGGTGGGGGAGGTTAATTACTAGCCCTCGATGGCCACGTGGGGATTGGAAGTTAGGTGTGTTGTTCAAAGCTTGTGTTCTCCATCACTACACTTGGATTGCCTGTGAGTGAAACAGGAGAGTGGTCATTAAGCCAGATGCCCACCTCCAGACCACAGGTCATGGGGAAGCATATATATAGCTCACCTGAGCTGTACCAGAATATGGATTCCTGGTTAGTCCTCTTCCTCTGGGCCTAGGTCCCTCAGCAGCTCTGGCCTCTGGCCTTCAGTTCCCAGAGTTGGTGTGGACAGGCCAGGGGCCAGCATCTCCTCCATGCCACAGATGACCTGGACTGTGTGGTCCTGTTGTAGGGAGTAAACAGTTGGCCATTGAGGGCTGCAGCCCCTCTGTCCTGGGGATTGCCTCTGTCACTTAGACCTAAGGAAGCTGGAGAGACAGGTTGTCTTCCACCTCCTGCCTCTTTGACTACTCTCTCCAGTGAAAGCGTCTCAAGCGTGAAAATAGGACCTTACAGTATGTTCAGGCCAACATCCCGTCACATGCTCCAGCTCCTCTGCCCTGTCCTTCCAGTGACAGGGAGCTCCCTTCCCTCCCATCCCAAGAAACTCTCAGACTCACCTCCCCTCCCTGTTCCTCTACTTCCCTTTGCAGCCACAGCCCCACAAGTCTCAGCCTGCCCGCAAACTGCCTCCCAAAAAGGACATGAAAGAACAGGAGAAAGGAGAGGGGAATGAAAGTAAAGAGAGCCCGAAAACCAAATCGGACGAATCAGGGGAGGAGAAGAATGGGGACGAGGACTGCCAGCGAGGGGGGCAGAAGAAGAAAGGTGAGTGACTTGGAACAGGACTTGGGTGAAGGTGGCAGGGCAGGACTGGGAACATCAGAACCCAGGGGCTGCTGGAGCAATCTCAGGAGCCCTCAAGAAGTCCTTGGGAGGCTGGTTTGCGCCCCTCAACTGGCAGGCTTGACTTCACCTGTCTGTTAGTTCCTTCTCTTCTGTAACAAGCATTTGATAAGCCCTGTTCTCTGCACTGGGGCTCTAACAGCACATAAAACAGAGGTCCCCACCTCAGATTATTCTTTATTTTGATATATTACTGTTCCATGTTAGATTTCACTTAAAGACAGGAGTTCCTGTTGCTCTGGTGAAATGTACCATAATGGTACAGGTTTGGCTACTCTCATGCAGATCCAAAGTAACAGTGGTTTAACCAAGATGGAAGGTTATTTCTCTCACCTGTGAGCTCAGTGGAAGTAGACCAGGCCTAGAATGGCTGTTCTTTGATTCCTTTATCTTGCTGTGTGTTGGCTTTTCTCATCCCAGATGGCTCACTCCACCTAGCAAGATGGGGAAAGGGGAGAGTAGCTCCTTGCCTTTTAGGGACTTACCCTGGAGTTAAGTACTTCCACGTGGCTCTACTGGGCAGAATTTCGGCATGTCTCTAAGGGAGCCTGGAGGTGCAGTCTTAATTCTGGGGAGCCATGTGTCTGGCTCCAGAGGGGGTTCTCTGACCCTGGAGAAATTGATGTTGGGAGTCAACCAGGAGTGTCCATCATGATGAGGTCCAGTGAGGGAAAGGAATTTGCCCAGGGTCACCTGGTGGTGATTCAGGCGTGAAGCCCTGGAGAGGCAGAAGGGTTGGGGTTAGGGATATACAGTATGGACCTCTCCTTCAAGCCTTTCTCATGCTCGTGCTGTCCTCCAGGGAACAAACACAAATGGGTTCCATTGCAAATAGACATGAAGCCTGAAGTGCCCAGAGAGAAATTGGTCTCGCGCCCTGTTCGCCCGCCGGAGCCACGACACACGCCTGCCAACCGTGGGGAGATCAAAGGTCTGCTCCTCCCACTATGGAGGTCCTGGGTGTGGGAGTCACCCTCAAGCCTGACCTGGTGCCCCTCTCCCCTTAGGGTCTGAACCTGCCACTTACGTGCCTGTGCCCGTGGCCCCCCCCACCCCAGCCTGGCAACCAGAGACCAAATCGGAGCCTGCCTGGCACGACCAGGATGAGACATCGAGTGTGAAGAGTGATGGGGCTGGTGGGGCGCGGGCTTCCTTCCGTGGCCGTGGACGGGGGCGTGGTCGTGGCCGGGGACGCGGCCGGGGTGGCACTCGAAGTACGTGAGGCCCCTTTGGGCTCCGGGATGTCCGAGGGAGCGCGGCGGGGTGGTGGGCAGGGATCTCCTCTCCCTCATAGGGCCCGTTTCCCCTGTAGCCCATTTTGACTACCAGTTCGGCTACCGAAAGTTTGATGGTGCAGAGGGGCCTCGCACCCCCAAGTACATGAACAACATCACCTACTACTTTGACAATGTCAGCAGCACTGAGCTCTACAGCGTGGACCAGGAGCTGCTCAAAGACTACATCAAACGCCAGATGTGAGTGGACAGGAACCTTCTTCCTGGAAGTGTGGGTGAGGTTGGGGACTGCCCGAGGAGGGCAGCCGGGCAGAGTGGGGCTGTGTAGGCCTTTCTGCTGCTGGCAGCAGTTGCCTGTCTCCGGCTGGAGTTGAGAAAGATAACTTTCTCCTGCCTTTCAAGCCAGTTTTTCATAAATTTAATGTTGATTACAGAAATAATGTCACATTTAAGAAATTTAGAAATTACCACTGATAAAAAGGAGGAAGAAATGCCTGGTTCTACCCTGCTTTATGCCTTTCTTCGAAACAGCAGTGTTGTCAAGAGTGCTGCAAGTGCTCACTGTCGGAGAGGCTCGGTGCTAAGTGCTTTACAGGCATTCTCTTATTTAATCCTGTAGTTATCTACCTAATTCCCGTGAGCTGGGTCTTATCCACTTTTTATAGATGAGCGAACAGGCTCAGTAACTTGCTCAACTGGTAAGTGACAGGGCATAGGTCTGAGTCCATTTCTCTCTGATTTACAAAACCTTAGCTCCTGACCTCGCCAATATATTGTCTCTCAAATCCAGGGGGAGCCAGGCAAAGAAACAGATAATTATAGTAAAGTGTGATAAGTGTTTTAGGAGCAGAAGAGAAAGTGACCAACAGTATTGGAACTGGCTTTTAAAGGAGGGCGAGGAGCTTATGAGGTAAGGGCAGAGGAAACGGTTTGACCCAAGGTTAGGGAGCCAGGAAAGGATAACATCATCTCTTTGCAGCCCTAAAGACTGAGTGTGTAGGGCCAGGGTTGGTCAGAGGCTCTGTGAGATTTCTGGAATGTATGGAATAAGGAAGGAGTATTCATAAATGATGAAGCAGTCCTGCGTCTTCTCCCCTCCACCTAGTGAGTACTACTTCAGCGTGGACAATTTAGAGCGAGACTTCTTCCTGCGTCGGAAGATGGATGCTGACGGTTTCCTTCCCATCACTCTTATTGCTTCCTTCCATCGAGTGCAGGCCCTCACCACTGACATCTCACTCATCTTTGCGGTATGTCTCCCTCCCTGGGGCAGGGATGCAGGGGGAAAGAAAGGTCTTTACTTAACGGACCTGGAATTTGGGCCAAGGCAGAAAACCCTGGAGGAGAGTCTTATGCTACTTATGCTAAGGTTCCAAGGCTTGGCCAGCCCCTCTCTCTCCCTCCCTCCCTCCATCCCTCCTCTCTCTTTCTCCCCCTTATATTATGGAAAATTTCAGACTTGGAAAATTTACAGAAGTAGGCAGAATGCTGTAATGAGCCCAACACCCAGCCTCGGCAATTAACAGTTCATGGTCAGTCTTATTCCATCTATCTCCTTGTTTGTTTCCTCTCCCAAACTACTTTGAAGAAGTCTCTGGTAACCTGACATTTCATCCATATTTCGGTACCTGTCTCTAAAAGATAAAGACCTGTTTTAAAAATATACCTACCTCTGTAAGATAAGTACTTGTTAAAAAAAATCATAGTATCATTATCACATGTAAAAATACTAATAATTCTTTAATAAATATTTAATCAGTTGCAAATTCACCCCACTTTTAAAAATTTTGTTTTAGTAATTTATGATAATCAGGATCCAAATAAGACTAATACATTATCTTACTACGTCTCCTCCTCCCCCTCTCTTTTTCCTTGCAGTTTATGATTTGACTATGCTGGGTTGTGTATCTTGTAGAATTTTCCGTAGGTCTCAGTGGTGTCATTTCACAGCTTCTGTACTCCACATTTTTTTGTAAATTGGTAATTGAGAGGCCTGATAAGATTCTGGTTTTGGTTGCTTTTTGTTTTGTTTTGTTTTTCTCCTCCTCGTCAAGAATACTTAGAGGTAGTGATGCATTCTCTCAGGTGGTGCATAGTGCTCCGCCTGGTTCTTTCTCTTTTGCCGTACAAGCTGCCGTCGACAGTCATTGCCCGTTTCTTCAGGGGGGACTAAAAATGGTTGTATTCTTCCAGTCTTCATTTGTTAGACTTGTGGGACTATGACTACCTCCTTAAGGAAGCCCTTTGCCTTATCCACTGTTTGGTTACCAAGAAGTATATAGTTTGTACAGAACGGGCAGATAAGTGCTTGATCTTTCCCTTCGTTAATCAGCTTTCGGAATTACGAGCAGATCCCTGATAACCTTCAGAGGTGAACAGTCAGGTGTGTGTTTGTTTTTTGTTTCAGTGTCAGTTAGTGTCATTACAAAATTATAGAATCAAACATTTTGTTTATTTCAATTTATTGCAGTTACTATGTTGAATCAAATTGCCCCACCTTTGGTGGGACCCTGGTTCATCGTGTATATTTCTTGTCCCAGATCTGGAATTGGCCATTTTTTCAAGGAACTCTTGGTCCTCTGTTTTGAGGAAATGGTGTTTATGGTATTTAGATACTGCAGTTCGAATTATATAGAGGTGTTTATTGCTACTTGATTGGTTGTTGTTTCCAAAGCTTTATATATATAATGAGATTATACTGATATTTTTTACTAAAATTCAAGATCCAAGGGATCTTTTATTTATAACTACTGTATTTTCTCCCCTGCCAAAAATACCACTTCCTAATGACATTAACATAATTATTCATTTGTCTTACTCTACAGTTTATACACATTATACTTGTAATACCTTTCCTACTCCTGAAGTTTTTTGTTTTTTTTTTTCTATTTATACAATGACTACATTTTCAAGCTATTTGAATTAATTTACATGGTTGTGTCTTTAACTTGCTGTAACTCAGTTATGTTAGTTTTGGTTTGCTCTCGGGTTTCAGGGATTGCTTTCTTACCCCTGATTCCTTTGTTGTTTTACATTTATAGAAGACATGTACATGGTTCCAAAGTCAGCATGATATATTCATGAAAGTCTGGCTTCTACCTTTTTCCCTTTCTTTCACTATAGGCAACCTTTTTTGAATTCGTCCATTAAAAAAAAAGTAGATATCTCTGTGTATTTGTATACTTCACCTTTATTAGATGAATGGTAACATACAGCACGTGTTTCTTCACCTGTTTTTATACTTTCACTTAATATGTCTGGGAGCTGACCGTATAGTGCTAGTAGTAACAGAGAGATAGTCCTCATTCCTGTTCACAGGTATACATGTATCTTTTCATATTTCAGCCAGTGCGTCTTCAGTGTAGATTTCTAGAAGTGGGATGGCTGAACTGAAGGGCAGTTGCATGTGTAATCTTGGTGTTGCCTGATTCCCTTTCTAGCATGTGTGCCTTTGTGTTCTCACCAGCAATATGTAAGTGCCTCTCTTCCCCAGCCTCACCAACAAAGTATGTTGTCACATGTTGAAATATTTTCCTCTTCCATATAAAAGATTTTTAAAAGAAGTTGCCCCTCCCCTCTTTATTTTTCCTTTTCCCCAGATAAACATCCATAGCAGTTTATCTGGATCCTAGAAAAGTTTGTGTCTATTTGTATGTTTTTACTTAAAAATTAAACACTGGTGGGATCTTAAGCTCACTGACCTAGACCAACTTTTTTGTGGCTCTTACCAGCTGAGTGCATTTGAAGCTACTTTTTGAGCCTGAGTAGTGTTCCATTGAATGGATATGCCATAATTGGTTTAAATTGGCAATGTGGTGGCAAGTTAGGTTGTTTTCTTCTTTTATAGATAGCATTTTATCCAGATCTTACACATATTGTCACCTGTTTGTACAGGTATTTCTCTGGGGCTGATTCCTGGAAGTGAAATACAGGGTCAGAGGACAGGTGTTTTTCATGTTAGTACCTAAAAGTTTGAACATCTCACTTCTCCTCCAGTCATGGAAGATGGTGCCAGTTTTCTTACACTCCTGCCAGCTCTGGGCTCATCCCTGAGCTCATGGAACTCAGTCATTCACCAGCTTCCAAGATCTCAATCTGTCTACATCTTTCCCCTGCATCCTCTCCCTCCTTCTCCCCATTGCAGGCCCTAAAGGACAGCAAGGTGGTGGAGATCGTTGATGAGAAAGTCCGTAGGAGGGAGGAGCCAGAGAAATGGCCTCTTCCTGGTCCTCCGATAGTGGATTATTCCCAGACCGATTTCTCCCAGCTTCTCAACTGCCCAGAGTTTGTGCCACGCCAGCACTACCAGAAGGAAACAGGTAGGCTAGCACGTGGATGCTTCTCTGTTACCCTCGTCCTCCGCCATCAGCCCTCCTCAGGGCTGGCATCAGGAGGAGGACTGGAGGGATGAAGACCTCCCCTTCCCACCCTTCAGAGTCGGCGCCTGGCTCTCCCCGTGCGGTCACCCCAGTGCCAACCAAAACAGAGGAGGTCAGCAATCTAAAGACACTGCCCAAAGGCCTGTCTGCCAGCCTCCCTGACCTGGATTCTGAAAACTGGATTGAAGTGAAGAAAAGGCCTCGGCCCTCCCCAGCACGGCCCAAGGTGGGTGAGGTCTGTCCCCGGCCCTGAGGATTTGATGGAAGGCAAGGCAGCTGTGGTTCTTGCCTGATGAATCTTCCAAGTCTGTTGAGGGGTGTTAAGGTTGGATAAATGGATGAATCAACTTGTTGAACTTAGGCTGTGCGCCCACTCCCAGGCCAGGTGCTGTGTGGGATATATATTTAGGTAAATGAGAGCACAGTTCCTACATACAGGGAACTTGCCATCTCATTGTGAATGGCTGTGATGTGATCCGTGAGAGGAGAAACCTGGAGTCCTATGGGATGTCTTTTCCCCGGGAAGCTGACTCCAGGCCTGACAGTTGTGACTTGCTGGCATTGTCCAGGCCACAGTTGTAACAGTCTTGTGTTGAGGGGCTGGGGCTTCTGTCTCTCTAGGACAGTGACAGAGCCTAGTCTGAGGTGATTCCGTCTCTCTTTGATCTGCCTGCATTATAGAAGTCAGAGGAGCCCAGGTTCCTCCACGCGACCACTCTGCCTCAGCAACTGCCCTCTCAGCAGCTGATGTCCAAGGATCAGGATGAACAAGAAGAACTGGATTTCCTGTTTGACGAGGAAATGGAGCAGATGGATGGGCGGAAGAACACCTTCACTGCCTGGTCTGATGAGGACTCTGACTATGAGATTGATGACCGAGATGTCAACAAGATCCTTATTGTCACCCAGACGCCACCTTATATGCGCCGGCACCCAGGGGGGGACCGCACAGGCAACCACACCTCGCGTGCCAAGATGAGCGCTGAGCTGGCCAAGGTCATTAACGACGGGCTCTTCTACTACGAGCAGGACCTGTGGACTGAGAAGTTCGAACCCGAGTATTCCCAGATCAAGGTGAGGCTCCGACGTAGCTGTGGCAGTGGGGCCCAGGGTATGTGTAACATGAGGAAGAGGAAGGCTGACAAGCTGTGTGACCCTGGGCACAGAACCTCAGTATCCTTGTCTAATAAAAGGGGGTGGTGATTGATACTGTTAGGCACTAGGAATGAGAAGAGATCTGTAAACACTGTAAGCTGGGCCTGTATGAGAGGTGATGGTTGTGTCTTGAGCATCCGCATTTAATGTTGTAAGTTGGCTAGGCACTTTTATGAGTAGAGAAAGGATGGAATTGTCATTTCTATTCCTAGATTGTTATTTTTATTCTTAAATATTTAGGCATGTATCAAAATTTAAAAACCTTTTAAGTAACTTGCTTTGAGTGTGGAAGATGGGGAACAGGTAGGTCTTTTAAAAAAGCACTGCTTCGACATAGTAAACACTCTTACGGTTACCGGGAAAGGGGGTGGGAAGGGATAAATTTGGGAGTTTGAGATTTACAAATGTTAGCCACTATATATAAAAATAGATTTAAACAAAAAGTTTCTGCTAAATAGCACAGGGAACTACTTTCAATATTTTGTAATTGTAATGGAAAAAGTTTGAAAACAAATATATGTATGTAGATGCATGACTGGGACATTGTGCTGTACACCAGAAATGGACACAACATTGTAAACTACCTATGCTTCAGTAAATGTGTGTGTGTGTGTTTGTGTATACAAAAAAAATATTTTTAATAAAAAAATCACTGCTTCCTGGAAACAATCAAAACTTAGGTTGTAGATATTTACGGAGTGGATATGTGTGGTGGTGGCTTGGCCTTTGGTGAGCCTGTGTAGTGAGCAGTAGTGTGTTCGGTGGAGTTTAGGAGAGAGTTGCAGAAAGAGAGTCAGAGGGGAGTCTGCAGCAAGCTTCTGGGGAACTGGAGTCCTGACCTCGGTGCTGCTGCAGAGAGGGTTGGGCAAGTACTCCTTCTGGGTTAGCACACTCACTCCAGGGAAACTGGGGTTGCGGCATGGTGATAGGGCAGCCGAGAGCCTGGGGACCAGAATTCCACGCTTGTGGACATGGGAGCTGCCATCTTCCATTTCCTGTACGTCTTGATTCCTAAACAGCTAGGACAGTCTTCTTACCAGTATCTTTCCCCCACCCATCTCATATTCTCTGCAGCAAGAAGTCGAGAACTTCAAGAAAGTCAACATGATCAGTCGGGAGCAGTTTGACACACTAACCCCTGAGCCCCCTGTGGATCCCAACCAGGAGGTCCCTCCTGGACCACCCCGCTTCCAGCAAGGTGAGAGGCAACATCTGGGACCCTGGCCTGGGTGGGAGGGTCTGGAGCCCTCCGATGGGGACCTTAAAGGGACAGGCCGTCACAGGCCTACCCCCTGCTTACTGTCCCCACTTTGTCTTGGCAGTTCCCACTGATGCCCTGGCCAACAAGCTGTTTGGTGCTCCTGAGCCCTCCACCATTGCCCGCTCTCTACCAACCACTGTCCCAGAGTCACCAAACTACCGCAATGCCAGGACCCCCCGCACTCCCCGGACACCGCAGCTCAAAGACTCAAGCCAGACTTCACGGTTTTACCCAGTGGTGAAGGAAGGTCGGACACTAGATGCTAAGGTGAGGCGCTCCTTCTGGGCTGTTAAGAGTCTTGGGCACGCTTTACTGCATTCCAGGGCTCTGCTTCTCTCCCTTGCCTTGTTTGAGCCAAGGAAGTGCCAAGTCCCATACCTGCTTTGTAGTCTTAGGCTGGTGGGCCCACCCAGGATTGAGTTACCACATCTGCAGGATGGACTGGGCGTGGGAGTGGTGGCCCTTTGTAGTCAAGATAAAACCTAAGGAGGATGGATCAGGTGTGGGTCCTTGGGCAAATCGCTCCTAAACCTCGGTTTCCTCACCTGTGGAATAAGCTCTTGGCTTACAGTTATGGACATCGTGTGAGAATAGATACGAAAATTCTTTGTAAATTTGAGGTAACTCACACATAGAAAGGGATCTTCATCCTACAAGTACTTGATGCTCCTCAGAGTCATTAGTAACAAATCCTGGACTGACCTCTGCAGATGCCTCGGAAAAGGAAGACAAGACACAGCTCGAACCCGCCCTTGGAATGTCATGTGGGCTGGGTGATGGACTCCCGTGAGCACAGGCCCCGGACTGCTTCCATCAGGTACGGGCACTGGGGAGGGGAGGTTAGGCTGGCTGCAGGGTGGACCGGAAAGCCATGACATCTGTAGGACCAAGAAGAGAGAAGCTCTTTGGTCTGCGAATTAGAGAAAATTTAAGGAAAGGAGCTTCATCGAAATCTAAAAACATAGGAGTAGTCTGGAGAACTTAATGCAGATTCCAGGAAGAGGAAGGCTGTCTTCTGATGTGCTGCTGTGGTTGCATGGCATTCTCTCAGGAAGAAAAGTAGCTGGCTGGTTTCAAAAGTGGGTATCTGCTGCCTCCCTCAGGACAGCCAGGGAGTTGAATAAAAATACAGACTTCTAGGACCCAGATTCCTTTTTATTTATTTTCAGAAAAATTGCCCCAGGGTTCCATGTTCCAGAGCAAGGTTTGAGAGCTCTGACCTATGCACTCTACTCCCTGCAAAGATAGGCATGGTTTTAAGAAAAATATAGATGCATTAACCCATTATAGCTCATAAGGAAAGTTAAATGTTAACGGAGGTTAAATAAACAGCTAAAAGCTCAGGTTTGGGTACAGATCTGGGGTGTTAAATATTAGCCCTGTGTGACCCAGGGTGAGACTCCTAGTCTCTGTGAGCCCCGGTGACCTCTCGGTAAATACCATCCAGAGGCTGATGCAAAAAGTAAGTCAGACCCATGAATGTAATAACTTAAGTGCCCAGCACAGTACCTGGGTCTCTGTTGCACTATGAGAGGCTGGGTCTTGGCTGTTGGAAGGGGCCAGAGGAACCCCACCTAACCTGATGGCTGCCTGCCCTGGGGACCCTGCTGATACCGTCTTCTTCATGGTCTCTCTAGCTCCAGCCCCTCAGAAGGCACGCCTGCAGTTGGCAGCTATGGCTGTACCCCTCAGTCGCTGCCCAAGTTTCAACATCCTTCCCATGAGCTGCTCAAGGAAAATGGCTTCACACAACACGTCTACCACAAGTATCGTAGGCGCTGCCTTAACGGTAAGAAGCGTAGAGGGAGAGGGCTGAGCTTCCTGGGGCCCTACTCGGATCCACTGTGAGGGGTGGTGGAGCGGATAGCTGTTTTCTCTAACCTCAGAGCAAGAAGTGACTTGACATTACAGCAGGAAGGATTGAAGTTAGACTCAGAACTGATAGTTTTAGTGTATAGGAGGTGAAAAGAATCTGGTGCTTAGAACATTCCTGCTCCTTGATCTTTCTCTATTGGTATAAAAATTATTAAGACTTTTCCTGTTTGTGGCAAGACCGCCGACTTACCCATTGTCCAGTGTGGTCGTCTGTCCGTCACAAAAGGGTATGCATGAGGCAGCATATATTCTCTAAATAGGGGTTGCCTAACGATGGCTTATGGACCAAATCCAGCCAGCAGCCTATTTTTGTACAGCCCTGGAGCTAAGAACAGTTTTTCACATTTATTTTAAGTGATTGTGTGGGGAAGGGGAGGATTTATGTCAGAGACCATATGTGACCTGCAAAGCCTAAAATATTTATTCTCCAGCTCCTTATAGAAAAAGATTGCTGACCCCTGGTCTAGATGAGAGTGTAAGGAGAGAACATCTGGATGCTCTCACGTGTTTCTTTTTATCACAAAAGGAGGTGTCTTTTAACTGCAGGCTTCCGTCAGTTGTCTCTAAAGATACGCATTCGATCTTAATGCTCACTTAAAGTTGTTAAGCCACTTCAGCCCCCGTTTATTCAGCAACATATGGCTGCTAAATGCTTGGTTAATCTGCTTCCATCTTGGTGTGTGTGTAATAGCTTTATTGAGATATAATTCACATACCATACAGTTCATTCATTTAAAGTGTACAATGCTGTGGCTTTCAGTACATTCAAGAGTTGTACATCCATCACCAGAATCCGTTTCAGAACATTTTCATTACCTTAAAAGTAAACCCTGTGCCCTTTCCTAGTCACTCTCCATCTCTCCCTCACCCCAGTTCCTCCCAGGCCTATGCAGCCATACATAAGTCTACTCTCTGTTTCTATGGAATTGCATATTCTGGACTTTTCATGTAAATGAACTCATACAACATGTGGTCCTTTCTGACTGGTGCTTTCCCTTAGCATAATAATTTCAAGGTTCATTTATGTTGTACCATGTGTCAGTTCCTTCTTATTATCAAGTTACATTCCACTATATGGATATACCACATTTTGTTTATCCATTCATCAGTTGATGGACATTTTGGATTTTTACTTTTTGTTTATCATGAGTAAAAAACTGCTGTGAACATTCTTGTACTCGTTTTCGTGTGGACATTTAGGTTTTCATTTATCTTCATGGAGTGGGATCCTGGGTCATATCATAGGGTGATTCTGTGTAAACTTTTAAGGAACTGTAAGACTTTTCCAAAGTGGCAGCACCATTTTATATTCCTAACTGCAGTGTATGATGGTTCTGATTTCTCTGCATCCTCTCAACACTCATTATAGTTTGTGTTTTGAGTATAGCTATCTTTGTGGGTGTGAAGTGAAATCTTTTTATGGTTTTGTTTCCCTGGTAGCTAATAATGTTGAGCGTTTTTTTCCTTGTGCTTATTGGCCATTTGTATATTTTCTTCAGAGAAATGTCTATTCAGATCCTTCATTTTTTAATTATTTGCCTTTCTTATAAAGTTGTAATATTTTTATATATCCGGAATACAGGTCCCTTATCAGATACTATAACTTGCAAATGTTTATTCTCATTCTGTGGGTTGTTCTTTCACCAGGTTGATCATGTGCTTTGAAACACAAAGATTCTTCATTTTTTTAATGATATCAAATTAATGTATTTTTTCTTGTGTTTCTTATACTTTGGTATTATAGTATTTTTTAAGGGAACTATTTTGGACTTACTAATATTGTAGGACTACTGAAATCATTCTTGGTAATAAAGAGGAATATAATTCGTTGGAATGCACAGATTATTTGTTTGTGATTTTCCTTGTTCTAACTACACTTGAAAGCAGTAACGTTAGAAGTAGAGAGCTAAGATGACCTGGTTTCAGAAGCTGATGCCACCTATTTCTGGGGCGACTCAGGCCCAGTGCCAAGCAGCAGGGCCTGACACAGAGGTAGTTAGGCTCAGTAAATACCTCTGCAAAGACTAAAGAGGCAAGTGATAAGCCAGTAAATTGGGAGAAGAAAAGACCTAGGTCCTTGAGCCCCAGGATCAGCTCTCCCCCAGAGCACAGGGAGCCTGGGCCTAACATACGTCTTTACTCCTTTCTCCCCCATCAGAACGGAAACGCTTGGGCATTGGCCAGTCTCAGGAGATGAACACTCTCTTCCGCTTCTGGTCCTTCTTCCTCCGAGATCACTTCAACAAAAAGATGTATGAGGAGTTCAAGCAGCTGGCTCTGGAGGATGCCAAAGAAGGCTACAGGTGAGTGGGATTGGGGTAGAGGCTCCTGCTGGTGCTTGGGGAATAGTGAGGGGTCCTGGTTGGGTCTGCTTCTAGAACTGAATTTGGAAACCTATTGTACATATATTTCATTTACTTTGTGAAAAAATTTATTGCTTTTGAATGACTAATATATTCATATGGTTCAAGGTTCAGAGAGGTCAGAAGTTATATAGTGAGAAGTCTCCTCATCCCAGTTCCCCAGCCATTTAGTTCCTTTCCCCACAGGCAACCAGTATTATTAGAATCTTGTGGGTCCTTTTTAAAAGTACTTTGCTTATTATGTAAGTAAGGACATATCTATGTAGTCTCCTACACCACACCACACCCCCTGTTTTGTTTGCACAAAAGATGGCCTCTATTAGATACTATTTTGCACCTTTGCTTTTTCATTTAATGCTATATTTTAGAGATCATTCCATTTCCATATATAAATAACTTTCCTTGTTCTTTTCTATGGCTTTGAACTATACACAATGTATGGTCTTACACTGTAATTTATTTAACCAGTGTCCTATTAATAGCTACTTTGGCTGCTTTCAATATTTTGCTATTTTAAAAAAACAAAACTTAAAAAGGCACTTTTTTCCCCAAAGTAAAATGTTACCTCTATAAGCAGTTTGAAAAGGACAGAAATGTTTAAAGAAGTTAGGGGAAAACACCCTTCAGTCCTGAGACAACCAGTGTTAATGTTCTACCATATTTAATATATTTGAATGATGCAATGAGTGCCTTTTTGTGTCTTATTTATCATTTTTAAGCATGAACACTTTCCATATTAAAACATTTAACCTTTTTGCCTCCTTACAGAAGTTATTACACGCTTTACTTTTTTCTTTTTTTCACAAAAATGGAGTCATTTTACATATAACACTTTGAAACATAACTTCTAGTTTATAACATATTATAAACATCTCATTATATCTCATCAGTATATATTTATGTTACAATTTTTAATAGGTTTTATTATTCTATTGTATGAAGTTACCATGATTTTTTTCTTAATTGCTTCCCTCAGACATTTAAATTTCATTTAATAATACTATCATGAACAGTTTTTTGTATGTCTATAAAATCTAAATTTACATTTTTGGTTGTTTATCTGGTACATGTTCTTAGAAGTGAAATTTTGAGTCAGAAAAAACCTACTAATTGGCATGGCCAAATGGCTTTCCTCATGCCAGGGATTGGCAAACTTAAAATGGGCAGACAATAATTTTAGGCTTGGTGGGACGTTAAGGTCTCTGTCGTAGCTACTCAAACTCTGCTCTTGTAGCAGAAAGCAGCGAGTGGTGCTCTGTCAGCATGTGGGTGTGGGCAGGGGGCTGTTTGTGGTTCATTTGACCTATGTTTACTGACTTTTGGCAAACACTAAATTCTGGACCCATATAAGCTAGCATTAGATATTAGCCTTCTCAAAGGCTTACACTTTCTTACCATTTTTTAATAAACTATGTGTTGAAACTGTTTCATAGGTCATCTGTCATCCAGGTGTATTTCCTGTTTTACAGGTAAATTGTGTTCTGATTTCGCTGACTTATGTTCTCCTACAGATATGGTTTGGAGTGCCTTTTTCGATACTACAGTTACGGCCTGGAAAAGAAGTTCCGGCTGGACATATTCAAGGACTTTCAGGAGGAAACCGTGAAGGACTATGAAGCTGGTAAGAGTCAGAGTTGGGGCTCTGTGAGCCCTGGTCATCTCAGTCTTCTCTTTCGGCCCCCAGCTCCTCTGAGAAGCCTGGGCTTTTCCGTATCACATCACACCTCTCTGTCCTCTGGGCCTCTCTACTCAGCTTTGCAGCAGAGCTTCTCTCTACCTGTCTCTCCTCTTTCCCTGCAGGCCAACTCTATGGGCTGGAGAAATTCTGGGCCTTCTTGAAATATTCCAAAGCCAAAAATTTGGACATTGACCCCAAACTTCAAGAATACCTCGGCAAATTCCGACGTCTCGAAGACTTCCGAGTGGATGTGAGTGGAAGTCTCTCATCTTTCCCACCCTGGTTGTCCTGGAAAAAAAACTAGACCAGAGATCAGGATACCTGGGTCTTGGTGCCACTAGCCCAGGGATACTTCCCGCCCCCATTTGGGCCTCAGTTTCTGTGTGAAATAGAGGGTGGTAAGTGGGCAGTGAAGGCTGATTGGAAGATGTATGGTAGCTCCTCCCTCCCTTTCCCATGGTGGATGTGGCTAAACCATCATAATGCTCTTTCCCTCCTACCTCACATCCTCCTTGCTGCTGTGCCCTAGTTAGAGGATCAAGATGAGTACCCAAGGTAAACGTCTTTACTCTTTCTGGGGGAGTTCAGTTTCAACCCCAGAAGTATTTATGTCCAATTCTTCCCTCTACCTACCTCTTCTTGGAGCAGCAACTCAACAGTGACATCCAGTGGTGGATCAGGGTTATTGCTACTGGTTTTTTGTGCTAGGTGCTTTGGGGACTTTTCCATCAAAGAGTTTATAATGTAGTAGGGAGATGCCAGCCATCTTAGTTCCATGAAACCTTTTAGCCAAAGGGCAAATAGAAGTAAATGATAGTCCTCACATGTATTTAAAAAATTGACATTGAGTTTATTATGTGTCAGGCACTGTGCTAGGCACTTTACATTGATCTCATTTAACCTTTAAAATGTGAAGCAGGCAGGGTTTATTGTTACCATCACTATAGCAGTGGATGAACTGAAGCCTGTGGCCACCCAGTGGGATAGTGGCAGTGCTGCTCAGGCCTCCTGATAGAAAGATGAGGCTGTTGTCTACCATCCTGAAGGATTTTCTCCTTTGGGGGCCTGCAGCAGGGCACATATATAGAGAAGCCTTGTCATAGGAAGACTTACTGGGGGTAGAACAAGAAGGGCTCAGCAGTGGCGCCCAGAAAGGGGAGGAAGCATCCTCAGACCTTTGGCATTGGTGAAGCTAGACTGAATCCTAGGCTACTCTTAAGATAGTGTCCTTTTTAGGGGATCCCTTGAGTGGGATGAGGCAGTTCCCAAGAGCATCTGGGCCTTCTGAGCTGGGGCGTCCCAGCATGTTGCCTGTCACATTCCATGTATCATCTCCTGAGCAGCGATGCCCCTTCTTAGAAGGGGAACAGAAGCTCATAGGGATTAAGTCCTGGGCTTCAGAGGTAGATGGACCTGGCTTAAATTTTGTCTTCACCACTCACAAGCTCAGGGGCCCCAGGCAGATTATTTTTGTATGTTTCACTTTTCCTCCTCTGTAAAATCAGATGATCTTGTCTACATCAAAGGGTGGTGTAGACCCTATGAGAGAATGTAGATAAATCAGCATGAGGCTTGGCATCTTGACCTGGAGGTGTGCTTAATAAAACTGGTAACTGGTTTGTAGGGTTATAAACCTAGTCATTATCTACACTAGGAGCTAGGAAGTAGGGGGTTTCTAGACAGTCCTGTCAAGGAAGGGGGTGTGGGTAGTGCTCCCTAATCACCCATGACTCCCTCCTCTGTTACAGCCCCCCATGGGTGAGGAGGGCAACCACAAGCGACACGCAGTGGCAGCAGGAGGTGGCAGTGGTGAGGGCCGGAAGCGGTGCCCCTCCCAGTCTTCCAGCAGGCCCGCCACCGTGATCAGTCAACCCCCCACACCACCTACTGGCCAGCCCATCCGGGAAGATGCTAAATGGACAAGCCAGCACTTGGACATACAGACTTTGGGAAAGTGAAAAGCTCCTTAGCCCTGGGGTTTTGGGGGGTAGGTGAGAGTCCATGGGGGTGCCCAGTCCCAGGAGAGGGGACAGAGAAGGGACAGGCCTCAAGTCATTAGGATGGGCCTTTGTGCTGAGTAGCAGTGTGTATACCATTTGGCTTTGAGAGGTACCCCTGGGCAGGAGCCTCCACACACCTCCTCCCCCTTCTGTCCCCATGACTCTTCTTCATGTCCTAGCTTCTTCTGAAGGGGGGGAGGCTAAGGAGGAAGGTTTTTTTTTTTTTATATATATATATATATATATATATATACATATACATATATATATATATCAAGTTTTAAATTATTGATAGTTCGTCTGTATTACCAAAATCACTCTAGCCCTGCCCACGGCTGGTAGGCCGCAACCCTGGTCCCCACCACAGCCTCCTCCTGCTCCCCCTCAAGCCAACTATGCAGCCCACAAGAAGGCCCTGTGGGCCCCATTGCCCAGCACTGCCCCACGCAAGGCTCTGGCAGCGTCCCTGGGCCCCACGAGCACCAGCCCCTGGGTCATCTGGGGCCTGCCATCACCGTGTTCTCTCCCTGCTGTCCCCACCACAGCCTTCTGCCATCTTTTGGGAGAAGGAAACCAAAGGATCTAAAAGTGGGGGTGGGGAGGGCTTCAGCCTCTCTCCACTTCCCTCTCCCCATACCCTTTACTCCCCAGCCCAGAGAGACGCTGCTCATACCAGAAAAGACTATTGAAAGATGATTTATTTTATTTTTCTCTGACCTTTCCATCCTTGGAAAATGGAAGAAAAAAAAAGACAAAATCGACCATAAAAGACCAAAAAAAAACCATCAGAAAACCCCCACCTAATCCACAGAAAGTGATGTCTTTCCCCTACCCTTGGAATTTCTTTTTTTTGTTTTGTTCTTGGAAAAAATATTTTTTTAAAAGTTGCCTTATTGTGGAGCGGGAATCTGAAATAATCAAATGCCTGTTTTCCTCGGTGGAGTCACCTGGAAGAGCTCCCACCTTCTCTGGATGTGCCTGGGCTGGATTGGCTAGAATCTTTCTCTGGACCGAGTTGCATGTACAGTGCCTCCTGCCTGTAGGCAAGAGAGTTGGGGGCGGCTCAGATCAGAGCCGTGCTCGAAATGTCCCTCCTGTTGCATCATTTGAAGCTGACGTCCTGTGTCTGTACACTGCTGCCACTGTCGTGTCCTCGCTCTGCTTGCTGTTGCCTCACGCCAGGCCCCATCCTGCCGTGACACCCTTCATCCTACCCTTGGAACCCCAAGGCCAGGTTTGCTTCAAACTGTTGAAGGACAGTATTGGCCTGGATCTGGGACACACTTGTCCTCAGCTTGACCGTCTCCCCCACCTCAGAGGGGAAAGGTGGACACTGGGCAGCTGAGGCTTGGAAACAATTTTTCTCTGAGACCTCAAGGAGGCTTTGTCTCACAAAGGTGGAGAAAGATGCCATTCTTCCCCAGGTCGGGAGGGTGTCCCCATCTTGCATCCGTCCTCTGCAAGCTGTCTCTGCCCACCCTCCAGTTGATCCTACCGGGGAACGGGAGGCAAGGCGGCTTTGGGGGTGGGGGGAATCCTGCTGGTTGCAGAAAGGTATATGTGGACATAGAGTATACCTGACTTCTCTTCTCCGGCCGCTGACTGCTTGGGTTGGGCTGTGAATGACAATGGAATGACTGGAGTCTCCTGGAATCTGAAGCTAGGGAGGGTGACTGAGGACTGAACCTCACGGACTGGGCTGGGTGCCAGGTGTGGGCGTGACAGACAACACGGTCACCCATGGTGGTGTTGGTCACGCACTGACACTTTTTGGCCCTCTTTTCAACTGCTTCCTCTTTTGGGCCCAAAAGTTGGGAGTAAGAGACAGTATCCCAGGCTGGCAAGGGCTTGCCCTCTGGGGCACCTCATTGCTTTGGCCTGTGCCCCCTTTTCTGCCCTTCCACTGTTCAGTATGGGCAAGCCCACCTCAGTTCCTATGAGCCAGTTGTCTCAAAAGCCAAGAATGAGTGTCTGGTCTCTGCTCTGACAGTGGGGTCTGAGGCTTTTCCCTGCCCAGTCTGGTGCCTGCCCCACCACGTGCCAGACACTGTACTCCTGCGTCCCCTCTTCTTTCCTTTATTCCCCCTTCCTTTCCTTTGGGTCGCTCAGCCCTGTACTGTATCCAGCACCACAGAAACCTCAGTGTTTGTCCTCTGCTGGGTTTGGGAGCACAAGGAGTCCTTGGGGGTGCAGGGAAAGGCTGTTCTTACCTAGCATTTACTCCCAGGCCAAAGGGGCTGCCATCCTCTCCCTGATCCCACAGACACCCCCGAAGAGGAAGCCCCTTTGTAGGGGAGGTGAGAACTTCAACTCATCATGGGCTGAGGGTGTGGGGGGAGAGGGCTTTTTTGCTTTTTTTCTTTTTCTTTTCTTTTTTTTTTTTTTTTTTTTTTGGTAACATGTTAGGAGTTAAATGTTGCAAAGAGTAGTTTACATCTTCACTTTCTGAAGACACTTGAACTTAGGACCGATGTATCTGTGACAAGCATGCCAGGAGTGGCCAGGGCCATCAGGGCATGCCACTTCACACCTGCCATCTTCCACGGGGATCCAAGATCTGACACAAAGCAAGAGCCTGCCCAAATCATTCTGTTCATTGTCTGTCCTTCCAAGATTGGTCCATGCAAGCAGAACCTTTGGGCATCAGACATCAGAAGGTCTGCATACCCCAGCCCTGCTAAGGGGCAGGTTACTGTCACGTGCTCCTGAACCTGGGAGCAGATGCACTACCAGTGGGGAGGGGCTGCCCAGCCTGGACCCCCCCCCCCCCCCGGCTCAGATCGAGGTGCGGAGCCCCCTCGTCAAAGTTGTTACGTTTTTGTTTTGTTCTATTGTAGCTCTTTTTTCCCTTTCCTGAAGATTGATTTTATAAAAGAAAGCTGCTCAAGAAGCCCTGGACGCCCTGGAAGTGCAGAGGCAGGGCAAGGAAGTCAACTAGCTAGGGAGGGTGGGGTGGGTTTTTGCCAAAAGCCTTGGGTGGAGCGGTCGGAATCATCTGGTGCCGTCTGAGCGGTCGGAATCATCTGGTGCCGTCCTGAGTGGGACCCCAGAGTATCTCCTGTGTAGAAGGCTCCCTGGACTTGCCCCAACCCCCCACCCCCACCCCGCCTTCAGCCATGTTGCTGGCAGAGGCAGAGAAGATCAGAAGGTACAGCCCGTTTCTGACTGGAGAGGAAAACCTGTCATCTGGCTTTGCGGAGAAGGTTCCACCTTATGCTCATAATACGTTATCTTTACCATGTGCTAGGATATCACATTTTAAAAGGACAAAAAAAAAAAAACTGTAAAATACTTGAATGAGCTTGTATTATAACATTAATATTATTGAGTATCTGCTTTCCAGGCTGAAGTGATTCATTCATTATTCTAGTCCTGCTTTAGTCCTTTGTAATTTGTGGTAATTATGCTTTTCTTTTTAATACAAAAAAATGTATAAAAATAAAAACTTGAAAAGGCAACGGACTGGCTGGTCTCCCATCTTGGGTATGGCTTTTGGGAGTGAGGGATGGAACCTGGTTAGGGTTCCGACACCAGATCCAGAGGAACACGCTCGGGTTGGGCTGGTGAAACCTTTACGAAGCTCTGGCACTGGCTGTTGGGGAGTCCATTTGAGGCAGGGGATCCTTCCCAGCTTCTAAGGCTGCTGGTGGTTCCAGGCGAGTTCCTCTGTGGTCTTGAGAGCTTTGCCAGCCTTGAATCCATGCCGCCTTCTCTCCAGCGAGACGTGGGAGCTGTGGGCAGTGCCACATAATAGACACCAGTCCAGCAGACAGAATTCCAGGACTCCGTGCCCTGGCATTGTCTGGAAACAGCCAGGAAGATAGAAGTTGTTGTGATACCTCCTCAAACTCATTTCCCTGCAGGGTGTGAACGAGTGACAGACGCTCCAGCCTTAATGGAATCCAGGTCGGCCACGGAGCCCTGGGATCCTTCACAATGAGCACCCCCACTGTGACTGGCCCCTGGGCCATTGGTGGCTTTTTCTCAGCCTGTGAGGCCAGGCGTTGGCAGTGGTAACATTCTGAATGCTAGAATGGTCCAGGTGTGTCATTACAAAACTAAAAGTGAGCCTTATTTCTTCATTCAACTGACAGCTGTCCCACAGCCTTGGTAGTTGAACATCCAGAGTTTGCCGGATGATTCCACCTTGTGTCAGGTGAGCAGGAATTTTCACACTACCAGTGGCCACCAGGGGCCAGAGGAAAGTGTAGAAGGGGAAGACAGTGAGCTCAACCTCACTTCCCCAGCCTGTTAGGGACCCAAGGAGAGAGGCCCAGTGTTTGACCACGTTGCAGTGGCTCCCGGACACCCTGTGGTGTGAGTGCCAGAACGAGCGTCGGAGTGGAGAGAAAAACGAGTCACCATTGGAATTAAAAGGAGATCAGTTTACTTATTATGCCTTCTTGCACATTCACATTTTCTGCTGAGAATGTTGAGATCTCAGCCTTTGCGTGAGCCCATTTGGAAACAACTTCAGGGCCAGGCCCAACCACCTGCCCAAGAAAAAGGGTAAGAGAACGCCGCCCCTCATCCCCCTGCGCCCTGACAGCACCTCCAGGTCTAAAGTCCTTAAAGGGAGAAATGTATCCATTCCGCCTCTTTGTCCACACTCCACATAGCCCACCCTTGCCCCATTCACTGAAGATGGGCTGTTTTCCAATTGTTTATTTGTAGGAACAGGTTGTGGGTGCAGGCCTCAGCTGTGGGCACTTAACAGCACTGATGGGCCAGGAGCTGTACTGAAGCTAAGGACCCGTGCTGTCCCGGGAAGGCGCGGAGGAGAGCGCGACCTGGTACCTGCTGGGTTGGCCTACTGGGTAAGGAGAGGTCCTTTTTGTCAGATCTGCCTGGAGACTCAGCCCTATCAGATGTTAAAGTATTTTATAAAACTACAGTGGGTGGTTTTCTGGATGGAGGCGATCTGAAAGTTCAGAAATGCATCAGGCTTTAGGAACTGATAATAGTGGTCTTTCCGGTCAGAGTGGTCTTCAAATTGTTCTTGGGAACCCAGGGTCGGGACTGCTTCAACCTAGGCAGCTCTGGTTTTGTTGTAGATGGTGAGGTTTCATCTGAAAAGGCATCATTGCTAAATGCATCCTATAAAAATGGTGCTGAAACAATGGTTTCATCATTTGAGGGAAATGAGGATTTTGCTCTTCATTCAGCCATGTATTTATTGACTTTTCATGGAGGAAGAGGGTTCTAGCCCCTTTGGTCCTTCAGAGACTAATAAGGGGCCTCAGTTGGATGTCCCCAAGGGTGCAACTCTGGGTAAAGGGGCCTCAGCTTAGCAGGGCCACGGGCTTCAGCCTCTGGTTTCCGTGTGTAGCTGAAGGTACTGGGCTCTGCACTGCGCCTCTTTGGTATCTCAGGTGTAGCCCCGGGAGGGTCTCCTGGGATTGGTATCTTTCTTCTCAGAGGGATGATGTCCATTTGAAGTGGGGCTTTTGATATACTTACTCCGTGTGTGTGTGTTTGCTGGGGGACAGTGGGGACTTGACTGCAGAACTGCTGCTGGGGTGTCCAGGCCCTGGCCTGAACGGACTAAGAGAGAGGCTTTTTGGGACAGGAAGGGGCAAAGCAGCATCTTAGGTTCCCCCAGCACCAGGAAGAGCTCTCTGGAGCCACGCAGCTTCCTGTTTTGCTGCCACCTTTGTCACTCTGTGTCTTGTCTAGGCCACAAAGGTGTCATCTGGGGTCCCTCTCCCTTTCCACATCAGAGGACCAGGAGGACTTACCCAGAGCCCAATCAAAGTGGTTTCTTCCCTGTGACTGGCCTCCCTTTTGGGGAACTTTTTTTTTTTTCCTTCCTTAATCTACTCTCCCATCCCCTTGAGGAGTAACAGGGGCAGTTGGTGGAGCCCTGGCTCCATCGCTGGCCCTGCTTTTCCAGGAGTGACCTCCCCCCTGCCCTTAAGGGGTCGCCGTTACAGCGTGTGGCTGAAGGAGCAAGTTAAGTGTGACCAGAAGGGCTCAGGCCACCTTGGCCGTCCTCTGCTGAGGGGCAGCCAGGACGGCCCTCGGGCCGCTTCTTACTCTGTCTTTGGGGAGTCGGGAATGCTCTGTGAGAGCGGGGTGAAGCCCAGCAAGATCGTGTGTCTCTCGTAGGCCCTGGTCTGCTTAAACACGGCATCAGTGCCGTGGAGCTGGTCCAGCACCCCCAGCACCCCGTAACACTGGTTGAACCTGGAGGAGAGAGGAGAGCGCTGGAGACCAGCTTGCTGATCTCCGTTCGTCTGTGCCAGCCTCACACCCATTTCTCAGCCCTCCTACCCCCGACCCGTCCCCACCATGTTGACCACGTGCTTCAGAGTAACCTGGGCATTGTGCACACGCTCCTGGGGACAGTCCAGGCTGCAAAATCTACAGTCTTCCTTTGAACAGCTCTTTCTGTGATTTTGAGGCACATAAGTCAGGACCAGTGGCCGAGCCCATCTTTTGCTCAGGTAGGTTTTTGGGCCGCCTCCATCACAGTCCCCTGGTGCACTTCAAAAAATGCACTTCCCAGGCCCTGCTGCCCCTGCTGCTTCAATTCAAAGTGGAACCCAAGAGCCTGCATCTGAAAAAAATGTCTCAGGTGATTCTGGTGCCGGAGGTTCCTAAACCTCACGACAAAAACTGCAGGCTTCCAGAGAGCACACAGCTCCCCTTGGGGGGCACACAAGAATTTGTGCATGTGTGCACTTTTTCTGGCAGTGTCCATAGCTTACACGAGATACTCAAAGGCTCAAGGCCCTAAATACAGGTAAAAACTCATAGTTGCAGGAAAATCCAGTGTCAGAAAGAAAGAAAAGGGAAAGGTCGTCTGGGTTCCAGTGTGGTCGTTCCAGACCTCTCCCTCCACTAGACCCACGTTTAAACCGAGACACCAGTGTCTGCTATGGGAATTTCCAAGAGTGAAGGTGGAGGTTGCTGCCCAGGGACTCACACCGGCAAGGGGTGCCTTACTTGAGATGGTGGTAGTCATGGAATTCAGGTGAAGGCAGGAAGGGTAGGTGGTAGCCACAGTGGGAGATGGTAGTGATGGTCAGGGCCAAGGAAAACCAGATGGTGATGGAGGACAAGTGGGAACCCATCACTACTGGACCCACCATCGCCGGCAGCATGTTGGAGACCTGCAAGGAGAAGGCTGTTTGAAGGTGGAGCCCGGAGAGACGGAGGGGACCCAGGCTGGTGTCTACTTCACCGTGGGGTGGTACCAGGTGAACTTTTTTGACTTAGATCTGGGGAAGCTGGATGAGTTTCTGGAGCTTGATTTGCTGGAGTCCCTCAGCTTTGTAAGTTGGGACAAGTTATGAACTGTTTGAGCATCAACTTCCTCATTAGCAAAATGAGGATTTAAAGGGTTGTTGGGATGATTAAGCGATATAACTTATGTTGGGCATATGCCAGGTCCACAAGAAACAGTGGCTGTAGGAAGAGCGAGCCAGTGTAGTCTAATTCTGTGCAGGAAGCTTAGGGAAGGGGGCTGGGGCCTCTGCTCTTTCCTCTGGGGGGAGCAAATGTCTACTCACCACATGCTCGATAGGGTGAGCATAGAGAGAGGTGATGCCAATGGGAGCTGTCCACTCGTGATGTTTCTTGTGGATATTCTTGTAGAGTGTTGGGTGGTGAAGGAGCCTGGGAAAATAGGTAACAGTTAATAATCTTCCAGTCCCCTGCTTCCCTCCCCAACCAGACCATGAGAAACCAAAGGCAGGAAGGAGAGGTTACATCCACAGGGCAAAGTTGAAATCACAGTGGATTGGCACTCAGACAGATCTGCCTTTGAGTTCTTATGGTGCATAATTTGAGGTGGGTGACGCCTCTCTCTACCCCAGTTGTATGAACTGCAAATTGGGGATAATGGTCAGAAAGGATTCAATGAGGAAATGAATGGGAAACTGCCCTGCTGCACACATGGATGGAGATTCTGGACATCCATCAGCGGTCCCAAGTTGTCAGCTGAGGAAGAAATAGTTATCTCCGTGTTAACTAGATTAACGGGAGGCTTTTGAGGCCTGGTACTGTTGGTCCTGCCTCTACACTTGGTGGTCTCCTCTCTCCTTGATGAATGAACCTGGGAGAGCGAGGAGCCAGCTGTGCTCAGGCAGCAACTCACTCACCGGTGTGAGTAGTAGAACAGGACTTCCTCAATCAGCGTGAAGACTGCCAGCTCCAGGAGGAACCAGTGGAAGGTGGGTAGCTCTCGGCGGCAGGGGTCTCCCCATAAATTGAGGATGGGATAGAGGAAGGCTGTTATGGGTAAGGAGATTACGAACTGGTTGAAGAGAACTGTGCGGATAGCCCGGCGTAGTTTCTCGGGGTCCACCTGCCCAAGGGATGGAATGAAGAACAGAGATGCACAAGAGTGTGAGAAGCAGGTCCTTCCCTTCTAGGAACTAGGCTCCTCTGTGACCCACTTTCGGGAGGTCCTTACTTGGGTGGATGCTAGGAGTGATGTCTGGCCGTGGCCAGCAGCCCCTGACTGCTGCCCAGCCCAGGGGAGGAACCATCTGGCAATGCCCTGCCTTTGGCAACTCCCCTCCCGCAGCCTTAGTCTCTGCCTGAGTTGGCCTTCTTCAGGCTTCTGCAGCTTCTACCACTGTCCTCCCCACTTCTCTGGCCAGGCCTGGCCTCATGTATTCCCGACAGGCATCTTGGGGAGCCTCTTGGGTTCTTGGATTCCTCAGTCAGCCTTTTAGACCCTCCTCATGCAGAGAGCCTTGAGCACCATCAGGTGCAGAGGTCAAGGTCATTTGCCTCCTCCTGTGGTCCAGTCTCACTGGACCAGGCCCAGAACAAAGAAGGATGTGAGCCAGGGAGCTCCTATCTGGCCTCTTGACCAACTTCCTGTGACCAGGTCTTTCTGGCTCTCAAGGGTGGAGCTGTCAGGATGGGGGCCTGCCTGGACATTCTCCTCAAGGTCACTGTGGGGAGCTGGCCTCACATGCTCATACCCCATCCAGCCTCAGTGCTATAGCCAGCATTTCCACAGGAACCAGGAACCCCCTGACCCCTTTGTCAGAGCACCAGAACTCCTGGGAATAAATAGCCCCATGAACATAGGTCACTTCTTGGGTCCTGATGAACTGGTTTGGGATTGTCAAAAGGGATTTATTCCTATGAAATTCTGCAAGGTGGAGGGTTTCTGCCCCTAGGGTGAGGCCAGGTTAAGAGTGATCCTCAGACTTCAGGCCTTCCTCTTCCTCCAGCTTTTCCAGGCACTGCATGTATTGAGTGACCAGAATTCACTCTCTAAGCCTTCAGTTCCATCCCATAGTGAAGCCAGGTCTGGCCGGCCTGGTTTGAGGGCACCTGTAAAGGAAACCATGCACCTCTTCTGGAAACTTGGACCGAGAGGAAGATGTCCCATATGTTTATTAATTCATTCATCCAGGGGATATATTTATTGAGTGCCCTCTATGTTTTAGGCAGTGTTCTATGTACCAGCAAGGGAGCAATGAACCAAAGATTCCTGCCCTCACTGAGTTTATACTCAATAGAATGGGCAGGGTAGGCTTCATTGAGATGGTGAGATATGAACAAATAGATGCAGAAGGTAAGGGAAACGGAGATCTGGGGGAAGACTTTTTAGGGAATGGAAGAGCTGGTGGAAAATGCTCTAAGACAGGCACATTTCTGGCATACATGGCTGGAGAGGAGTGAGGTGTGAGGGTGGAGAAGTAGAAGGTGAGGTCAAAGAGGTGGGGAGGAGCCAGTGCATAAAGGGGCCTGCAGGCCACTTTGAGGACCTTGGCTTTTACTCCAAGGGAAATGGGGGTCATCCCAAGGTTGTGAGCAGAGAAGTGACAAGATCTTACAGGATTATCTTGGCTGCTGTGTTGAGAGTAGACCGTAGGGGAACAAGAATAGAAACAAGGAGACCAAGGAGAATTGCAAAAATATAGACAAGAGAGGATGTCTCAGACCAGGGAGGTAGCAATGGAGGTAGTGAGAAATGGTTGATTCTGGCTGTCTTTTGGAAATCGGTTTCCTGATGGATTGGATGTGGAGTATGAGGGAAAGAGCAGTCAAGGGTGACTCCAAGGCTTTTGGCCTGAGTGGCTCCCCAGCTCTGACTGGGGAAGCTGTGGGTAGCAAAGGCTTTGGCAGGTGGGAGGACAGAAATTCTCCTCGGGACACATTGGATGGGAGATGTCCACTGGGCATCCGTCAAAGAGGCACCTGGATATTTGAGCCTGGGATTCAGGAAGGAGTTCTGGGCTAGAGCTGTGGGCATTTAGGTGGTATTTAAAGTCATGACACTTGAAGAAGTAAATGAGGGGATGAGGATAGAGAAGAGGACGGAGGAGGTTGAGGAGGAACCTGAAAGGAGACTTGAAGGAGTGAACAGTCAGGTGGGAGGAGAGACTGGGGCCTTGGAAGTCAGTGTAAGAAGCTTTAACAAGGGTTGGGGTTGAGCACTTGTGAAAACAGTCCTGGTAGGTGTAATGAGACAAGCCGGCAACCGGATCCCTGGTGACCTTGCCCAGAACAATTCTGGTGGAGCAGTGGAGGTGCAGGCCTGACGAGGAGGTCTGTGGAGGAGGCAAGACGATGGTTTTGTGATTATTTGAGGAGATGCAGGCTGAAGGATTTAGATGAAGTTTTATGATGTCTGGAAATTAGTTTTAAATGATTAAGAAAAAATTACAGATGCATAGATATTTATATTTTATATAGAGAGAAAACAAATATTATAAAATGTTTCAGATTGGTGAATTTAGGTGATATGTAAATGGGTTATCAGTGTCCCAATTTTCAACTTTCTAATATATGTTTATAGGTTTTCGTCATCACAAAATTTTAGGAAAAAGAGTGGACAGAGAGGAACTGGAAACTGTATTCACAACTCTTCGAAAGAGCTCTGCTGCCAAGGGCAGCCAAAATATGAGCAGTAGTGTATATGGGGGATGGAGGCAAGGGGTTCTTTTTGGTTTGGTTTTAAGATGGGGAAAATTATAGCATGTTGGTAATAAGCCCGAGAGGAATAATCCAGAAGAGTCCAAAGAAAAGGATACAAGAAAGAGAAGGAAGAATTGCTGGAGCAATTTCCTGGCGTGAACAAGAGGTAATGGGTGTAGCGTAGAGAGTGGCGGAGTGGGCTGTGGATGGGAGCTGGGAGAGGCCACCTGTTAGACCAGGTGGGCAGGCAGAGCGTGTGTATGCAGGTGCTGCCCACAGGCTGGTGTGTGCACAGCTGTGGGCGTCTCCTCTGTCTGCTTCCATTTCCTTAGTGAAGTAGGAGGCAAGGTGGTCCTCTGGGAGGAGGGGAAGGGAGGAGGGGTTGGGGATGTGAGGAGGGAGGAGGAGTGAACTAGCTCTCATTTCCAGGAGAGTGGGAGACTGAACAGAGCAGCAGCGGATCTTAGGAATGCCACAGCATACCGGCCCCGCTTGAGGATCTGCTTCTGATGTCTGAGGTCAGGCATCAGGCCTTCCTGGAATGGGTCAAAGACTAAATGGCCTCCGGGGGTCCCTTCTTACTTGTGTAACCAGCTGAGGGAGCACACAGTGCAGGAGCACTGGACCTGGAGTCAGATGAGACGAGCCCTGACTTCGTTTCCTAGCAACAGTCTGACTTTAAACACGTCACTGTACCTTTCTGAACCTCGGCGTCTACAAAATGCAATGAGACCTTCCCTGTGTGGCCCTCCCTTCCTTGTAGCCTGTGAAGTGTTCCCGTGTTAGGTGATTGATTTGAGAGCTGGTTGTGGCCTGGTGGTTCAGAGCAGAAGCCCTGGAGTCAGAAAGCTTGAGGGGAAATCATGTTTCTAACCCATGTCATCTCATGGCCTCCATTTCCCGATCTGAACGATGAAGGTTATTACAGTACTTGGCCTTGAGGTTGTAAGCGTTTAGTCATTGGTGCCTGGTAAGGAGACTAACATGATCTGGCACGTGAGAAGTTCTCAAGGGCTAAGCACTGGCTTTGACCCTTCGGCTCAAGCTGGTTCAGGAGGAAGCTCCCTGGCTGGCTGGCAGCTTTGTCTTAAGTGAGGGGAACTGTGACCCAGGCCAGCAGCCCTGCTTCAGGAAGGGACTGTTCAGAAAGCTTGGGTCAAGGGCACTATTTTTCAGCCACTCTGCTTTTCAGGAGTTCTGGGCTGAGCAGAATTCCCTGAGCTGAGGTGACTCACTTAGGTACCCTGGCCAGTAGTTAAATGATGTAAAAGATGACTGTCTCCTCTGGGAAAAAAGCCAGGATATGGTTTGGGTGATGCTTGAATAAAACAACCGGGTTTAAGAATCAACTTCCTTGTTGTGTAATAAAAGGCTCCCAGGTGGTTTTCAGAGCACCAACCCGGGCTCAGGGAGCAGTGGGCAGCGGGGGCTCACTTCCCAGGCCCAGATGTAAGTCGGAGATGTGTGTGGCTGGCCTTCTCTTTGCTTTGGGCCAGGAGTTCCTTGTCAGCAGGGTGCAGGCCTTGTTAATTGTGGATAAACTATGCACTGGTGTTTGAACTGACTAACTGGGAGGGGAGATCTGCTTAGAAAACAACCACCACCCACACATTCAGAATTCATCCTCTCCTTCTATTAATAGTGGGCTGCATTGTTTTAGGAGCTGTCTCCCTCCCTTACAAGGGCGGCTGTTTCCCACAGTTTCAGCTTCTCGCCACCACTGTCCCTGCTCCTGTGGACGTGTGGAGAGCTGCCTGACATCTCCGGGACTCGGCCCAGTGCCAGGCTGAGACACTCGTTTCTGTTCCTAAAGTGCTGACTGCAGTGCCTTGGGGCTGCACAAGCAAGTTCGAGAGCCAGGGCCAGCAGTCAGAAGACCAGAACTTTAGTCTTGACTGGCTGCTCTGGGATTTGGGGAGTAGAATATCCTCTCTCGAACTTTCTAAATTGGAGGAGCTTTATACGGGATCACTTGGATCCCAATGGCCATGGGCTCTCCTGGGCCAGCAGGGAGAATGCTGAGGGAGTGCCTTTAGCTCTTGTTTTCTGTGCTTTGACCAGAGAAGCCCAGCAACACTTACAGGTTCATTCTTGCCGACCTGAATTCGATAGCGGGAGATGAAGTTAGGCTTTCCCGTTGTGTCAACCACCAGGAAAAGCCCACTGAAGCTCCAGTAGACCAGAAAGGGCACCTGGATGGCACCTAAGGTTGGGAAACAGAAGGAAACCATCAAGGCACTCTCAGGTTCTGGCAGTGAGTGTATTAACTGAACATGTGCTTGGTGGTGACTGAGGCTGTGTTGTAGACGGTCCCCTGCCAGGGAGGTTTTCATGCTTAGGGCCAGGGGTCCTGCCTTTATCTTGGGGTGACAAACTAGCTGTGGGAACTGGGACAGGTCACTTAAGGAGTGTCTCTGTTTCTTTTCTTAGCTGTAAAATGGGGACAACAGCCTTCCAGGTGGTTGGAGACAAAAACAATACAAGATTTATGCTGAGATATATGACACACTGTAGATATAAGTGAATTGAGGTTGACATTTGGGAGTCTGCCCTGTGAGCCCTTCATGAATTGCTGAGGAAGGAGGAAGCAAAGGAAGAGCTTAGTGTGTAGGGCTTGCCTAACCCCGGTTATCTTACGAAACGAGTGGAGGGGCTTCACACGTCCAGTCAGCACTTCCTGAACGGGAAAACCCATCTTTCAAGGGGCTCCTGGTAAAGTCTTCATACCCTACCCTCTTGGAGAGTCAGTGTCCGGACCACTGTGGTAACGGCTCTGGGAACTCCTGTTTGACTTTGTTAAACTCAGCCTTTCCCAAGCTATTCTTTACCCAGAACTGTTTTCTCAAAACGTCTCAGGATAGGATGGCCACATGTCCCTATTTGCCCAGGACAGTTTCAATTTACATCCGACATTCCAGCATCGTTATTAAAACCCCTCTTTTACCCTCGCAAATGCCATTTGGATGATAAATCATATGGCCATTCCACCTATTAACATCCCACGGTGCTCATGTTCTGCAGGATATTTTAGAAAATGCTGATCAACACTTAAAATTTGGATATGGCCTTTTGCTCCACATCCTGCATTTCCATGAAGTCATCCCAAGTATCTCTAGTCTCTGACTGTGAATAAATAAGCACTGTGTCCACCCCAAAAGGCAGTCATTCTAGTGACCTTACAGTGATCTAACTCTTGTAGTATCGACTTTATTTTTCTGTGCTTTGCCTCCTCCTCTAAATTTAATATCCCAAGGAGCAAGGGTGTCTTACTTAACGCTCTGTCTCTGTATCCCTCCTCTTGTGCCCCTCCTGCCTGTTGCAGCTGATACCTGAAAAATACTTGGCTAGCACTCTGGGGAAATGTGATGAGCACATGTACTCTGGAAGGCAATTTGGCAGTGTCTGAAGTGAGAACGCGAGCGAGACGGAGAGTCAAAGACAGAAAGACAGGGAGGAAGAAAAAAAAGGACACATGCATTCAAACACACAAATGTCCATCTTAGCATTTAAAAAAACCCCACAGAACATTTAAGTAACCTAAATGTCTGTTAGTAGAGAATGGACGAAATTGATTAAGGTATTTCCATAGAGTGGAATAGACAGGGCAGCTTACAATATTAAGTAAGTATTTATCAGCTGATATGGAAAAATGTCCATAGCCTAATCAGTGGGGAAAAAAAAAACAGTCAAAAGATAGTGTCTTTTAAGTTCAGCCATATATCCAGTATGTAGGAGATTTATACTGATAGATGAATAGAGGCCTTCTTCTTGGCTATGGAAGGATGGGTGACCTTAACCTTCTTTATGCTTATCTGAATTGTCTGACTTTTACTTGTAACAATGGTCATGTATTTACTTTTATCCTCAGAAGTAAGAAACGATTTTATTTGGGGGAAAATAAATGTTAGTTGGTGGTTGCCTAGCAGGCCGTCCCTGAGGTGTCCGCCTACCTGTCAATCCAAGGGCTCCTTGAGGAGTACAGAATGAAAGTCACCAGAGGTGATCCTGGACACTTTCCAGCTCTAACGTCTCAAATTGCAAATATTTTCTGTCTCTGCTATTTGCTTATCACTGAGGTGATAGGTAGTTTTCCCATCATTGTAACAGAGACGCATGAAGGGTTTTCCCACCACTTCCCCACATACATTTGCAATCTGCGTTGTTCTTTCCAATGAGAACTTAAGACTCCATTACCTGCCGTATTTCATATTCAGCCCATTTTCAAAGCTCTCCTTCTAGCTAAAAACACTGGACAGAAAGATTTTACTTATACTTTTGCTTTGTGACAGCTGACACTTTCTTTAAAATCTCCCCTTCTGGACTGGACTGGACATAGGTTTTTTGATTGTTTTTTTGTGTGTATGTGTGTGTTTGTTTATTTTCTTCCAGCAGGACTGTGACATAATTTTTTTTAACAGGATAGACACTATACCTTAAGACTTTATTGTAAATATATCTATACCGTCCATATGAGTTTGGCACAGAGTAACCTTAATAAATATTCTTTGAGTGAATGAATGTGTAAGTGAGGACAGTGTCACCAGTGTAGATGATGCTGTTATAAATTTCTGTGTTACAATAGGCTTTTTTCTTCCTCTGTGCTTTCCTAGACTTGTTTTGACTGTCAATACTACTTATTTGGCACTGTCAGTAATACTGAGTGAGCATTTGCTGTTGAGTCCCAAGAGCTAGACTGCACCAGTTCCAAGGACATAAAGCCACGTGAGACAGAGCAGTCCTCGGCACTTGTGGCCCTGGCATCTACAAGCATAATTACTGCTCTACACATGCATTCATTTTCACACCAACTATTTCTTTATTTTTCTATTTGGGGGGAAGGAGAGGATTTCAACTTCTTTACTTAGACATACATTCCAGATTGCCCACAAGTTTAGCACTCTTTGGGGTTCCCACTGTCCTAAACGTTAAGTCCTCATTCCTTGGAATAATACACTGAGAAGTCCCGAAGTAAAGAACAAAACAATAGAAAAAGGATTTAGCTATAACCATGTACCCAAACCTCAGCGCTGGTGGCCTGGGAATCTCACCGAGAATGTAGAGGATCCACTCCTGCCCTTCGCATGTAGACAGCAGCCTCTCCCACTGGGCTTGCCAAAAGCAGCCAGAAGCACCCCAGAATCTCTGAATATGCCTTGGAAGAAAACTCATTCAAGTTTCTGGGTGAAGACTGGTGAGTAGACAGCTCCCTAATCCATGCCCTGCCCCCAGATCATGAACCCCCGGCCCCCAGGTCCTGAGTTAGAGCTGGTGGAGCAGACTCACCATGTGACCGAGTTCCAGAGGGCCACAAGCAGGAGAAGGCCAGAGCCCAGGATGAAAGCCGTCCTTCTCATGGAGCCCCAGAGGTGTCCCTCCTGGGGGAGGACAAGAGAGTGACAGGCCCCAACAAGCCTCCTGCCTATACATGCAGCTCCCTGCTGAGGCCTGGCAGGAGGGATGTGACATCAGGATATCAGTCACACCCGTGCGGTGCACATGTTGACCAGTCCCAGCTTCTATGGGAGCCTCTTCCTTATCAGGATCTCTGAGGCTGTGTGGGTGTGTGTGATAAGGAGAGCTCAAGGTTGGGGCAGAGGAGAGAGCAAACTTGACTCAGAGAAACTAGCAGGTAATTTTGTCACCCAGAGGAGGACAGGCGATCCTTCCAAGAGCCATGGGATTTCAGCACCAGTCCTCTTGTTGAACAGAGGTGCTGATTACCTACACATTGGAATCACCTCAGAGCTTTTTAGAACTCCCTAGGTCCAGGCTCCTCCTCCGAGCAATTACATAAAAGTGTCTGGGGTGGGACCTGGGCCTCCCTATTTTTTAAAGCTCCCCAGCTAATTCCAGTGGGCAGGCAAGGCTAAGACGGCCATCACAGAAGGACCTGCTGAATCCCTGGTGAGGACACGGGAACTTCACTGTGTTCATGGGCCAGGCCTGTTTTCCCACCCTATCACCTCTTTTGCCCCTGATGAGAAGAGTGAATAAACACATGTTCTGACTTGTAATTACTCCTCTGCTTCCTGGTAGATTAGACCAGGCTGCCAGGTGAACATGATGGTGAGTGGTTCTAGGGGCAACGAACAGACTCCCAGCAATCACTGGGAGGTCCTTGTACGATCTCCTCCAAATGCCTACAGCAGCCATCATTGCGAGCTCAATGGTCAAACAAGAAGGTCCCAGATTTGGAGAAGAAAAACCAGGTATGTCACCAATTTCTGTAGTACCGTGGACAGGAATGACAGATGTCCGTTACATCCTATGTTTCTAAGGCTGGATGGAACCTGCTTGTGTTCTTCACGAGAGTGAACTGGAGGTGGTGGTCGCTGTAGGTCTGTGCCTGCCGCTCATCTGCAGTTAGTGAACCGGGCCTGTGCACTGCTGTGGGGAAACTGACCTAACAGGACCCGATGTTTTAATCCAGGCTTCGGAGGTCTGAAGGAGCACGTTGTTTTGGTTGACCCATTCAGAGCAACCTAAATCTGCCCGGAATCATCTCTTCTTAGCTTACCCAACCCCACTTTTGGTCTACAGACCAAAAAGAAGATAGTAAGTCATTTTGTATGATCAGCGAAAAGGTTTTTGAAGGCCGAGTACTCCTCAGGGTCCTGAGCTCTGAAAAGGACCTCCTCTCTCTCCTCTCTCTCCTAGTCTCTCTTGCTCTCAGTATCTCTCCCCAGAGTCTCTCTCCTCCCTTGAGGGCTGAACTGCCAGGACCAGAAAAACTTGTTCTTTCATACAGGCCATTGAAAGATTACCCGAAGCCTGCCAGGCACTTCACCTTGGGCTTTCCCAATTATTCTTTTTTTAAGGATTCACAGGATGCTTTTCATCAGCTTTTCCAGCCACTAGGAACTTTTCATTTGAGTTTAATCAAATCAAGCTAAGTCAAATTTAAAACATCAGTTCCACGTCTAGGATTAGATCTGTTTCCGGGCACTGTGCTGTTTTCTCTCTGCAGCAGCCCTAGTGCAGGGAGCAGACAGGACAGAGGTCTCTGTGAGGTGTAGGAGCAGCAGCACAGAACTTATCTGGAGTCAACAGATGGTTCCCAACCCCCAGTGGGCCTCTCTTTTTCCCCAAGCAGCTGTAGAAAGAAGTGGTTCCACGCCTGAAGTGTGGGGTTTTCTATGGCCAGAGACTGGTAGGACAGCTATGGGGCTTTTCCGGCAATTTCCTGCAGGCAAAGAGGCTTTGGTTTTAAGGCAGCTTGGAGTCAAGTGATTCTGCTCAGCTACTGAAACAAGCACATCACTGATGCGATCACTATCCCTAAACCTCGTGGGAGATGTCAGTTATGCTGCAAGTGCAGATGTGGGGTCACTGCTGCGTTCTCACCAGTGTGGTGGGTTGGGTGCTGGCATTTACCTGCTTTGGCTTCTCACTGTGCAGCGTACTTCCCGCTTCTCCCTTCATCTGGAATAAGACAGCACAGCTGAGTCTGGAGGTCACTGTCCCATGCAATCAAGGAAGTAGGGAATGGAGAAAGTTGAGGTGAATGGCTAGCAGTGATTTTTTTTTTTAGAAGAATTTACTTTCTTCAGCATTAGTTCATTATGTCAGAATTTTTTTAATGTGCTTTTTTTTTGGTAAAGTTTTTTTGAGGAGGAGCAACTCACTGAGAGATAAAATCATTTTAAAATTTACATATATGTACTGTTCATTGTTTCTAAGAGCAGTTTAGAGCTTTAGGTTTTTAAACTTACATAGTTATCAAAGGAATAAAGCCAACCACAAAATAAGAATCAACAGAATGCGGTAGTCCAGTCATAAAGGACAGTCAAATGTGCTTACACATATTCAAGAAATCAATTATCTAAGTTATAAATAGTAAGTAGTTCATTTGTGTCCTTTTCTTTTAGATTCTGCATTTAAGTGATATCATACGGTATTTTTTTCTTCTCTTTCTGGCTTCACTTAGAACGACGATCTTCAGGTCCATCTGTGTTGCTGCAAATGGCATTATTTGATTATTTTTTATGGCTGAGCAGTATTCCATTGTGTGTATGTGTGTGTATGTATGTATGTGTGTGTGTGTGTATATATATATACACACACATACACACCGCATCTTCTTTATCCATCCATCTGTCAATGAACATTTAGGTTGTTTCCATGTCTTGGCTATGGTGGGCTAGCTGTGATTTTTATTGCTGACTTCTCAATAGAATCACCTGGGAGTTAACCAAATACAAAAACAAAACAAACTGAAAACAAAGAAAAAACCCAGCCTTTGTGTGGGTGCCACCTCCAGAGACTGAATTGATCTGGGCATCAGTAACATGACTGAGGGGGCTTGGCAGTCGGACTTTGGTTGACTTTCTAAGAGATGGGCTATGAGGATTCCTTTTTTTGAATAGCTTCACTCTCCGCCTCAGTACAATCCCATCTCATTCAGGAGAAATCTCTGTCCTCTGAACCCCCACTGTACTCTAACTGCCAACCTCACATGGCCTCAAGGATCCAGGGTCCTGCCTGAGACTTGCTTGGACAGCCTCCTTAACCTCTGTGAAGTTAAGAGTACCACACACATGGGCTGGATTTGTAATGCTGACTGAAATTTAAGCATTTTATAAACTGCTCAACGTGATTCAAAAGATATTTATATACAGAAATCATTAGGACAGTGAATCTTGGAATCTGACACCTTTCTCAAGGTCATATGTCAGTTGCGTCTATCACTTACTAGTTATGTGATCTTGGTCAGATTGTCCTCTCCAAGGACAGTTTCCTGAGAGGTAAAATGGGGAGAATAGTGTCTGCCACTCCTGTGGTCTCTGCTGGGAGGCAGTAAATGTCATAAGCACAGGCTCCCTGTGTATCCTTCCTGGGGCCTTCACACGGTATCTGCTTAGCATATGTGCAGCAGATGAATCAAGCAGAAGGTGTGGTTCATTGGCCCGTGTTTTCCCCAGATGTGCCTCAGGAACCCCTGCATTGGAGTCACTTAGGGGTTGGCTGCAAGTCAGATTTCCAGGCTACTCTCCAACTCAGAATCTCTCTGTATGGAGCCTCAGAAACGGGTTTTAGACTTGTTCTGAGGTGGTTGTGAGCCTCCCTGGAGTTTGGCAGCCGTTTGCCCTTGGGGGTTGGCCGAGTGCCTTGGCAGTGGGAAGGAGGGGCTTCACTGCCTGCCCAGGCTGATTAGGCAGTGTGCTGTGGGTGGGTAAAGGTAACGAGGGTAGAGTGAGATGAGAACTGGCCGTCACTGGAGGTGCAGGGGGCAGGGGCTGGCTCTTGAAAATGTCCTCACCTACTCCCAACTCCCACCCCTTTGGCAGAAAACAGAAGCTGGAAGTTTGGATTGTTTAGGACAGGTTCTTCCCTAAGTCTCCAAAACTGAGGGAGGTATTACCAACATGATGAAATTCAATGCACCTATTGTAATCAACCAAGGATGATTGTCTGGGGTCCTTCTCTGTGGAAGGCCCTGTGGCCCTGGGTGGATACACTGGGGCTCACAGGGCAGTACAGGACCGGGACACTTGGGACCAAATCTAGCAATACAGGATAGTGGATGAAGCCCAGTGACGGGAGGGAACGGCTTTTAAGAAGGGGTCCAGGATGGGGATGGAGAGGAACTGGGCTTGGAGTTGGGGCTAGAATTTAAGATAGCACATGCCTGTTAAATTCCAGGACAAGAGAATTATGCTCACCATCACCACTACTTTTACCATGGAGTCGGGTGTTAGACAATTGGGCAGTTAGACAAAAGAAAATAAGTCCAGGTAAAGAATTGGGAAAGAAGAGGTAAAACTATTATTATTTTTAGATACTATGATTGTATATCAGGAAAACCCATGAGAATCCATTGTAAAACTAACACAAACAGTAAGAGAAGTGAATTAGCTGGTAAGATGTAAGATGGAGGTTCAGAAATCAATAACCTATATGTATATGTAACTAGTTAGAAGAAATAACGGATGAGACAACAACAAAATACTCAGTAACTTTAACAAGAAATGTGCAAAACCTAGATGAGGAAAATGTTCCCATTCCTGAAGGACACAAAAGTGGACATGAGCAAACAGGAAGACACACCACATAACTGGCCGGGAAGACTCGGCGTCATAAGGACAGTAGTTTTCCTTAAATTAAGTTAGAAATTCAGAGTTATCTCAATTCAAATACCAACAGATTTGTTGGCTTGTGGCTGTTCCTGGAATCAGGCAAACTCATTCTAAAATTTAAGTGAAGAAACAAATAAGCAGGACTAGCCAGGAAAACACCAGAAAGGAAGAAAAGTAGTGGAGGAGAGGGGACGAGTGGTGCTAGGTTTAGCAATGCTTAGAACACATTATAAGCCTTTAAAAAAACTTAATTATTACCTCCTCATTTCCCCCAGTAATTAAAGAGTTGCTTAAAAAAAAAAAAGAGTTGTTGCTATAAGAGAAAAGAATGATTTAACCAGGATTTAAAGAGTAGTTCTAACTTGAGTTGCTTCAGTTTTGTATTCTTTGTTATTTGTTTATTGGTTAGTTTCAAAACAAGGACCATGGTTTTTCTGAAACCAATGAACAGCTCTGTGGAAAAGTAAACAGATAGGAATGCCATGCATGAATGCCTTTTAAAATACAAACAAGATCTGGCTAGAAGGAGAATAATTAGGAATATGTTTGAGATTTCCACTTGAATGTATGACAGGATAAATTTTTCTGAGTCTCCCCCTCCTTCTCGTGTTCCTGGGACTGAGTGATTAAGGGCTAATATATAAGTTTAAACTTGGAACCCTTTGCTCCACATAAGCCTTCTGGCCAAAGGGAAGGTGACTTTATCTTCCAGTGGTGGGAAGGCCCCTTTAACTGTATGAGTCACAGCATTATTGCTTGACCTCTGATTTCATTAGAAGCAATGAAGTATTACTTAATATACCTTTTGTTCTTTGGCTGAGCCAGTAAGCCCATGTGCTATGTCCCGAGATGTTTATCTAGATAGCTGACTCCTCTAAGCTACACAACCGTATCATTCTTCTGAATATTTTATGCCAAAGCAGCTTGTTTTCTGTGCCCCTCTATGTCTGTAGACTTGTTTTGAATTTTTACTGAACCGAGTCAGAAAGTTTCTAGGGGAGACCTCAAATATAGTGGGCAGATGTGTCTTCACCCAAAGAAGTTCCTTAACATTGTTTGCCAGTGGTAGTGCTCAAGTTAGAAATTTTGGCAAATAAAATATGGCAAATAACAATTATTAAATATGTAATATGTTAAGGTTCTATAATCATTACATTTTTATGGTGCTTCTTCTCTCTTTTTTCTACCTTTTGAAGTCTCCCATCTCAGAACTAGAAGATGTCTTAAGCTCATCTGATGCCCACATTTTCAATTTGAAGAAAAGGAGGCATAGAAATATTCACTATTCAGCTTCAAATTATACAGCTACTTAGTGGGAGAACTTGAATTCAGTGATCTTACACCAGCTGAGTCTGCAAAAAGTACAGACTGCATTGATGTCAGTGAATACAGGACTGGGCATTCAGATTGCAGAGACACATAGGAATGAGATCAGCTTCTATTAGCCACAAATAATGGACTGGATATTTCGTGTGTGTGTGTGTGTGTGTGGTTTTTGTTTGTTTTGTTTTTTAATACAAAAGGTAAAATAGAGCATGTCTTTTTCTAAGATATTAATCATTCTTTCAAGAAACAGTTATTGTGGGGCGAGGTATAGTTCAAGTGGTAAAGCATGTGCTTAGCATGCACGAGGTCCTGGGTTCAATCCCCAGTGCCTCCACTGAAAAACTAACAAAATAAATAAAACTAATTACCTCCCCCCTGTAAAAAATAAAAATAAAAAAGAAAGAAACATTTATTGTGTGCCAGATACGATGCTAGCCACAGGGGATACCAAGATGTATAAGGCATGCTTCGTGGCCCTGTTTATTAAAGTAGTACTATGTAACTTTGATTTTCCAATGAGAAAGTATATAGGAGGAGAATAAGGACTAGCATTTACTATGAGAATGCATTCAGAGAAGAGAAGGAAATGAAATGCACTTAAAGTAAATATTCTAATCCTTTATAACAATGAACTGATTCCTTCTTAAAGGGAATTTGATATATATTGTGAGATTAGCCAAATTAGATATTTTTAAGGGTGGTTCTTCTGAAAGCAGATGATTTTGACTGTGCAGGCTTTTTGTTGCAGAATCCCCAATCTAGGTAAATGACAGTGAAGCCATAGGTGATGTTCATGACCTCAAAAATCTGAATACAGGGCAGGGGAATGGGATGGGGGTGGGAGAAGCAGACAGTTTAATTTTAAATTTTATTTGTCTGCAGCCTGATTCTTTCAGATTCTGGGTTCCTGGATATGCTCGATGGTTGATGAAGTTTCCGATTTTATAGGTGTTAAGATATATCATCTTTATATAAATGTGCATGGTTTCTTTGTAAATATCTTGTGAAATTATTAGAACTAAAAAAAAAAAAAAAAAAAAAAAAAAAGACCTCAAAGATCATCTGATCTCCCTCTTCCATTTTATAGCTAAGGAGGTAGGCCTAGATAGCAGAACTGACTTGTTCCAAACTCCACACAGTTTCTGGCAAAATCCAGGCTTCCTAACACTTTTTCTTGTGCCACATGTTTTTGGAAAAGCACAAATTCTATTTCCTAAGTGGGAAATGATGGGGAGGGGGCTGCTCTCCTGAGGTCTACGACTCCCATTACACCAGCCTCTGCTCCCCAGCTGTTTGTGTTCTTGGGAGAAGCTGAGCCATCTGCCTCCAGGGCTGAGGAGACTGTCCTGAAATGTAATCACACAGCTTAAAGTCTAGGTGAAGAGGGTTTTCAGGAGCTGCTATGACAAAGGTCTGTATGGAAGTGAGGCTTTTATAGAGAGAGACGATGTTCATCCAAGAAGATAAAATGCATGAGGGAAAAGGTTAAACTCAGACAAAAACGACTCCCTTTGGATAGTTTCAGTAGTGCTCCCTTCACTGCCTTTGCCGAGGGTCCTTAAAACCTTTGTGATTTACTGTGCCGTGTGAACGCATGCCCGCAGGGTGAAGGCCCACCTGTTTTATGAGACCCCTGGCACCAAACACAAGCCTGGCACGTAGCAGGCAGTCAGGTAAACCAAGGAAGGGGAAAAGAATAAAAAGCGTTGTTCTTTGCCCTTAGAATGTGTCCAACATTTGCTCTTGGACATTTCAACACCTTTCCCTGTACTGCAGACTCTCCTTTCTAAGGTCAGAAGCTAATGCTCAAAGTATGTGTTTTACCAAATTGAATTGAATCTTTATATCTAGAGAAATTTAGTCAGAACTGCACCTGAAACTGAAGCAACCTAGAAGTCTGTACCTTGTCTTGCTTACCTTAAGCCCCGAAGGAGCTGAATGAGTGCCCTGATAACCACTGGCCTATTGTTCACCCCCATCTATACACACTGACTATTCCTCTCTCCAGTGACCTCTGCTGGAATTCTTCCAGCGGGACTACCAGGACACTAGCAAGTCTAAGACTGGAGCCTCTGTTGATAAGTCCCAGTATGGTGCTTCAAAACAGCTTTGAGATGTCTGTCCAGTTCCTAGCCCACACATCTGTCTTAGGCCTTTGCAATTTTAAGCCTGTTGTAATTGGCCCCATCCCTTCCAGGTGACCCTGGCAGATGAGAGAGGAGAAGCAATTCAACCTCATTTGTTTCCTGGCAGTCTCTTCCAGATGGATTTTGCTCTTCTGAATTCTGACATGGGAGTTTCTCCTTCACATGGTTTTGAAGCCAAATCCTGTGCGGTTAACACAATTACCTATTTATTGCTAGAAAAACAAGACTATACAGGAAGTAGATGGTACAAACGCAGGCAGAGGATACAGACATTAGCGAGACACGCAGGGGATTCTGTGTACTAAGGAAACATCCCAGGACATTGATTAGAGGCAAAACACGCCTGTACTGTAAGTGGAGCGGGCAGAGAGGTGGCGGAGGTGAGAAGGATGCGCTTTGCCTTTCTTTAAGCGAACTTGGGTGCATCCTGACTTTGAGACCAGCTTCCCGAACCCAGCAGCTCCCGCTCACCTCTGCAGTGGGCTGTTTCCCAGCTTCTCCAAGGTCCCGGCCACAGCTCAAGCCTGCTTTCTCTTCCTTCAGCTCCTTCCTTGGTGGATGCTGTCGCCAGCTGCTGCCTCACCCCGCGGTTACCCGGTGAGCTGGGAGGCTGGCTGAGGTGATCATGTTACAGAGCAGCCGACTGGCTCAGGCCAGGCACGTGATAAGAGAAAAGGTTTGGGTTCGTTTTGACTGAAGATAAAAACATCTTTCTTGTGAAAGGACATCTCCTGAAAGCCAAGAGGAAATACGCAGTTCAATCCAGGGCTGGCAAAACACATGTGACCGAACTTCTCCTCCTCCTCTTCCCTGTTTTTTTTTTTTTGTTATTTGTTTGTTTGTTTTAAATTCCTTCATCTTCCTCAGCTTAAGAAAATGTCTCTGTCCTGTAGGAGGCAGTTTCAATAAGAGTCGTGGGTATCAGATAGTGTTGAAGGTGGAAGGAGGGCAGTTCAAGTGGATAAGAATACCTGGGCCAAAGAACCTCATTTTCTCCTTTTTGATTGCTCTGTTGCTGCTGAGGGCAGCCAAGGCGGGAGAGATACATCAACTACTCCTGTTGAGTCTAGATGCAGGAAAGGTACATCTGGAGAGGTTAAGTTTATACTTTGAAACAGGTGAAATGAGAATACAGGATCTGTGACATGAACTGGTGAGACTTTCGAAAAAGAACTGAATTTTATTTTTACATCTCTAAAAGTTACTTTTTTTTTTTTTTTGGCAAGGGGTACGTAATTAGGTTTATTTAGTTTTTCAATGGAGGTACTGGGGATTGAACCTAGGACCTTGTGCATGCTAAACATTCACTCTATCACTTGAGCTATACCCTCCCCACCTAAAAATTACTTTTGAGTAGGCAATATGTGCGTCTAATATAAAAGACAAAAGGATCATAAGAGTGTACAGTAAAAATTCTTTTTTTACTCCTTCCTCATCCTCTTTTTCTCCCATGAGGCAACTCCTGGGACTAGTGTTTTGTGTATACATCCAGAGCTTGTCTACGTAAATACAAAACTGTATGACTCCTCCTCTTTAGAAGTAGCACGTCATATATGCTTGTTCTGCTCCTTGCTTTTTTCCACTTAGCACTCACACGTGGATATTGTTCCATAGAGTACCATCAAGAGCTACCATGTTCTTTTTAAGGCTGCCATGCTGTTCCACTGGCTAGATGTGTCATACTTTATTTGGCCGTTGGCCAATCTTTTCTTGCCTAATCCTTGCACAGTGCAAGGCTCAGTAAACAGTCAGTACTCATTCACAGATTACATTTTACACAACTTGTTCCTGTTTTTCATCATCTCTCTTTTCAGAGGTACCAATATTTTTCCCCCAGTATTCCAGATATTTATTTAATATGTATGTTCCCTGGTCGCCCAAGTCTTGTGCACTGATCAAACCTTGCTACCTGACCTCCAAGGCCCACCTTGATCTCGCTCCTCTCATACAACATTATTCCTCACTACTTCCTATTTTGCTATATGCAGAGGCTTTGTCTGTCCCTATCTCCTTATACTGATCCTCCCACCCAGAATTTCCTTCCTGGTCCTGACCACTAATCTGTCTCTAGTTTTTTTTTTTTTTTTTTTTTTTTCTGAACTCTTTTAGCTTACGTGATCAATACTCTCTAGAAGAACAGCTAATTTTTCTCTAATCATTTCAAATAGGAGCTTTATGTATCTCTGTGGCACTAATAACTCTGACACACAGTAAAGCTTGAGCAAATGAGAATCTCTTTCTGGTCCTCTGGGTTTTCTTTCTATTCTATTTTTGAGGGATTGCTCAGCTTGTAATTTCAATGTTGGATGAAGTGGCCCCTTCCTTGGCTGAGTTCCTTTAAAGGAAGTAAAGGAAGCGCTCTTGAGGAGAGGTCTTGAGATCCTGGAAGCAGGTGGGTTCAAACTGAGCACTGCCACCCACCAGCTCCTGACCTTGGCCTCTCTGAGTCTCAGTTTCCTCACCTGTAAAATGAGGGAGTTGGATTAATAGATCTGGGAGACTCCTTCCAGTTCTGATGTCTGATAATCTGGAGTTGAGATTTATAATTGTTTACCAGTTTTTCTGAAATACATCCCTTATCCCACACTCCAAGGCAACATATCTGGTCAGAAACTTCAGAAATATTTCAAAGACTTTGGGTCCCATTGCTCCTAGAACATTACAGAATGTTACAGAAGTTCAAATGCAGATTTTCAGTGCTGGTCATATTAAAATTAAAAAAAAAAAAATTTTTTTTTTTTTTTTTTTTTGAGATCTGGCTGTAGCACCAGAGATGGATGGGTTTAAGGCATTCATGCACAGGGAGAAGGAGGAAGAGAGCTTTAGAACTTATTACAGTCCCAAAATAAAAGTTTCACTGTTGTCTATATTAATATGCTTTCCTACTCTCTTGCCCTTGGCCTGTATTTCTACTTGCCTAGCCCTGTATAGACAGAGATCAACTTTCTTCTTTGTAAGTACTGAATATTCAGTTGGCAGCCTTGAACAATTTCACAATAACAATAATCAAAAGATGTAGTGGCAACTAACTCTCAACTAACTCAGAATGACCTAGTAAAATTAACTAAGTTGCCAATATTCCCATAGGCAACATATTTTCCATGTCTGGGAGAAGCTAGCTTTCTTTTCTTACCAAAGTTAGTGTAATTCAAACATGTCTGCCTTTGCTCCACTCTCTGTCCATTAAAGTCAAAGTAATCTTTAAAAACATAGATTGGACCAGGTCATTCCTGTAAGTACAGTCCTTCTGGGTTTCCTGAAGCACTTTGAATAGAGTTTGGTTTCAAGCCTCCCGGACCTTTACTCGACTTAACTGCTTTCCTCTGCAGCCTCATCTTGAGCTGCTGTTTTTGCTCCACTTGTAGGCAGCTGCCCTGGCCTCCCTTCACTGCCTCTAACAGGCAAAACTCACTTCTAACCCTCTGCTTGAAATGTACTGCTTGCAACTTCTCATGCCTCTCTCTCCCCTACTTGGGTCCTTCTCAGCTCTGCCTAAATGGCACCTTCTCAGAGTGGCCTTCTTTGACCTTTAAGTAATTGCCTGTATCTTCCCCCAGTCCAGTTATTCTCCGTGACTTTTACCTCATTCGTTTCCTTCATGTTAGCTCTCAAAAATTCCCATTATCCTTTTATTTCTTACTTGAATGCTTGTTTACTTGTTTTATTGTCAGCCCCTGCCACCAGACTTTAAGCTCCATCAAGCTGAGACAGGATGGAAGAGGGCAGGGCACAGTCCCTCTAGGAGTGACAGCAGTTTAACACCAAAATGGAAGATTCACCTCCTAGTTGGCCTTGAGGATTAAGAGATTTGACTTCTAGTAGACCTTGAGCTTCCTTATATGCTCATTGTAATAGCCTGATAAATAACATGCCCGCAGGCACCATGACAGTCCCAAGGGTAATGGCAAAAGGCCAAAGAATGGGCAGTGGCCTGATCCCACCTGTAGGTGTGTGAAGCTACTGAGCCCATAAAAACTGGCAACACCATGCCTAGTGGCCCTTTTTTTCGGTTTCTCCCCTTTGGAGACGGCCCACACTCTGTTTATGGAGTGTGTACCTACTTTTACTTTAACCTGAGCACCCAATTCCCACACCCCTTTCCTTGCCTTTCTCTCGCCTTACACTCTATGCAGTGTGTATCTCTCTAAATAAATCTACCTTTACTCAACAGTGGCTCGCACTTGAATTCTTTCCTGTGTGAAGCCAAGGACCCACACTTGGTGGAGCACGTTCCGGGGGCTCACCCGAGACCTGGGACATGGCCCTCCTCACGCCGCACATCCATTTCCCTGCATCAAAGCCAGGAAACATGTCTGTTTCATTCACCAGTGCATCCTCCAGTGCCAGTGTGGGGCCCTGCCCCATAGCAATTGGACCATAAACACAACTAACTGATTGAACACCTAATCCCATACTGGAATGGGAATCAGAAGACTTAAATCTTGGTTCAATCTTTGGGAGCTGGGTGAGCTTGAATTGTTTAATTACTTTCTGTGAAATTAGGGGAATATATTAGTTAGAACATCTTGATAGACATTCCAGCTCTTGAAATCAGCTTTATGATTATAGTGGTAGATAGTGAAATTTTATTTAAGTAGATTCTCAAGGAAATCAAATGAGATACAAATATAATATCCGTTTCTGGATTTAAAAAATGAGCTCTGCATATGACTTAATAAGAAAAAAAAAAAAAAACCCAATCCGAAAATGGGCAAAAGACTTAAGCAAGCAGTTCTCCAAGGAAGAAATACAAATGATCTAGAGGCACATGAAAAAATGCTCAATATCACTAATTATCAGAGAAATGTAAATCAAAACTACAATGAGGTATCACCTCACACCAGTCAGAATGGCCATCATTCAGAAGTCCAAAAACGACAAATGCTGGAGAGGCTGTGGAGAAAAGGGAACCCTCCTACACTGCTGGTGGGAATGCAGTTTGGTGCAGCCACTGTGGAAAACAGTATGGAGATTCCTCAAAAGACTAGGAATAGACTTACCATAGGACCCAGGAATCCGCTCCTGGGCATATATTCGAACCCTATTTCAAAATGACACCTGCACCCCAGTGTTCAGAGCAGCACTATTTACAATAGCCAAGACATGGAAACAGCCTAAATGTCCATCAACAGATGACTGGATAAAGAAGAGGTGGTATATTTATACAATGGAATAAAATTCAACCATAAAACCAACAACATAACGCCATTTGCAGCAACATGGATGTTCCTGGAGAATGTTATCTAAGTGAAGTAAGCCAGAAAGAGAAAGAAAAATACCATATGAGATAGCTCATATGTGGAATCTAAAAAAAAGGAACATAAATACAAAACAGAAACAGACTTATTGACACAGAATACAAACTTCTGGTTGCCAAGGGGGCAGGGGGTGGGAAGGGACAGACTGGGATTTCCAAATTTGTAGATACTGACAGGCATATGTAGAATAGATAAACAAGATTATACTGTATAGCACAGGGAAATATATACAAAATCTTGTGGTAGCTCACAGCGAAAAAAAATGTGACAATGAATATATGTATGTTCATGTATAACTGAAAAATTGTGCTCTACAGTGGAATTTGACACATTGTAAAATGACTATAACTCAGTAAAAAAATGTTAAAAAAAAATGAGCTCTGATCTCTGATCTAGTTGGAAGGTTTTTCAGGTTATAACCAAAAGATCAAAAGAATACTCAAATGCTTTGTCATGAAACGTGATCTATGCTTTATATTTAGGGGAAGTTTGATGATCTGTTGATAATTTTCAAGAGTCAGAAGGTTTTGCAATTATGTAGAAAAAGCAGGGACAACACACTTCAAAAGCAGGAAATGAGTTCCAGCTCTACCAAGGAAAAAAGCCAATTGGGTGCATGTTCAGTTGAATGTAAAGTTATGATTTGATAAAAGACAACATTACACAAAGTGACAGACCTTGGCTAAGCCTGGGTGGTGGGCACTGTAACAATGGAATTAATCAGCTGACAGTCATCTAGGTGTGCCAGCACTCTTAAGGGATATAAAAGTTTTTGAGGCTTGGGCTCATACTGTGATACTATATGCCTGGAGGCATTTACGTCCCCATTTTCAAAATGTTTCAAACCCAAATATGTATTTTTAGATTTTATCTTCCCACACATATTCTAGTTTAAGAAATGCATTGTTATGGGGGGAGAGGGTATAGCTCAGTGCTTAGCATTCATGGGGTCCTGGTTTCAATCCCCAGTACCTCCATTAAAATAAATAAATAAATAAAACTAATTGCCTCCCAACAAAACAAAAACAAACAAAAATAAAATGTAAAAAATGCATCATTATATTTATTTAGGATTGGTAATAAACAGAAAGGTTTGACTGGCTAAGGATATCAACCTGTCTAGTTCTTCAGGAGATCCATTTTACAACCCATGTTCTTCAGTTTTTTGAAACCTATACCCTCCCAGCTGAGATGTATTCAAGCCTTACTTTCTATAGTTTGTAGTTCAAAACCAATAGCCTATTTTTCATATATGAAATTATATTGACTATATTCTTTTCCAACTACCCTCTTATTTGGGGCCTCCCTCCCATCAAGAATCAGTGATTTACCCAATTATTCTAATTTTGCAATAGTGTAAGTGCAGGAAAAAATCCATTGTTTACAACAAACACTCCAGTACCTCCTGAAATAGAAGCCTCCAGTGTTTTTGTTTTACATTTATCTTCAGAAAACTGAGAAATGAACACTCGGTTCTGGGTGAGGGGGAATTGGGGGACAGGAGATGGTGTGTTTCCTGTTTATTTCAGGGCACACCAGGCCCAGTGCTGCAGGAAAAACAGGCTGCTTTTTATGTGACTAGCTACTGATCCCACTCTTCTCTCCTGAATGTAATTACAAGTAGATGAAAGGATATTAGAAGCTCACAGGACGTGGAGTGGGGAGAGGGGAAGGGAGCGTCTTGCCTTCTCCCTCACTGCTCAATGGAATGATTAAGTCCGCAGCAGAGCTAACACTGAGTATCTCAAGGATAACAAAGAGAGAGGCCAAAAACAATTCTTTATTGAATCCACTTACATATCTTCCTCAGTGGAGTGGTTTTTTTTTTTCCCATTTAACACAAACATCTTGTGAGATAGTTATTCAGATCCCTGTGACAGATAAGGAGACACTCATTTGGAGGGGAGCAGTTCAGAAAGTGCATTTGATGCTCAAATTTGGGAACTGGACGTGGAAGTTCACCTCCCTGGAGAGTAGCTTTTGGAAATCAAGGTTGAAATTGCCGGAAAAAGTAGGATGATTTTGGAGAATCCCTTGAGAGGGACTGTTTACAAGTCTGAAGGCCCAGTGACTTGGGGGTGAATTTGCTATCCACTTACCAACAGCCCTCTTAAAGTGAACGCGTCCAGTACTATGAATAGAGCCATGCTTTGGGACATCTGCACTGTCTAGCCGGGACAAGGTGGAGCTCTTGCGTGACTATAAGGGCGGCTCGGAATTGACAGCTACTTGCAGGATGTCAGCGCTTTGTCTTCTTTCCCACTGCAAAAGAACACGAGGCAGCGTTGCATCCAAGCCTGGTCAAACCCTGCCAAGGGGAGGCATTGGCAAAGATATCTCTTTTCAAACAGTAGTCACAGAGAATAAGAGGGCGGGAGGGGGCTTTAAGGAATCCCCTAAACTAGGCCTGGGCCCCACTGCTCTCGCTACGAAGATTTGGCGAGCCTGCTTAGCGTCCGCCAGGTCTCGGAGCTTCCCGAAAGGCAGGAGGACGCCAGCGGACTCGCCCAGCTCCTCCCCAACCGAGGCTGCGTCTTATTTGTAACTCCGGCAGGCCCCGGCGGTTGCCGTGGTAACGCTGCACTCCCAGCTCCGTGGGCCGGGAGGAGGGAGGTGGGCCTTGGAGGACGTCACCCAGGCTCGGTTTGGGGCTCCTGCCTCACCCCCAACCAAATGTCTGCCAGAGAGGAAGCCGTCAGGTAGATATTTTGTAAATGAAGGGTCCAGGGGGCTGCATTAGGACAGAAGGAAGGGATCAGGATATCTACCAGCCAACCTCTCCCCACGTCCGCTTCTGCCAACGATTTTAACAGTCCTTCAAAACAGGGAGGAGGGGACGTTGTATTCTGAGGGATTTGATCAGACGGGCCACGCCCTTTGGTCTAGTTAGGCCACGCCCACACCGGGGTGGGGCTAGTTCTAGACCATGCCCACTCCCCGAACGCGTGGGAGGGGAATCGAAATGGAGGAGTAGTGAGCTTGCTCAATTGAATTGGTTCAACCAGTCGCGAGAGGGCCTAGGGAGGGCCATGTTCCGCATGCGTCCGCCGAGGTCGCCACACCCCGCCGTTTCCGCGGCGAACCCTCGGTTTTGCGCCTGCGCGCTGCTCCCGCGAACTCACAGGTTGGGCAAACACTCACGGAGTCGCCAGGGCGCGCAGAAGGGGAGGGGCAGGCACGATCAGGCGCGCGCGCGCTCGGAGTGACGCAAAGGGAGCAGGCGAGTCGGGAGGATCGGGTGGGTAGAGTGGTGCAGCCAGGTTGTTTGGTGGGCGGTGCGTAAGGTCGCTCTGGGCACTAGGGCGCTCATCTCACTGGGCCCTCGGTTCTACGAGCGGATCCGGGGCAGGGGGAGGGGAGTGCTGGGTCAGGGGCCGCCGCCGCCGCCGTCGCACCCGGGGAGTTCGGCCGCCTGCCCGCGCTTCGCGGGCCCTGCCGGTCAGGGTAAGCAGGCCCGAGCTTATCAGTGAGGAGCATGAGATGAGAGAGTATGGGAGGCAAGGGGTGGGCCTGCGGGAGGAAAGGGAGTGAGCGCTTGCGTGAGGGACACGGTGTGTAAAGAGAGGCCCGTCGAATAGTAGTAATAATAACCACCACTGCCACACGATAATTCTAGTGATTTGTGCCAAGCCTTTCCAGAGTACCCTATATGCTTCATTTTTTTTTTTTAACTTCTGCTACAATTCTCTGAGGGGGTGTAGAATCATTAAACCCATTTTACAAGAAGGGAAAACTGAGGCACGAGAGGGGTTTAGTAACTTACGCAAAGCCATACAGCTACTCCTTGTCCTGGCTTCGAACATAGGTCTGTCTGGCCCTAATGCCTGTAGTTTTAATATCTTTGTTTTACAAACAAAAAAAGGCGGGGGGATTAGGAGGAGAAGGAGAAGGAGAAGGATGAGGGTGGTTTGAAGTGGGAGCGTGATCAGAACGGGAAGAGGAGGAGACGTGTAAGGGTGGGGACCTGAGTTTGGAACCTTGCGGGCCTCTCCCTTCTTGGTTTTTGTGGCCCCACAACTTTTCCTTGCTGTTCTGTGGCTTTGTGAACCAGATCTCTGATCTCTGGAGGAGCCTGCTTACAGGCCTGGGCCGCATGGGTGGTTTTAAGAACTGGCTGAACTACGGTTCGGTCCGGGGGAGTGTCTTGGGACGCTGTTTGGCGGGGGCAGGTCGGGGTCCAGGAGCCGAGGACAGCGGCCGCGTATGCAGAGGACCCTCTTCAAGGCGGCTGCCATTTCTTCTAGAGTGCTGTACTTCCTTTTCCATCTTATCCGTGCGCGGCAAAGCCTTTGTTCGGCCCTCTAGAATGTTTCCTTTGAAACAAAAGCAGGAAAACCAAAACATTCTTTTCCTAAGCAGGGTCTGGTACTCTGGATTGCTTGCAGAGAAAGCTTTCGGGTGACTTAATCAATTAGTTGCTCTTCAGAGCTTTCCTGTGTCAATAAGGAACTTTGTTTTGGAGAAGTTTACACTGTAGATCATTGCATTGGTTGGGGGGGGGGGGTGGCGATCTGCACAGTTCGTTCTAAAGACCAGCCCAGGGCTGGAACCTCCGTAACTTCTGTGTGACCTTTCTTTCTTGCACAGTCTCGTATTGGGAAACAACAGGTTTCAGAGCTTGTATTTTGCTTTCATGTAAAGTGGAATAGCTCATGTGGGAATCAAGATTTAAAGTCATCCTGTAAGGCAAACATTGCATGCAACCAAAATTATCCTTAAAAATTTCTTAGGTAGATGCAGAGTTGGAGATGGCCATTGTGTTTCTCAGTATATCCAGCAGTCTTTTTTCCTTCAGTTTTGAAACTTGTTACTGTTTCTTTGGTTGTAACCAAAGAGATAATGTAATTAGGATACCTTGAGGGGTTCTTTTGCACAAATAAACACAATTGAATGGCATAAAGTGTTTCTGCACTGTAAGGTGTGCTAGAGTCTGGAAAGGAGGAAAACTAATAAGCAAGGGGAACAGTATGTTTGTGATCCCCATTTTAGGCTCATTCTGGAGTATGTGTTCACTGAGTCTGAGTGGAAAGTGGCAGGCAGAATTGCTGGCGTTATTTATTATTATTTCTCTTTCTAGGGGCTAGTATATCCAGCAATTTATGCTAAGTTAAATGTGTGTAATGTGACTCCTTTTCAGTTTTTGAGTGGCACTACACTTTGGGGTTTGCAGGCTGTTGTTTATTTCCACAATTTTCTTAGGTAAGGGTTTGGCGCAAGAATGTCTTAAGTATTTTTGGCCAGTGGTTTGCTTTTGACTTCCTCATTTGTATGTATGACAATGGTTAGCTTTTAAAAATAATTTAAAAAATTTTAAATTGGAGTATAGTTATATAAGTTACAGATGTACAGTATAGTGACTCACAATTTTTAAAGGTTATACGCCATTTATAGTTATTGTGAAATATTGGCTCTATTTCCCAGGTTGTACAATGTGTCCTTGTAGTTTATTTTATACATAATAGTTTGTACCTCTAAATCTCCTGCCCTCACATTGTAAAAAGAACTTTCTTGGAAATCGAACCCATGATACTACGTTTTTACATTAATGACTCTGAATTTCAGTTTTCTTATCTGTTAAATGTAGAGAAAAATACTGTACAAAGTTGTTGGGAGTTTTCTCCACTGTTATTTTGAAGCAAACCCCACATTTGGTACATCACCTGTAACTATTTTGCATTATATCTAAAAGGTAAGAACTTTTTCCAAAAACCATAATCACAATATATTTTAACACACAACAAAAGCAAAACAAAACCCTGAAGCAAGAAACCAAAATCATGCATTGTTCAGATTTCTACTGTCTCAAAAATGTCATAGTTTTTTTTTCTAGCAGTTTATTTAAGGCAGGATTTAACTAAGGTGTGCATGCTTTGGTTGATAGGTCTACTGAAAGTCTTATTTCTTGCAACTTATTTGTTGAATAATCTGGGTTCTGTATTTTCCCATAGAAGTTTCTGGATTTTGCTGATTGCATTTCTGTGGTGTCATCTAATGCGTTTCTCTGTCTTCTTTCTTTCCGGTAAATTGTTAAATCTAGAGGCTTGGTCAGATTCAAGTTGGATTTTTTTTAGCAAGACTATTTCATAGTGGTGATGTGTTCTGTGTGGAGGCGCTAATACCAGGTGGTCTCTTTTTGTGATGATTACAGCCATTGTGATTTTTTAACAACTTTATTGAGGTATACTTTACATACTATAAAACTCACCCATTTTTACGAAGAATTAGCTAGCTGATTTTTAGTAAATATACTGAGTTATCAATAATCATTGTAATTAAGTTTGGGTACATTTCTGTCACTTCAGTAAGATACCTCAGTCCCATTTACCTTTAACCCCTAGTCCAACCCCACCACTGTAGGCTACTATCTGTCTTTATAGATTTGTCTTTTCTCAATAATCCATATAAACGCCATTATGATTATTGCACAGATCTATGAATTCATTAGGAGTTATGAAATGAGGATATTCCATCATTCCGTATTTATATTTTGCTATATAACTTTGATAAAGAGAAACTTCCCTTTAACTATTTGGTTACTTGGGGGTATAGTTTATATAGGAAAAACAAGTAGTTTTAAAAATAAGTCCAGTCACTAGCATTCTTCAATGATGGCCAATTAAGTTTATTTTCTTAGTTCATTATGAACTCTTGAATTTAAATCTATCCGAGAAGTTGTAATGCATTGTAGTAATTATCTGTAATGATATTCACATTGTCTTTTATTTGACCAGAGGGAGCCTCTTCAGATTGTTTTCTGATTTCTTTTGACCTTAAAAGCTTCTTTCTTAGCTGGGGAGCCTGGTTGTAAGGGTTTAATGTAAATACCTGTTTGTCCTATTTTTAAAACAGCTCTTTGCTGCTTGGGTGCGAAAGATATTTTTTGTTAGAGTTACTTTTGTTGCTTTTGCTATTATGTAACTATCTCCACTTAGTGATACCCACTTCCCCTAAAGTAGTTTTGGTTGTATTTGAAATGACACAGAAAGGAAGTGTGTTGTTTCACTGGAATGCTTAACATTAATGGGCATAGAAATGGTTTTATGCCCTTTTGCAGGGGAATACCTTAAGTGTGGTTTAGAATCTAAAGTTCTGAGTCCCAACATTTAAAAAATTATGGTCAGATAATGGAATTTATTTCAACAAAGTCTGAACTTCTGCTCTTTTCTGTTCTTGATTTGGTCATTTGTAAGCCTTTAATTCATGCCCATTGTGTATAGAACAAAAATGAGAACTAGATTCTGCCTTTAAGAAGTGTCCACCACCTGTAATTTTTAGGAAGCTGCCACAGGCTACTTAAGTTTCAGAGTAATTACAGTAAGCCTAGTGTAATTTCAGAGAGGCATCTGTCAAAGTGTAGAGTTACTTGAATAAATGGAATTTTCAAGGGTTGGTGACAGACCAATAGATTGGTTTCTCAGAAGTGTCTCAGGGAGATGACACTTGAGACTGCCAGTTTTATTTTGACCCAGATTCTTATTGTTGCATCTGCCTTTCTTGAAAATAGAAAGCAAAGATTCATTTTACTCTTTCTAGGAATTTTCCCCTGAGTACACACACTGGAGTGGACTCTTACATTGTGTTGAGGATCCATCCGTCGGCTTGCCTTTTAAATAAATGCCCTTAAGATAAGCTTCTTTCTGTCTTTTTATAACTAGGCATCTCATTGCTGTAATAACAGCATTACTCTCAGGCTGAACCATGTTGATTGAGTTTTCTCTTGCAGAGTACTGTTGCCTCCCCAGTTTGCTCCCAGAGTATACTCTATAAGTCATTCTGTTTCTGGTTGAACTGCTTATACCTACTGTCTTTTCTGTTCCTATTGTTGAATTGCTGCTTAGTTCCTTTAGAATATTATATGCTTAAAAGTAGACATTAATAACTCAAATTCTAATTTTCATGGTGATTGTTAAAGGTTCAAATTAGCAAGTGGGATTGGTTTTTACAGCTTAAATCCCTCACTTTGTGATCTGTTTGCCTCTAGTTGTATTTGACTTTTGGAATGTGGGGAAAAAGAATTTCGTTGTTTGGGGAGTGGAGAGGCAAGTCCCAGGCCCATAGTCACCGTATGAGTGTTCAGACTTCAGTGCGAGAGTTTAGGTCCACATTCTTTCAGGCTTTCAGAGATCCTGGCACATTTAAACTGGCGAAAGTGATTTCTTTAGAAATTTTTGCATGATTTGGTCTCTGTGCAAAGTGATATGAAAATCATGGTTGAGGGCATATTTGTGTTCACAGGGAACTATTTTAGTCTTCAGGTAGGTCTGGAGAGGGCTCAGAAACTGGTTTAGGGTAGTTTTATGTCTGTGCTAAAGGGCACCTTGGGCAAAAGTTTCTTTAGGTTTCTTAAGTAATTTTAGTCTCTTTAGGTTAACGAACTGAGGAAAGGAAGGGGGTATATACATATATAGAGAGGAGTGTGTGTGTGTGTGTGTGTGTCTGTCTGCCTTTACAAAGGCAATTTTCCCCTTCATATAAACTGGAGAATAAATATAATAGTCTTAACCTTTTAGCTTAAGCTGATGAAGTGATGGTAAAATATTGTTTTGATGTCTTTGTTGTGTTAACATCTTATGCCAATGTATAAATTAATGTGATTTCAAAATGTGCTTTTGAACTTAGATCGGATCAACCGTTGGCTCGCCCTCTGTCGTAGTCATCTGAAATCAAGTTTCTTCAGGATGCCTGCGGCACTTGTGGAGAACAGCCAGGTGATCTGTGAAGTCTGGGCCAGCAATCTAGAAGAAGAGATGAGGAAGATCCGGGAAATCGTGCTCAGTTACAGTTATATTGCCATGGTAAAGAGCTCTACTCTAGTTGACTCACTTTCTGGTATGGACTTTGGGAATATTTAATGTGGGAATTTTAAATAAATAATTAGAATAAAGCTTTGGCAAATTAAACGTGATGGAAGGCTGTGTTGCTTTTATGAAACATCAGGATAGCCAGCGTGTCTGAGAAGGGCGTAACCTCTAGTGTCTTAGATTCTTTGTGGTGTTACTCTTCGTTTGGAAGTCTTTAAAGCAGAAGTTGTCTCAGCCCATAGGTACATCTGTCACACAGATATGGTGAATTTGACAGACAGGGTTTAAAGCAGTTTTTAATGAGTAGTTGCCAGTATTTAAAAAATGAAGAGACCTTACTTAAATTCCCTATGTCTGGCATCTCTGGAAAAAAATGGGAAGATTTGGCATTATAGGGTCTCCATTCCTGCCTGACCTTGAGTGGCTGGCAGGGAACACGTGTATCGTGGTGGTATCAGGAGCCTCTTTCAGGGGAGGCAGGTACTCTTTAGTTTGCTCCAGTCCCTGTTACTCGTAACCATTTTCATACCCAGTGCGTTTCACTCCTTTATGTTAGCTGCCTGGAGTTTGTGACTCCTGCTGTGGAGATCGTAGAATTAACTCTTTAGCCTGGTATTTAGAACTCTCTATGATCTTGTTCTAGGCTTTTTACTAAAGCCACACGTGGCTGTTTATTTATGTATTTATTTTCTGAATAGCTGTTTGACCTCCCTATGTTTGTTTTTTTATTCGTATATTGTTCTCCACCTAGAGTGTTCCTAATCGACTGTATATGAACCTAGAATGTTCTTAATGGATCTGCAGTTAGTCAGCTACTTCTGTTCGGATCCTGTTCAGGATCTCCAAGTTGTGGTGCAGATCCTCATGATTCTAGGTCCTTCTGTGTAGATATCAATGAAATCAGTATTTTATGGTGAATTTTTGTGCTTGAGCTTGGGGCATGTCACCTAACTTTTATAAATTGAGGTAAAATTTTTATTTATGAATGATCACTTCAGTGCCTACTTTTCTGTGAAACTGTATGATGAGAGACTTTTTCCTTTTCTAGGACACAGAATTTCCAGGTGTTGTGGTGCGACCAATCGGTGAATTTCGTAGTTCCATAGATTACCAGTATCAGCTTTTACGGTGCAATGTTGACCTTTTAAAAATTATCCAGCTTGGCCTCACATTCACAAATGAGAAGGGAGAATATCCTTCTGGAATCAACACTTGGCAGTTTAACTTCAAATTCAACCTTACGTAAGTGTCTGAGACCCCTCTCAGTGTTATTCTTAGATCTGCTACATTTGTGCAGACTGGCTTCTAACTGATTTTATTAATTTTAAGTTTTGTTTCCACCAAACCCAAGTGGGGGTTAGACAGCTGTCAAGCATAACATGAGATAAGGAATCTCAGAATGTAATGTCCCTCTTAAAGAACTTTTACGGGGAGGGTATAGCTCAAGTGGTAGAGCGCATGCTTACCATGCGCAAGGTCCTGGGTTCAATCCCCAGTACCTCCTCTAAAATAAATAAACCTAATTACTACCTCCCACCAAAATAAAATAATGAAATAATACAATAATAAAGTTTAAAAAAATTTTACAAGTCAACAAAAAGACAACCTGGTTAAAAATAGGCACAAAATCTAAATAGACATTTCTCCAAAGAAGATTTAAAAATGGCTTATAAGGGTGGGGAGAGTAACAGCTCAGGGGTAGAGCACATACTTAGCATGTTTGAGGTTCTGGGTTCAATACCCAGTACTTCCCTTAAAAAAAAAAATGACTTATAAACCCACGAAAAGATGATCACCATCACTGATCACTAGGGAGATAACAAATCAAAACCATGAGATACTACTTCATATGTACGTGGTGGCCTTAATCAAAAAGACATAATAACAAGTATTGGTGAGGGTGTGGAGACATTAGAGTCCTCATATATTGCTATTGGGAATATAAAATAGTGTAGTCTATTTGGAAAACAGGCAGTTTCTCTAAAGGTTAAAAATAGAGTTACCGTATGATCTAGCAGCTCCACTCCGACGCATATAGCCAAGAGAAATGAAAACATACATGCATGTATAACTTGCACCTGCAGGCTCACAGCAGCATTATTCATAAAGGCCCCAAAGTGGAAATTCTGAATGTCTGTGAAGAGGAATGGATAAATGTGGTATATCCATGCCACTGGATAGTAAAAAGGAATGAAGTACTAATATGTGCTGTACTTTGATGAGCTTTGAAAACATGCTAAAGGAAAGAAGCCAGACACACAAGACCACATATTATATATTCTGTTTATACAAATGTCCAAAATGGGCAAATGTATAGAGACAGAAAATAGATTAGTAGTTGTCTAGAGAGGGCAGTGGGGAGGTTACGGGTTAATGGCGAGTGATAGCCTAATGGATATGGGGTTTCTTTTTGAGGTCGTGAAATGGTTTCTAATTGGTGGTGGTTGTACAACTCTGTGAATATACTAAAAACTATTGAGTTGTATACTTTGAATGAGTGAATTGTTTAGTATGTGGATTATCTATCTCAGTAAGGCTGTTTGGAATGAAAAAATGAAATCAATTCCCTAGTTAGGAGATCAGTGTTGAATTACAGTTCTTAGCGGGGTGAATTTGGATCAGTTATTTTACCTTCTGTAGTTCAGTTTCCTTATCTGTAAGACAGGGTTATTACTGTCTTTCATAATAGATATAAGGTATGGAGTAGGTGCTAATCAAGGGTAATTGGAACTGAAACCTATATGATTTTGAACAAATTTTGATGCACTTTAAAAAAAATTGTGGTTAAAAACCACATAACATAAAATTTACTGAATTACCTTATGTGCTTGCTGGAACACTGGAAGCAATGAATTGATCTGTTCTTAAACTATGGAAGCATTTCAGGAACACTTGTTCTGTAATGTGTAAGTTATGGTAGTACTGTTGCCCACTACTTCTGTGACCTTACCCACTAAGTGAACACCTTTCTTTTTAGAGAGGACATGTACTCCCAGGACTCCATAGATCTCCTTGCTAACTCAGGACTGCAGTTTCAGAAGCATGAAGAGGAAGGGATTGACACGTTGCACTTTGCAGAGCTCCTTATGACGTCAGGGGTGGTTCTCTGTGACAACGTCAAGTGGCTTTCATTTCACAGGTCAGTCTGAGAGAATGTGCTTCTCTCTTGCTTTGGGAGCAGGAAATTGAATTCTCATGGTATTTTTGCAGTCCTCTTGGTTCTCTTTTGTGGCTCACATCAGCTATAATGATGAAATGGTAACTGTTGCTCACATTTCAATATTTCAGAAAACACTTTGGAGCTTATGGTGGTTTGTTTCACACAGTATTAGGCTCTTTCATGTGGCTGTCAGTGGGTATATGTCAAGTTGAAAGGTGGAGGGTCGGAGGGATGGAAGCACTTGATTGTCTTTTAAATGGCTTGCCTGGGTTTTCTTTGGTACTCAAAAGCCATATTCTGCTTAGGAGATGTTATTTTTACTGTGCAGTACTTTTGAATTATTGATGAATAAAACGCACATTTACAAACCCTTGGGTTCTCTTATGTATCTCCCATATGAATTTGTTATGTTGTTTTTTAATGGAAAGTTCAGATTATAGTAGGTTAAACTACTTTGGAAAACTGAAAGTTCCTGACACGAGGTAGCATCATAAGCTCTGAGAAATAAAGCAGTCGAACACCGGGGTCTGATCACTGCTTCTCTTTCATCTCATTGCCTCATTTTCTCCTTGTAGTGGCTATGACTTTGGCTACATGGTAAAGTTACTTACGGATTCTCGTTTGCCAGAAGAGGAACATGAATTCTTTCATATTCTGAACCTTTTCTTCCCATCCATTTATGATGTGAAATACCTGATGAAGAGTTGCAAAAATCTTAAGGTACGTAATATTTTTCTTAATACTAGTAACAGCAGTGACAGAAGCAGACTTGTCATTTTGCCTTATTGCAGTTTGTTCAGCATGTGCCCTTGAGTGCCTGCTAGGTGCCAGCATTGTGCTCAACAGGGTGCATATAGGGCTGATCAGCACAGGGATTTGTGTGTAACTGTCTTGAACCTGGGCATGAAGGGAGCCCTCTGCTTCTCTTACTGTAAGGCAGGCATTCTTCATGTAGGGCTCATGAACCTAGTGAAACAGTGGGCAACATGAGGTGTGTGTACAAGTTGTTAGGGATGGGGTCTGCAGTGTGCCAGACTCTCAGAAGGGTTCTTCACCCTAGACAGTTTAAGAACTCCCCACCCTAATTGTTGACACAAGAGGTTTGCTGCTAGAATTGGATTGGCATTTACTGTTTCCTCAGCCTTGTTTCACAGCAGTTAGGACTTTCAGGGGCAGAGGTCTGACAAAATTAATGATGCAGAAAAGAAAGGAGTGAAAAGTGGAGTATGGCACAGTGTGTCATTTGGAGGGTTAAAAGGGAGTACTGCTGGGTTAAGGCCTGTTAAGTAAATAGCCTGTTCCTATTTCCCTATCACCAAAGGAAGGAAACTCAAGAATAGACAGAATTGACTCCAGTGGAGGAGTTGGGTCTGTAATATTACATTTGTTTTCCTTGCATCTCCAGGGAGGTCTTCAGGAAGTTGCTGATCAGTTGGATTTGCAGAGAATTGGAAGACAGCACCAGGCAGGCTCAGACTCACTGCTGACAGGAATGGCCTTCTTCAGGATGAAAGAGGTAAGGCCAAGGCTTTTGGGGCTGAAGTTTGTTGCAAATTTACAGTTTCTGCTGGCAGCTGATGAGCACTTTGAAAGCAGTTGCTTTTGGTTTGTTTGTTGTGCATATGTTCAATATGTTAAATGTGATTTGGGAGGCACAGAAGCATTTTGAAAAGGTGGCCACTCAGCATGCTTAAGATTAGATGTGTACTTGGTGTTCCTCGCACCTCTAATCCTTGCAATTATTTGCTTTTCTTCTCATTTCTATAATATGAACACATTTGTTAAACCATCCACTTATTTTATGCTAAGTTCTGTTAATGATCAGATGTTCCACAGCTATCCTCACACTCAATGGTGAAAAGCTAAAATCTTTCCTCTAAGATCTGGAACAAGACAAGGATGCCCACTCTCACCACTTTTATTCAGCGTGATATTGGAAGTCCTAGCTGGAGCAGTTAGGCAAGAAAAAGAAATACAAGGCATCCAAATTGGAAAGGAGGAAAACTGTCACTATTTGCAGATTATGTATTATATATAAACAGTCCTAAAGATGCCACCAAAAAACCTTTAGAACTAATAAATGAATCCAGTAAAATTGCAGGATACAAAATTAGTATACAAAAATCTGTTGTTTCTATACATTAATAGTGAATTGTCAGAAATTATGAAAACAATTCCATCGAAAAGAATAAAATAACCTAGGAATAAATTTTACCAAGGAAGTGAAAGACCTGTAAACTGAATACTATAAGACACTGATGAAAGAAACTGAAGAAGATAAAAATAAATGGAAAGATATTCTGGGCTCATGGATTGGAAGAATTAATATTGTTAAAATGTCCATACTACCCAAAGCAGTCTACAGATACTTTGCAATCCCTATCGAAATTCCAGTGGCATTTTTCACAGAAATAGAACAAACAATCCTAAAATTTGTATGGAACCACAAAAGATCCTGAATGGCCAAAGCAGTCTTGGAAAAGAAGAACAAAGCTGGCAGCATCGTGCTCCCAATTTTGTCCCCCAGGTACCTTTGGTAAGATGTCTGGAGACATTTTTGGCTGTCCAACCTGGGGGAGTAGGGTTGTATGCTACTGGCCAGGGAAGCTGCTAAACATCGTACAGTACCACACACATTGGACAACCTCCCTCTCCCCCCCAGCAAAGAGTTAATCCTGCCCAGTAGTGCCCCAAAGGTTGAGATACCTTGCTGTGTAAGTGCTTAGTGTCCACTTTCTCACTTAGAACAAACTATTGTTACCTTATCCTGTTTTACCATGACTTCAGAAGCGTTGAGGTGACTTTCCTAAGATCACACGAGTCAGCTCAAGCTCTTAGCCACTGCATTGCCTGTTAGGAGAGGAGGTAGAGACAGTTGTACTAAGCAGCAGCAGCAGCACAGAGTTCTGGCAGTAAAAACTCATGGACAGTAGAAGTCTGTTCAGAGAGGGGGTCCTAGAGAGAGAGAAACATGAAAAGAATATAGGAAAGGTTTGGAGCCTTTCTTTATGAAGTTAGTTTCTAGTTGGCTAGATTTTCAGGGCTTTAAGAGAGCTGGGAGGTGCTGATGTGGTAGTGTTGCACCTTGGCATGACTCTTGGCATGGTTCTCACAGGGGTTCTCTGTCCTCTTCTGCAGTTGTTTTTTGAGGACAGTATTGATGATGCCAAGTACTGTGGGCGGCTCTATGGCCTAGGCACGGGAGTGGCCCAGAAGCAGAATGAGGATGTGGACTCTGCCCAGGAGAAGATGAGCATCCTGGCGATCATCAACAACATGCAGCAGTGATGGCGGCGAGGCTCTGCAGGGCAGGCCTGGTCCCAGAGTGGTGCTCACCGTGCTGACTGTCTGTGTACACTTGTCTTCCTTCCCAAGAGAAAACACTTCTTTTGAGCAAACTGTACCTACCATCTGCGTTGACAGAAAGACTTTTGTTTCACTGAAGACAAAAGATGCCTTTATTTTAGATCCAGAAGAAGGGAGTTTGCTCTGAATTTGTAAACACGTCTTCCCTATTCCTCATCCCTAAGCCTCTCCTCTCCAGTTGCCTCCTGCCACCAGCATCCATGGCTCATTTGACATCTTTTTAAATATTCAGGACAAGTCAGAAACAAACTAGTAAAATGTATATAACTCTTACCTGTTGTCATTCTTTTTCTTTTAAATTTGTTGCTAACCTCTGAGGATGAAGACGTCTTGCTGTGATTCTCAGCTGAGCTGAGGGCTTCGAGGGAAAGTAGAACAAAATGGTGGTCTTGTGAAGTGGATTATAGATGTTGAGTCTCTTCCTTTTGTTTTTTTTATTTTGACCTTTCTTGAGGACATTTGCTTTCCTCATATCTTGTTAGTCTTTCTTTATGTACTATTACATGGAAATGAATTACTCAGTGCTGAAATATGAAGACCAGATAATGAAAACTTTTCTTAAAAACAAAATTCTACTGAATCTGCCTACCCTTTATTCACGAGGAACTCCAGAATGGGTATTAAATTAGTCACGTAAGTGTCTTTAAGTCTGTGTTCCATTGTGCCACTGAGATTTGCTGTCACATGTGCATCATTCGAAATCATTTTGAGTTTTCATTTTGTAAAACATCCTGGATTTGATGCTGAAGGAAGTTAGTAGGGGCAGATTTTTGGATCATAAGTCTGTTATATTTTCAGTAATGTGATTTCAGATGGTCATCTGTATTCTCCTGTCTCTCTTATCTGTCTTCCCTGCTTTTCCTTTTCAGAAAAATGAAGAGAAGTTAGGGAGAGGGATTAATGTGAGTACCAGGAATGTGAGTCTAAAAAGTTATAGTGGTTACATGTAAGCAGAGCAGTAAGGAATTTGGTTTACAGAGTTCTTTTGGAGTAATATCCCACAACTGGGGTAAGAAGCTCAGGACTGTGATTTTTTTTTTAAAACTAGTCATTTAAAAAGTACACTGTATTTTTTTTGAATGACTACAGTACAGACAATTTCAAAAAACCAAAAACTCTGTTGGAATAGTGGAGATGAAAACTGGTAACTCACTGAAGTGGGTGAATAGTCTTGCATTTTAAAAGCTTATGGAAAACTCAATTTGAAATGATTAAAAAATGTCAAGTATTATAAGCTAGTATTTAAGATGCTTGTAAATATTATTTATGTTTTTAATTTTGTAAAATAAAGATTTCTTTTTAACCACTGGCATGAAGGTTTGGTCTTTCAAAGCTCTGAATTGCTGGCTCTAGAATATGGTCGTTTACTGTCAGTGACATGGAAGCATCTTGTCTGTTCCCAAACTCTTCCTCTGTTTTCTCCAAGTTGGCTTGCATACATGATGTCTCATTTTGTAGGAAGCTTTTAATGAGCAGCTGTGTAAATGGAATTGTCTCTTCACTTATACCCCCTGCTGATTATTTGGCGTTACTAGGAAACCAGTTTTAATTCTATTTCCTGGTGCTACTGCCTTATATATGGCTGATTGGCTTGTTAACTAGTGGACTACTTTTAGACAAATTGAACTTCTGATATCCTAGTCTTGGTTCAGGACTTCGTTTCTAGTCCTTCTATTGATCCCCAAAGGTGGGGTTGTAAGAAGTCAGGTGCAGGAGCAGATCTTGGATTTGACTGAGATGTTCACATTTTGGAAGAGATATATTTATCATGTTAAGATTTATGGTAAAAGCAGCAAAGGTCATAGGTTCTCAACCAAGGAGCTTTGACATGCTGGTGACTGTGAGGCCGACACAGATGTCCTAACAAATTTGGATTAAAGTAGGGATTTCATCTTTGCCACAGTTGAGAACAGACGTACTGACATGTCAGGAGAAATGTTGAGTTTGAAGGGTTGAGGAACTCAGTGTTAAGTGGGGGTCTGGTCATTGCTTGGGAGATTTGAGAGACAGCTTGTTAAAGTGGTGCTAAAGAAGGGGCACAAGTCTAGTAGAACTGGAAAGAACATCACCTTGTATAAATACTATTGTGTATGGAGCTGTCTGAGTGGTTATCTTCGTAAAGGAATGGTCCTGAAGGATGACCAAGAGAATGCTCACTGTGGTGTAATTCAGCTCCTCCGCATACATAGTAGTCCTCCCTCACCTGCGGGGTAACTGGTAGCACTGAACCCTACATGGGTACTGTTTTTTCCTATACTAACAGGCAGGTAGCATACAGTGTGGATATGCCGGACAGAGGGATGAGTCACATCAAGAGTGACGGAGTGGGACGGCTGTGAGACGCTACTCAGAGTGGGCATGATTTAAACTTAAAAATTGTTTATTTCTGGAATTTTCCAGTTAATATTTTTGGACTGCTGTTGACTGTGGGTAACTGAAACTGTGGAAAGCGAAATCGTGGCTGGGTGGGGAGCTATTTTACTGCTAAGTGTTCTTGAATTCCTGTGTTCTGTTAATGTAGTAAGGTTGACGACCAGCCTCAAGCCTTAGTTGTCAGCCAGTACTGGTATGAATAAGCTCAGTTTAGAGTCCTCTAAGTTCAAGTTATTAATGAGCATTCTTTCAGTTTCCTGATTTATTCAGTCTGTAAGTTTCCATTATGCACTTATTAGATACTAGACACTGTAAGTAGGTGCTAGGGATAAAACAGTACATGGAAGACATAATCTCTACCCTCATTTGAGCTTACAATCTATAGCTGTATTGCCAAGAGTAATTTATAAAAATACCATTTGTGAACTATAAAGTACAGGTTGCTGATGTCCTTGAGGTTTAAGTTCAAGGACAGTCTTCTTAGAGAAAGGACGTTTCATCTGAAATTTAATAGATGAACCAAAGTGGGCCAGGTAGAGGAACAAAACGGGCAAAACCCCTGAGATGACAAGAGAACTTGGTGGGTTCCAGCAGCTCAGAGGCCAGTGTGGCTGGAATCTAGAATCAAGGATGGGAATGTCTGGACAGGAGGCCCAGAGGTTAAGGACTGGGACCAGGCACAGCTTTTATAAGCCACATTCAAGAGTGTCTCCTTTCTAATAGCAATGGGAAACTACTGAAAGTTTTCTAATGGGAAGCTGATGAGATTTGTCATTTAGACTAATCATTGGTATATGAAGAATGGATAATTAGTAACAAAGAGCAGATTCAGGGAGATGCTGGGAGTGGGAGGCTAGTGCTGTCATCTGGGTAGTAGGATGGTGGTTTGTATTAGAGATACAGTTGCCTATCAGAGCTAGAGTTACTTTGGATGGGGTAAAGTATCAAAACTAATTCTTCAGTTATTTATTGATATATCTTATCCAGTCAGAAAGCTTGAGTCATCTCCTCTGTGCTTTGGCTCTTCATGGTTCTAATGATTAGGGAGAGGGAAATGAAAACCATTTATTCAGATTTGAACAGCTTGATACAAACAGTACAGTATCTAGTATTGGAAAAATGGAGTTTTGTCACTTTTGTCATCTTTGCTTTGGGTAGTTTTCTTGCTTAGTTGTCCATAATTCTTGTTCTTACCAAAGCGGTAATTGGGGAGTGTGCTCACAGGGGATGGTTTTGGTAAATCATGAAGGAGTTTAGAATTCCAGTTTAATAATACTGCTCTTTACTCAAGTGGAAGGGAATAAATATTTTTTTCATTTCTGTAAGTGAAGCATTTGTTTAACAAAGATTGTAGAGCTGGTTGGTATTGAGTTCTCCACTTAAGCATGTCTATTTATATCTTTGCAACAAAGTAGATTCTCCAGCCACTAGTAACAATGCATCTTCTAACTAAAGTTTACTTAACGCTGTAAATAACTATGAGGATCTAAATCCTACAATAGTTCCTTTTTTGGTTTAGCATGTTAAAATCCTAAAGCTAGGTCTAATAAAACCAAACCAAACCAAACCAAACCAAAACCCCAGGGAGTCAGATCTTTGAAAACTGACTCTTAAAACGTTTTCCTTCCTAGAGAGTTCCTTTTAAATAAATTTCATTCTTGCTGGCCTCACCACCCGCAACTCTGGGAAATAATTGAAAAATAAATGGCATTGGAAGAGGAAAGCCTTCACGATGAATAGCAAAATAGTTCAATTATTGGGAAAGAGTGTTCCCTACCAACCTCACCCCAGACTGCCTGATTTTTACATCCTAGCAACCGGGATATAATGGAAACATCTGTTCCTGACACTGTTCAACTATGGAAATAACCAAAGAGAAGACAAGATCTCAAGAAAATGCTCATTAGTAGGGGGGGAAAATCAACAACAAAACCCCAACAAAACAACAAAACCCCCCCAAAACTCCAAAGGATTTACCATTAAATAGTATGTAGGATTCCATTATGCCAAAGTTGGAGTCCAGTGATCCCAAAATTACATATGCAAGATGAGGAATATGCATTTTTCTTCAAAGATCATCTGTGGCTTTAATTTCCAAAGGGTCCTGTGATCCAAAAAAGATTAAAGAACCACTGAAAAGGTAATTTCTTCCCGAGCTATTTTGATCACCATCAGTCATTTCTTACAAAACCGAAGGGATAAGACACATTTGAGTTAGTTATTTGTTCTTCTAAAGCTTTCGTAAGGGATTTGTTCAAATAAGCTATCCAGGAAACACTAAAACCAAACTTTTGACCTAAAGTTCAGATAGGGTAAAGAGTCAACATGATGGGTAAGGCCTATTTCACATTCAAACTTCAGTCTGGAAGAGCAGAAGGGGAGAACCCAGGTTAACAAAAACAGGGAAGAAAATGATACCAATAGTCATAAAATGCAGCAATTCTATCTCAAACAAGACTGACGTATTTATGATCAGGTGAAGCATTTATAAAGGTAGCCTGTGTTGAAGAATATGACACTTTGGGTGATTTAAAAAGTTTCTCCTCTTTGGGTGAAACCTGCATAAGGCTTTAGAGATGACCAACAATCACTCTGCAGGTGTTAGTTCTGAATAACTACTGCTGGCTTTTCATAATCTTTCCTCCCTGGAAACCACAGTTGAGTCCAAAGGCAGATTCCACTGTGCCTAAGCGTAGAGTAGATTCAAACTTGACCCTCATTTGTATTTTTTGGATCACTGCAGAAACATCTCTGGATCAAAGTGAATGTCTGGCGAGGTATAACTGCAGAGGTGAAAGGTGTTGGGTATTTTGAATTTGGCACAGTTTCTTAAAGGTCCTTGAAAGTTCATGTGCAGAAGGTCTGGCAGTGTCTTTTGTAAACTTTAGTGTTGCTGTATTTTTGAAGGAGCTCTTGAGCCTGTTGCTGCATTTCGTGCGTCACACAGCCAGGATGTTGAGACTTGATGTGAAGCAGGATGAGGCAGCACTCCAGCACATCTGGGAAGGGCCAGGTCTGAAAGATGACACGGGGATGAACAAGGAAGCATTTGCAAAAGAGCCACAATCACCTGCACAGAAGGCTGCAGCGACTCAGCCTCAGGTACTAACACTTCTCAGGCATGGCTGAGCCATTCCTCTCCTCAGGCTCTTCTTTATTTACTCTAAGGAGAGATGATACTCAAAACTGGGGTGTCCCTCTCAAAAGATCCAGACTTTTTCCAGAGCCCTACTCAAATTAATTCAAAACATGATGCTTCCCTTACTACTTAAGGGCCACATCCAGATACACCTATCCATCTGTAAGCAATCAGATACGTGGTAGCAACTGTAATTTTATTTTACTTCCAGCTACAAAATTTGTTAGATTTTTCTGAAGACTGAGGTTAGAAATTTGCTGTGTTGTCAGTAATTCTACTCTTATAAAACATTTTAGTTAACCAAAGGATCCTGAATTTTTTAAGCATATACAAATATGCAGAGATTTTAGAAACTTAACAGAGAAGTAGATGACCACTAAAGAATCTGGTGTAGTCAAGTGATATTACAGAAAGTAATGTTTTACCAAATGATCTGCTATATAAATCTTACCTTAATACTCTCAGGAAACTTAGCTATTCTCTCATTCGCTTCTGTAAGCCTTTTGGTTAATTCAGGCAAAGAAACTGGCTCACTTTTTTCTTCTTTACTAGTAATGATAATAAAAAAAAGTACAAGTCATATGTCTTGCCCCACATATTATCTATATAAACAAAATTATATTATCCTATAAACAAAATTACTCTGTCACCTGGGTCTTTATCTCATCTTTGAATACAAGACCAAGAGAAGGGAATTTAATGTGATGTGGTATAGTTTTCAAAATGCAGTATCATTCCTCACCATTTTCCAAATCCCCACTTCTTAGACATATAGCTCCAATGAAAATTAAGAACCTGTAGGGGATTCAACCTGCAGCCAAGTGCAGAGGGCCTGGATTTCTCTGGGGAATGGTTAGACAGAGCTGGAGTTCCTACCCATGGGATGCATGGATGCACATTTTTCTGGAGTGTCTTAAGCTTTTCAAAGGGCTCCTCTGATCCAGAGGTTAAGAGCTGCTGGGTTAGATAACTTTTTAGTGCTTTTCCTGTTATTAAAAGCAAACCTAAGGCTGCCTAGAGTGTGGGAGCTTACTAGAAAAGTAACTCAAAACTCTGACTTAAGATGTCAATGGGAGTATTTTTAGAGCAAAAAAAAAAAGTAGGGATTTCAAAGCTTCTTAATGTTTTAAAGTTAGCAATAACAGCCATATGTTTATTGACTGTACTAGTTACTATGTTTTAGGCCCTGTGCTGGGGGGATATAATCAAGGTAAAAGGCACTTGGAATAACCAAGCAGTATTTGCTTAGCACTGCAGATGCCCACAGAAAAGTGCCCTGTGGTAATGCAGATGGGCTGTACAATGATTGGTGATTGGCTGCTGCCATCCACCTGGCCCCTGATTTCAACAGAAGTGATTAAGATGCTACATACAGCAGTCTGGTCATCTGGGATTTTCTCAGCTCAGCGTGTAGTTCTGTACACTACTCTTCTGTGTGTTTTTTGGTATACTACCGAACAAGTGAAAAACAATGGTTTTCATTAATGATGTGATAATGCAACTCCCATTTTTTACATGATTGATTTTTTGGGGAATCTACGCTTATTGGACAAAGGTAGGGTTTATTGTACTACTGTTATTAACAATATTTGTGATTTTGTTTAATTCTCAAGCAAGGTTGGAGTTTGTACTCCCATTTATGGACAAGGGAACTAAAGCTCAGAGACACTAAGACTCTTGTCAGGTCACTGAGCAGGATCAGATTAGAACCCCACACCTGACTCCAAAGCCTGTGCTTTAATGACTACATTGTGGTGCTTCCAAGTGACCAGATCAGTCTCGTCAAGCACTAGGTGAGAATCCAGCAGGGTATTTTTAGCTCCACCTGGTAGTGAATTAGTACTCACCACTGGTGCTGAGAACCAGAGAGGGACTGTTCTGCTTCCTGTTCAGGTTCATTCTTAGCAGGACCATCTGCCGTAGGTTTGCAGAGTTGTCTCTTCTGGTGTTGGCGGATCATGTCTGCCAGGGTTTCTTGGACTTCAGCAACAGTTCTCTGTGAATTTTGGAGACTGGCATGCTCTTCTGAAAAGAGCTCCTTACAAGCTCTCAGTATTTGCTCACCTTCTTCTGTGAGTCTCACGTCTAGTTCTGGAGGCCTGCTTGGCTCTGGCTGAGAAGCTTTGGGCTCAGTTTCTTCAGGGCTGACATTGTTCAGCTGCTGGCTTTGCTCAACAGAAGTCATCCTTCTGTGAGCAGCCCTTACCCAGATGCTGGATTCAGGGCAAGGCCCGGAGAGAGACCACCAGAATTCATACAGACGTCCGTAAATAAAAAAAGCCTCCAAACTTTTGAAGGCTGGTGTGGTGGGGGACTGATGGTCACCCAGTTTGTCTCTAAGGTGGTCACAGCCTAGGAGAAGAACAGGATTTAGGGTTGTGCATTTCTTTATCTGCCAGAAATCTGGCTTCCTGCCCCCATGTTGTTTCCTGTCACCCAAGAGGCAGATCACATCCCCCATGTGATTCACGGGACTACATGCCTCCCATCAAAAGCCAAGCAGAGCTAAACACTTCCTAGCCCAGGATGATGTTCTCATTGCTAGACCACTTCAAGAATGACAGAAAAAGTATTCCATCTGTGCTACTGAAGGCTCTGGGGGTAAGATCCCACCGTGTCTCTGAAAAAACACAATGATTTAGTTCTGTAACAAGAAATGTCTTCTCCATTCTTACTAACTTGTGAACACACTGATATTTCTCTCTCTCTCTCTAGCTCTGTGTAGGAAAGTATGTAGCAGACAGTAAGGGGGGTAGGACCAGGTAAAGGAAAACAGCTCGGTCTTTTGGGCTACCTCTTAGGAACCTGGATAAGACAATTCAAACTTTCTACTAAGTGACTGTCTCTGTCTTTCAATGACCTGTGTACTCCTGGTGCCACACCACTGGGCTGTGGTTATAGCATCCATTAGTGAGTGGGCCCCTGCATAACTGGGGGGGTCACTTACCCTCAGGAAGAAAGGCTGAGTGCACTTCCTGCATGATGGTGAAATTTCCTGAGTCGTAGCTCCGCATTACAGCCCGAAGCAGTTCTTCCACAGCTGTGTCCCAGGAGGCCACCTGCTGGCTCAGCACTGCCAGGGTCAGGTCATGGCAAAGGTGAAGCAGGAGCTGGAGGGAGGAGTTAGAGAGTCAGATCTCAGTCAAACACCCTGTCATAGCAAGCACTGGATGATACCAGAAATGTTTCTGTTTGGTGCAGCCATAGTGGAAAACAGTATGGAGATTCCTCAAAAGACTAGGAATTGACTTACCATATGACCCAGGAATCCCGCTCCTGAGCATATATCTGTATAGAAGGAACCCTACTTGAACAAGACACCTGCACCCCAGTGTTCATAGCGCTATTTGCAGTAGCCATGGAAACAGCCTAAATGTCCATCAACGGATGACTGGATAAAGAAGATGTGGTATATTTATACACTGGAATACTACTCAGCCATAAAAAACAACAACACAACGCCATTTGCAGCAACATGGATGTTCCTGGAGAATGTCATTCTAAGTGAAGTAAACCAGAAAGAGAAAGAAAAATACCATATGAGATCACTCATATGTGGAATCTAAAAAAAAAAGGAACATAAATACAAAACAGAAACAGACTCATTGACATAGAATACAAACTTATGGTTGCCAAGGGGGTGGGGGTGGGAAGGGACAGACTGGGAGTTCAAAATTTGTAGATGCTGATAGGCATATGCAGAATAGATAAACAAGATTATACTGTACAGCACAGAGAAATATATACAAGATCCTGTGGTAGCTCACAGTGAAAAAAAATGTGACCATGAATATACGTATGTTCATGCATAACTGAAAAACTGCTCTACACTGGAATTTGACACAACATTGTAAAATGACTATAACTCAATAAAAAACGTAATTAAAAAAAGTGTTCCTATTAACTACATGTGGGAAGAAATACAGTCTACATTTAAGAAAGGCCCTCCACCCCCCTCACCCATTTTTGCTTTCCCATCTGAAACTTTCATATGTAGTTGCATTGCAACATGCACTGTCTGGTGTTAAAGTCTGCTCATGTTAAGAAAATGCCTTGATATTTGCATTTAATTAAAACAAAAAGTGAGTTTCTGGAACCAAAAGCTCTAATTAAAAAAAACTAGAGTGTAATTAAGAAAATTTATCAATTTTAAGTGTGTAGTTTGATTAATTTTGATAAACCCACACACACACGCACATGGTGTAACTGCCGCCAAAATCAAGACATAGAACATTTTCATTGTAAAATACTCCTGTGTGCCCCTTTGCAGTCAGCTCCCCTCTCCCTGTCCCCTGGCAACCACTGATCTAGTTTTTGCCAGTAATAATTTTGTCTTTTCTAGAATTCATATGAACGGAACAGTAGAGTATGTAGTCTTTTGTGTCTTCATTCTTTGAATTGCCATAATGCTTTCAAGATTCTCTGATAGTATTTTTACACTAGTAATTTGTTACTTTTACACCACAGTTTGTATATCCCTTCACCAACTGATGGACATTTGGGTTGTTTCTACTTTTTGGCTCTTCTTAACTAAGCTGCTATGAACACCTGTGTATAAGTTGTGGCCATTTGATTTCACTTCTTTTAGTGAAAAACTCGGCAGTGGGATTGCTGGGTCATTGTGCATATGTATGTTTAACTGTAAGGAACTGACAAACTATTTTCCAAAGTGCGATACCATTTGAGGACATCTCCTTTCTCAAAAATACAATGTTCCTTTATTTTCAAAAGAAAAAATAGATAAAAGTATTCATAGGATGGGTGTGGTGGCTGTATGAATCAGCTTGTTCTCTTTGTATGAATGTGGATAGATCTGACAAACAAGGTCACTGAAATAATCAAGCCACAAAATAGCACACGTGGTCTGACCTGTGGCCTTTGGTGAGCTAGGGAAGGGGAATGGGAATGAGGAAGGGAACATGAGGAACTTCAACTTGATTGTATTTCTTTTACCAAAAACAAAAGAATATACAAAACGAAACCAAAATTCTCCATGAAGCAACGATGACAGAATGTGAACAGGTGTTAATTCTAATTGATGGGTACTTTTTATTAGTCTCTGTGCTTTTCTTTATTTTTAGACTTTTTTTTTTAAAAAGGGAATACTGATCTAAGACTAACTTCAAAGCTAAAGGGCTCTACTTGGTCTGAAGGGATCTTTCTAGGTTTCCTTGGCCTGCCTTAGTCTTTCTGAAATGCAGACTGGCATTCTGCTGGTTTCTGTGTTATACTAGACATGGATTAAAGAAGTCTTAGTACTGAATGATTAATATCAGAAGCTCCCACGGAGAGAGCACCTGTTTGGAGGGAGTGTTACTTGTAGCAGAGGGGTACTTGACACTCTGCAGTTGCCGAACTGCTGCCTGATACTGCTCTGGGGAGTCGAGGCTGAAGGCTGTCTTCCACACCGCAGTCACTCTCTCCACGAAGAGCCCTTCGCTGCCTGCGGTCCAAGCATTGTAAGAAGAGGAACTTTTGACCTCCAAAAGCTGCTTTTCCTCCAGGTGCTTGGACAGTAGCTCAAGAAGGCAAAACACCAGTCTCTGACCCTGGAACCCAACAACAAAGAAGAGGAACTGTTACACAGGGAAGTGCTTAATTATCTAGAATTTTCTCTAATCTCTCACATTCTCCCCCTTTGCATTTGCAGCAACCGAACCCCCTCAGTGGACTGCCGCCCAGTGTTGAGTCTTGTGTGAGGGGAAAAGAAGTGAACTAATAGACCAGTGTTCCGGGTACCACTTAGGGGATTCCTACCCACAGCCCTTGGAGCGCAGGCAACCATGTTTATACCAGGGAACCCCAACTACAGCCCTACTCACTGAAATTTAGCCACACACAGGCCAGCCACCTAAGACTTGTATAGCCCAGTTTGAGAAAAGATAAGCTGGACTCATCCAGTTCTTTCCTCCTGCCCAAGCCGCAGATTAGGGAATAAAGAAGCTAAAGCGTAATGGGCAGAAGGTCCCGGGGTACGCAAGCTGTGGAGATCTGAGAGCTGGGGCAATGGTTAGGGGCCATGTCCAAGCAGGTTTGGCAGAGGGAATCAGCTGGAAGAGAACAGAAGCACAGAGAAAAGGCCTAGAAAAATCTTTATTTTTGCTGGATTTTCAGTTGCCATGAGATTCCTTGTGTACCCTACAATATTTTCTCAGTTAAACTTGGGACGGTCTCTGTTTCATATAGCCAAAATAGCCCTTGTCAGAACAATATTTAGCATAAAGTTGGAAGTGCTAAATAACCATTCTGGAAACTTTTTTGTTGTTGTGGATAAGTTAAAATTTCTCTAGATTTGGTCATTTTATAAATAATTACCAAGTGACACTATCTTTCACCTCCATTTTTATTTTGCAGTTCCCAGAAATCTACTTAACATTTTTCCTGGGCTTTGACTGTTCAGCTAGAACTGCCTTTAGCCCCAGTTACTCTACTAGGCAAAGTGGAACTGAAAAAGTTTACAAAGTATCTGGCAAGCAGAGTTCTCTAAAATGGACCCAATGTACGCATGTTTTAGAAATTAGGTGAGAGTGCTGAAGCTTTTAAGATAATCTCTATTTTGATGTGTCAAAAAAGACAGTGGTTAAGTTACTCATTTTTAACCAGATGTGAACAAGATATTTAACAAAATGTTTTGATTTCACTCCAGATTTGTTATGGCTTATAGCTGAAGAGGGCTGCTCGAGGCAGAGCACCCTGATTTCTGTTAGAGCTAATCCCTCTCTGTCTTCAGAGCAGACCCTCTCTCTCTTCACTGATGTGCTGATGACATCAGGGAAGACACACCAGGGGCCAGCCCAGGGGCTGAGTGGACTAGTCCATTCAACTGCTGAACAGTGGGAGTTACTGTCAATGATCATATTATCTCTTACTCTGACCACGGCAACTGAAAGCCGTGGAATGGCCGGGGCTTGATGGACACTTCTCAGGATACCAGCCAAATTGGTACAGCTTGTGAAACCAGGTAACTCACTTGGAATTTAACTCGGAAAAGGATCAGGGGCTCTTCCCTCTTAAAAGCAGGAAAAGGCAGTAACAGACTGACCTTTAGACTTTCGTGAAGGTGCAGGGCTTCCTGGGCTCCCACCCAGTTCCTGGCCAGAAGCAGCTCTTGGGCACATCTGAGAGCCAGGGAAGCAGACAACTCATTCTCTCCTACGATTGAAGCCAGCTCTGCAGCAGTTCTAAGTGATGTCGCGTCCCCCTTTTTTGACAAAACTTTGGCTGCATCATAAGCTGAAGTGGCCCCTAAATAGCTAAAATACAAAAGAAAACTCAGAGTGTCATAAGCAGGTCTCCTACTCCTGCCGCCCAGAGGGTCAAATTGTTTCTCTCTGTCCAGTTTGTCTTGCATGTCTTCCTTTGGTCCCGGGTATGTCATTGCCTCTAGCTGTCCCTGTGCAGGCTGAGGCCAGTGCATCACGGAGAAGGAGAGATAGCATCATACAGGTTAAGGAAATAAAGGAACTGCAACAGTTGCTGAGTTGAACCCAAGTGGAGGAGTCATTCCCTCCTGCTTTTCGTATTTAATAATATAAGACCTCCCTATAGAAAGGTGTAATTTTTGAGTCTGCTAACTAGGATTTCTTACATAGTTATGGTGGTTTAGATAAATACCAACTGGGTAGATCCTGATGAGTCTTACGAAGTTGGGTTTAATACACATACGGTTTTTAATTTGCTGGTCACTTTACCTCCACCTCTAAACTTAATACTTTCAGTTCTTGCCCTGCTCTTCCTGGCAGAAGCTCTTCTATGCTTGGGTGTGGCTCCTGTTTCTCTCAGACTTACCATTTGGCTGCTAAAGCATAATGGCCATCTTTTTCTAGGACGGCCCCCCAGCTGAGGTACAGGTCTTTCAGGATCGGGTCCTCTGGGCGCAGCCGGGCCTTGGCAACTGCAATAGCCTCCCTAGAGGCAAAAATAGGTCATTAGCTAATTTGAAAAGGCTCCTCTGTAAGAGGCTGCAGGATAGGATAAATCATCCCTTTTGTGTGGCCTGTCCTGTTCCAACTTCCATAAAAAAACGATTTCCACATTACATGGCAAGTTAAAACCATGTACTGCGCTCAATTCTTAACCTAGGTCAGCAGTTCTTAAACTGTGGTCTGTGGATTCCCAGGAGTCCCCAGGGCCCTTTCAAGGGGTTCATGAGGTCAAAACTATTTTTATAATAATGTCAAGAGGTTACGTGCCTTTTCTTACTGTGTTGACATTTGTACTGATTGTGTAAAAGCATTGCTGGGTAAACTGCTGGCATCTGAGCAAGAATCAAGGTAGTGGCCCTTGTAGTTAAAAAAAAAAAAGTAAATGCTTTTGATAAAGCAGGAAAAATGATAAATTTCATTAAATCCTACAATGGCTTGTTACTACTTTGTGTGACAAAATGGGAAGAATATTCTGTGTTTTTTGCAGCATTCCGAAGTACGATGGTTGTCCTAGGAAAAATCTTGTACAAATGAACTGCAAGCTGAACTAGCTGCTTTTTTTAGATGGAATCTTACTACTTCTTGAAAGAATGACTAATAACAAATGACAGTTACTCAGTGTTGAGTATCTAGCAGATGTTTTTTCAAAAGTGAACAAAAGTAAGCCTGTCATTTCACAGAAAACAACTAACAGTACTGCTGCCAATGATAAAAATTAGAGCTTTTGAGTGAAAATTAGAATTTTAGCTGTGAGTCTGACAGCTTCCCAGAAGTTTAAGTCTTTTCTGATCAAGTAAGGAATGTGATTTTTTTTTTTGATACTTTATAATGATACATGTTAACATCTGGAGGAGGACCTATATAACTAAGTGGACTACTATTTTCCAAATGACATACAACTTCTTGGTTGCAGCCAACATAAAGTTGGAGCTGGAATAAAAGTGTTTTAGACTAAGGTGATTGAGACAGAGTAATATTTAAGTAGTACGTATTCTGAGACCTCCACTTCCAGCCATAATGGAGTAATAACTAGGACCAGACCTAGCCTCCTGTCACAAAATTAAAACACTGGACAAAACAGGTATGAAACAACTGTTTTCAGATATTGGACACGAGGCAGCACAGGACTGTCATCCCAGAGAGAAGGAAGCAAAGGATGTGAGCCTTTTCATGGCCCTGGCTTTCTGCCTGAAGCCATTTTTCTAGGGGGGAACCCCAGCAGAGCCTCAGCAGATTGGGATTTGCAGGGCAGGACAGGAGGGAAGGAGCTGTCCAGAGAGAGAGCTCTATGGCAGTGCTTAGGGGTCCTGCTGAGTCTGGCTAATCAAAAGCCACCCACATGTAGGAAAGCCTTTACAGCTGGACAAAGGACAGTCAGAGAACTGAAGCTGAATAATTCCCAGAGCTCACTCAGGGCTGGGAGACATCTGAGCTTTGACCAGCCAGAGATGGTACATATATTTCTGTACATTTGAGATGTTTAATTACAGTAAAGGTTTTATGCTGGCTTTCGAAGTGGAGTTGTTAGGTAGCTTAATTTCACATTATATCCAACTAGTGGTTCAACTGTCGGGCCATACAGACCTGTAGAAATGGTTTGACTTGAGCAGCTCCACAGCTTCGTACACTTTGTGGATAGAAAGCAGGTGAGAGGCAGCCTTGACATACTGGTCCTGGAAACACAGCTGTTTGGCAAAAGCCTCCACAGCCCATACCCACACATGGTAACCAGCTTAAAAGAAAAAAAAAAATAGAAAGAAGGGAAGAAACAAAAATGTGGTTAAATAAGAAGCAGGTTAAAAAAAATTTGGGTTGAAAATGCCTTGTTTTCAGTCACTGCATTAAGCAGAACATTTAGGCACTAATTCAACAGCCACTACAGGTCATCTGTTTCACCTACCTCTCCCTATGCCTGTTATGAAATATAAATTGTTTCTTGATTATGTAATACATAAAAAACAGTACAGATTTCAAAAGTACAAGAGTGTGGAAGTCAGGATAGTGGTTACTGTTGTTGGAGTGTGTGCAGACTGACTGAAAGGGAGCATGAGAGAAGCGTCTAAGGTGATGGTAATGCTACGTTTCTCGCTGTGGGTGCTGGTTACAAAGGTGTATTCAGTTAGTGAATCTCAAGTACACTCATAACCTGTGTACTTCTATCTCTCTGTCTCCTATCATACTTGAATAAAAAGATAAAAAACTGAGTATGGTATAAAAAATTTCCTTATTATCCTGGTACCCTCCCACCCAAACTTATCCAAATTCCTTTCCCTGGAGACAACTATTATTACCAGTTCCTTTTGAAACTTTTAGCGATAGTCTATGAATATATAACCATACATGTATAAATATTCTGTTGTACTTCTACACGTTGATTCTTTTCACTTACTGTTCTTTGGAGCTCTGTTCTACATCAGAGTGCACACAGCTGCCTCATTTTGGGCTCTCTGTAGTAGCTTCTACTGTACAGATATACAGGATTTAACCAGTCTCTTGCTGATGGACATGGAGGCTCTTGTGACCTTTTGTATTATAAATATCGCTGTAGTGACAGTCTGTGTTTATTTGTCATATTGCATGAGTGGGTACAGTAAAATTCCTACATTAGCACTGCTGAGTCAAAGGGATGTACATTTTAATTATTAGACATGGCCAAGCTGGCCTTCAGGATGACATCTATCTTTAGTCAACATATCCTAGAAATGACAGAGTTTTTGTTGAAAAGAACATACCCACTGGTGCCATAGCCACGAGATTGTCTGTCAGCTCTCCTCTCTCTGCTGCAGTCCGGAGAACACCTTTTAGATCTCCTTTCCAAAGCATGAGCTGGTGAAATAACTCAGGGTGGCCATTTTCCAAGTGCCCCTTTCCTGTTTGGAGGAGAAATAACATCTGTAAGATGTTTCAGAAATGTCTGTCTGCACTGACTTAAGAAAAAGGCAGGACGGAAGTGAGGAACAAACCCCTAGAATGTGCAGTCTCTGGCTGATGGGTGAGTCACTTCCCAGAGTGTTCACAATGCGGCGTGCAGCCCACTCAGTCACCTGTCCACCCACTCAGTTTCACGTGCACTGTCACTCACTCAGAGTGAGCGCTGCATGTTTACGGTCCTGCGACGATGGGAGGTGGGGTGTGAATATGCAAATAGGGGAGCCCCAAACCTAGTAGCTGACACGTAAAACCGACAGTTACCAGCCACAGGACGGCAGCCACAAAAGAGGCAGGTACAGAGTGTTAAGGAAGACAGCACTGTGTTGACTGACTTGCCTCACCTTCAACTTCAATCATTCTGTACAGGGTAGCCCTGTCTGTGAACAGCCCCAGGTGAAATCTTTCCTCAAGATCAGCAGACACATCCTCATTTGGCTCTGCTAATTCAAAAAGACAAAAATTCAGATGAAGTGATTTCATAGGTAACTGTTTTCTGTCTAGTTACTTCCAAATGTACACCTAGAATTCCCATTTCAGACGCTGAGAAAAAGCATCTTGTACCCTTGTTCAACCGTAACAGAGACCCCTGCTGGTTACAAAGATAGCCGAATATGAAAAACTTTGTTAGGCTCAGCTTGGGCAAAATCCAATGAGACAGCTTAGTTTGCAGTTTGCTCAAAAAAAAAAAAAAAAAAAAAAAAAAAAAAAAAAAAAAAGATCTGGGGAAGAAAGAGAAATGTAAAAAAGCCAACCCCAAATTCAGTGTATTTAAGTAAAAAAAGAGAAAACAACCCCAGTGTATTTAAGTGCAGTAAAAAAACAAACCAAAAAAACTAATAAGAAACGTCCTCTATAAACCAGAATCTACCACAAAGGGATTCATTATTCATTTTTTTTTTTTTTTGAAAAAGCCACCTGAGTAATCTGATAGTAGAGTGGCTTCAGGGAAAAAATGGAAGAGTAGGGTCGGGGTGGAAGGGAAATCTGCTTTCTTTTTATACTGTTTGAATTTCATTTTATCATGTACATCCCTTTTCAACACATAAAGTTGTTCAGATATCAAAATAACATGCATTAGAGGAGGCCTTTGAAAAATTAAAACCAAAAACTCCCATCAAAAATTTTTAAAGGAACTGCCATATTATGGATATATTTCTAATAAGCAAATAATTTTTTGCTACATGTAGATATTGCTTACTGGAGAAAAATAGCTGATGGAACTGATTTATGCAGAGATGTTTAAGCCATCATACCAACCCCAGCCTACAGATGGCTGGTAACAACTGGATTTTTAACAGAAAAGCAGAGTATTATACCGCACAGGCTTGGGGAATGCTGACAGTGGATCAGGATGGGGAGGCTGGCAGCGGGATGCAGGGCAATGATGTTTGGGAAAGAATGCAGAAATACAGAAAACAATTTTGGACATTTGTTGGCACCTGTTTTTTAAAAAATTATTTATTTATTCATTCATCCACTCATTCATTTATTTATTTTGTTGGCACCTCTTATGTGCCAAATCCTAGAAGACTATGGATGGGCCAAGAAAGTGTATTTTTTGTACCTTTGGAGTGTTTTGCAGTGGCTAACACCAAACAGTCCTGATGAATCTCCTCTTTGGATCTGTGGTCCAGGCTCGTACTCAGTGGAAGGATGGAACGAGCTTTTCGCTTCTTCATTAAGGCTTCTGAAATACAGTAAGGGTACCGACTGTCTGAAAAGGACCTGATCGGAAACACAAAACTGAATGCCCACTGTGTAAATGTAACCTACTGGAGGGATACTGCTAGGCAGAGAAAGTTCCCACTCTTACAAAGAAGCTTTCAAATTAAATTAGGTGTGTGTAATGTTCACAATACACACAAACATGTCCCTGTGAACAAGCAACATCAACTGCAAAATGACAGTTCCTCAAGTACTAAAAATAGACCCCAAATGTAAACATAGCCAAAACACTTAAAAATATTTAAAAACTGAAACAAAAACAAAAGCCATACATTCCTGAGTTTTCCTTTGCATGTAATATGTGAGGATGGTTTAACAAAATATTTTAATTATTAGATACCAACCTGACTTCTCTTTAGGTAGCTCCTTTTTCAGTAAAGTGACTTTGTTATTAATGGTGACTTTTGACTTTTCAAAACCTACAGAAACTGGAGTGCAGCTAATTGGTTCTTTAGAAACTACACCATGGGGAAAAAGAAAAAAAAGTTTGGATGAGAACAATGTGGAATCTAGTTCTTTTTAAAAATTAAGAGCTATACCAGGCTTAAAGATACGATTTTTATCTATTACCCCCAAAATGAGATACAACACTTTAGGAAGGAGGCCCAGGTAGCCTCCCTTTCTCCACCTCACAAACTGTGTTCTGGGGGATCTAAGTTTATTACTTAGAACTCTGACTAATTGACCTAAGGAAAAGTTATAAGCTTCTAGCCTCCACAGCTTTATACCATGGGCCCAAGAGTTTCCACATTTGGCTCCAGTGGCAAAGGACTTCTTACATAGTTAGGTGATGACAGAGTACTAACTGCATATTTAATTACACAAGTAAGTAACAACTTTACAAATAGTAAGTGTATGGGATATGGAGTCACAATCCTGAGTTGTACACAACCATGAACTTAAAAAACAAAAAACCAAGTTGCTGACTTATAGGGGTAAAGGACATTTTATGCAGCCATTCTGTGATAAAGATGTATTCTGATGAGTCTAAAAAATAAATCCATTAAGCTTTTAGATCTTTATTTACCCAAACCATGGGTCCCAATGGCCATCTCTTGGGATGGAGACGGTCAGGGATGCCTCTGTACCATTTATTTTGGCCATTTTAAATTGTCACATCAAAATGTTGTTTTGGAATTAAACGTGAGTCATTCCATTTATATTGTTTAGTATTTAATCATTCATTTTAACAAGTAGCAGGCACCAGAGCTTTAAGGCAAATATATAAAAGAAGTAAAGTGCTAAAACTTTATCCAGTTACAGTTTTTTCTTTTCAAATCTCATTATTAGAAATTAGTGATGGGACCCTAAAAAACTTGTTTTGTGAGAAATCTGAGAACTAACACTATAGCTTAACAGACTGGAAGAACCTAATCACATTTCATAGTTATTTTCCAGGAAAAAAAAACAGGTACAAATCCAAGTAGGAGGAACGAGAACTTCCAAGTTCCCAAAGTGGTGGTGGTAGCTTCCAGGTCAGACATTTGTAAGGGGCGGTGGTTTCTTTCAATGAACGTGGCAGATACGGTCACATTGTTAAGTTTTCCCCATGGAAGTTTCTATGTACACACTGCTTTAGCTTCACTTTGTCCCACGGTCTTACCCTGCCCACGTTGATGAGTTTTCTTTATAGAACTTCACTATTTCCATCCCAGTCATCCATTAGAGGCCCCTTAATATTTCAAAGGTATTATTTTGAGGCTTAAATAAATCTTTTAAAAAAACTAATGCAGCTTCTGAGGGCACAAATGACACCACCTAAGTTAAGGAGCTGGGAAAACGAGGTCAGAGGTAGAGAAGTTTCACACTGAGCAAGGACCTGGCCTAGTTTCCTGGCTGTGACTGTTAAGTCCTAGGGAGTGAGTGAAACGTGGGATCTGGCCATATACCGGCTGAGGTGACAGCACAGGGTAGCTCTGGCTCCCGGGCTTCCTCCTCGGTCTCCTGGTCCGACACGCCGTTCTCAACAGGGCCCGAGCTCTCTTTCACGCCCTCGTCTTCATTCCGGTCACACAATTCCTGCTTTATAGGCACTCTCGAGGTGGGCTTTTTCTTCTTTTTTGGTTTTGGCTTAGGCTGAGAGAGCCTTTTTTTCTCTAATTCAATACTTTTCTTGCCTATAGGAATCGCAGTTAAGAAAAGGATATATTAAAATATGTATTCTTGGTTAAAAGATTAGGGGATAATCTCCAAAAGCTTTGTACTCTTTTTGGTAACATTTTTACCCTATCCCTTCCCTCCCATGAATTCTTATATTATCAAAATATTAACCAAACCAAAACCTTTTGGTATTTCATTAACTATAAACACGATGCCCAATTACCCCTGAATACTTCAGTGTGTATCCTACAAACAGGGAATTCTCCTACATCACCACAGCATTGCCATTAAAATCAGGAAATTAACCATGACACATGACTACTACCTAATTCACATATGTCATTCAAGTTCTGCCAGTTGTACCAAGAATGTCTTTTATAGCAAAAGGAATCAATCCAGGATTACACATTGCACTGGCTTGTTGTGTTTCTCTAGTTTCCTTTAGCCTGAAACAGGCTCAGTTTCCTTTGACTTGCAGGAATAGAAACTCTGGAAGATTACAGGATAGTTGTTTTGTCAAATTTCCCTCGATCTGGGACTGCATTATGTTTTTCGTGATTAGATTTTGGTTATGCATTTTCAGCTGTAATACACAGAAGTGAGGCTCTCTTCTCACCTCAGTGCAACCTATGAAGTAGCACATAATTTCCATTTGTCTCATTATTTGGTTATGTACTTTGATTATGGGGCTTGGGAGGGTTTCTCCCTTAGAAAACTGTTTCCCTTTTATAATTACTAAGTATTTGCATTCACTAATTTTACTATCCATTGAGGTTTCATGACTAAAAATTGTAACTCTGGTGACTGCCAAATGGCAGTTTTCTCTTTCATCATTCATTCTACATTAGTTGGCATTCTACTGTAAAGAGCTTTTGCTTCTCCCCATTTATTTATACCTCCATTTATTTTTATCAGTATGGACTCATGGATTCCTATTTTATGTTTTAATGTATTACTGTTTTTTTTAAACATTTTAAAAATTTAGTTACAGTCATTTTACAATGTTGTGTCAAATTCCAGTGTAGAGCACAATTTTTGTTATACATGAACATACATACATTCATTGTCACATTCTCTTTCACTGTGAGCCACCACAAGATCCTTAATATATCACTGTTACTTATTTTTTGTTTTACAAGTTATTTATCCTTTGCTTTTTTAAAGTCATCTCTATTGAGGTATAATTTAATACAAGAAAATATACTCATTTTTTAACACTTTTATGAGTTTAGACAAAGGTGTAGTCAGGTAACCCTCGACCATAAATAAAATAAAATGTTTTTATTACTTCAGAATGTTCCCTCATGCCTTTTTGTAGTACGACAAACCCTGTCCCCAAGCCCTAGGCAATTACTTTGTTTTGCCTACTTAAGAATTTCACATGATTTATATTTCATACTCTATATTATTGCTGAGTAGAGTTCTACCATATGGATATACCACAGTTTACTTACCAGCTAATATATACTTAGTTTGTTTCCAGTTTGTGGCAATTACAGATAAAGCTTTTACAAGTCTTTCTGTGGATACATCATTTCATTTCTTTGGGAACATTTCTGGTGTTTATACACTGTCTAGTTTTCTAGCTATTTGTGGTAGGTGGGCAAATCTGCTACCAGTTAATCTTTTGTAGCCAGAAATGGAATTCTCCTGTTAACTGTTTTCAAGTTCAAACTGTCCCACATTTGGGAAGCCAGCCCCTTCAGGCTGACTTGTCATTTTGAGGTAGCTTAGTTCTTTGAGTGCCTTCTTTTTTGTGGCATAAGATGACGCTGCAGGCTTACCTCGTATTTTTCCTAAGCTAATCTGGAACCAGCCATTTCTCCGAGGAGCCCTGGCCGGTCCCTTTTAAGGGGGAATGGCATTTAGAATGCACGATGTGGGCGCTAGGGATACTTGTTACTCTGGGTGTTGTCCTCAGGCCCCTCATGGCTGCCATCCGTGCTTAGGCTCCCAACCCTTACCATACTCTTCTGCTGCCCAGCATGAGTGTCTTCCTTGCTTGACTCCCTGATCAACTCAGTTACTGAAGGAGAGAGAAAAGGAATTAGGCAAGCCTTTATGGGCTCCACCTTCTAACTGACCTTGAGGAGGCCGGGAATGTTCTTGCATGGAAGTGAGCCATTTGTACACACAGAAGTCATCTGCCCCTGAGTAGATGCAGTCTGGATCCAGTGGGGACCACACCACACAAAACAGTCGACCTCGATGTCCTCGGAAATTGCATAGAGGCTCTTCCTGGAGAGTATCCCACACCTAAAACCAAAAGTCACACAGGAGAATAAATGGTCTATTTTTTTTTTTTTTGGGTGGGGCAAGCTTTTGGAAAAAACTTTGAGAAATCTATTGTACTCTTATTTCCTCTTGTGATTTGTAATTTTCTCTTAGGAGTTCAGTTTCAAGAATGCTTTTCCTGTTGGAGGCTTATGTGCTCTGGGATGTAGAAGCATTCCCATGGGGATGACTTTCAGTGAGCTTCAGTGGTACCCTATGGATTTCACTGTCCTGAACCAATATTGTACATTAATTTTTGGGCTGGGGATTCTGATACTGTGAAGAGAATTCTAATTGAGAGCCTACTCCTACATATGTGATGCATTCTTAGGATTCTAATTTCTTACAGTTGATTCTTTTGTCCCCATGTCCCTGGGCAAATGATCAGTTTCCTGAATTACTCCAGTCTCCATTTCACAAAAGGCAGCCCTTCATGGCTCTTAGCTCTGTGCACAAAGCTAATTATCACTGAACACTGAAACAGACATCCATCACAGATAATTAGATCCCCAGCTCCTAAAGTCTATTCTGGTTCTGATATCCGAAACTCACCTTATATCTCTGGCTTGGCATCTCATCTTTATTTTTTAGAATTTGGAGATTTCTGACTTAACAATTTATTATTAGAAATTGTTTTCATAATTTATTGTTACCATTCTGTATTGGAATAGGGGAGAGTACTTTTCACATCAACTTTAGTCCATCATAATGACAGTAAGTCAGAATGAAATCTTTAAAAGTATTAGAATTTAGCTAGTTCCTATCAATACTTATCCTTTCATCTAAGTAAAACAATAAAAAAACCAAAAAACAATCTTAGCTTGCCAAGGGCCTACATAGGTGGAATAAACTAAAATGCCCTTTAGAGCTCAGAAAATCTCCTTCCATTCAAGATAATGGTGAGGGAAGGAGTACACCCAAAACTAGGGGAAAAGAGGAACCAGTTTAAGTTAAAGTACATAGTGAAGAACCCACAGAATCAAGGATGCAACAGTACCTGAGCTGTACCATCATAGGAAGCAGATACCAGCCTTCCATCATGATGTGGGCTCCATGCCAGACTGGTAATCTTGGCTGTGTGCCCTGAGAGGGTCCGGTAGGGCTCTGTAATGGTCACCGGAGATTCAGAATTGCTCTCTAAAAGACAAGAGAACGATGTCATTTCTACCACTAACAACAACAGAAAGACATAAAGGAGGGTATGAAGGAACATGGCAGGAATGAAGATTTTGCCGTGTGCTTTTCTGTGTAACTTTCAGTGGGCAATACTGTTTAGTGTGGGCACATTCACAGTGCCTGGTACATGAGGTTGATGCAAGAAATGTTAACTATCATCCTTTCTTTCTAAAAGGCGTCAAAATGAGAATGATACCTTTGGATGTGATACCAAGAGGGAGGTAGCATCACGTATATGGTACTCTAGCTAAAAATGTGTAACCTGAATCTGCTTGTGAGAAAGTATGAGACCAAATCAAGTTGAGGGGACATCTACAAAATAACTGGCCAGTACTCTTCAAAAAAAAAAAAAAAAAAAGTAAGATAAAAAAAAAAAAGGGTGAGAGACTGTTCTAGATATGAAAGACAATACTGGATCAGTTGAAAAAACTAGAATTAAGGATGGTAGATCAAACTATTGTATTCAATTAACTGAAGTTTACAATGGAATTGTGGTTATGTAAGGGAGTATCCTAATTTTTCCAAAATACATAAATATTAAGTGATATGGGACACAAACAGCTTGGAAAAAATGCGTACATATACACACATAGAACAAAGCAAATATGACAGAATGTTTTTGTTGACTCTGTGAAAGGGTAATATGGAAGTTCTCTGTACTATTCTTGCAACTTTCCTCTAGGTCTGAATTATTTAAATATAAGAAGGTAAAAATAAAATGAAATAGACTCTGGCCATTTTCTATTTTTCAGTAGACATGAAATGAAAAACAAACTAGGATGATAGCATTACACCAAATACCTGCACTGCTCTTAATAATTAAGTTAATGCTCTTCAATAAGTGGTGCTGGGACAACTGGACAGCTACATGTGGAAGAATTAATTTAGAACCTTTTCTCACAGCATATACAAAAATAAACTCAAAATGGATTAAAGAACTAAATGTAAGACCTGAAGCCATAAAACTCCTAGAAGAGAACACTTTTTGACATAAATCATAGCAGTATTTTTTGGATGTGTTCCTTAAGGCAAAAGAAACAAAAGCAAAAATAAGGAAATGGGACTCAAACGTAAAAGGTTTTGCAAAGCAAAGGAAACCACTGACAAAATGAAAAGATCTATAGAATGGGAGAAAATATTTGCAAATATTTGCAAACTTATTAACCAATAAGTTAATATCCAAAATATATAAACAGTTCATACAATTCAATGTCAAAACAACAACAACAAAAAACAATCAAGAACCCAAACCCAAAAAACAAACCAATGAAAAAATGGTCAGAAGACCTGAATAGATGAACAGACATTTCCAAACAAGAAGTACAGATGGCCAACAGGAACATGAAAAGATGCTCAACATCACTAATCATCAGAGAAATGCAAATAAAAACAACAATGAGATACCACCTCACACATGTTAGCTATCATGAAAAAGAACACACGCCACATGCTGGCAAGGATGTGGAGAAAAAAATAATCTTAGTACACTATTGGTAGGAATGTAAACTGGTGCAGCCACTGTGGAAAACAGTATGGAGGGTCCTCAAAAAACTAAAAGTAGACCCAGCAGTTCCACTCCTGGGTATGTATCCGAAGAAAACAAAAATACTAATTTGAAAAGATACATGCACTCCAATGTTAATGGCAGCATTACTTACAATAGCCAAAACATGGAAGCAACATAAGTGTTCACCAACAGGTGAATGGATAAAGAAGATGTGGTGTATATATACACAATGGAATACTCAGGCATAAGAAAGAAGTTAATTCTGCCATTTGCAACAATGTGGACAGACCTAGAGGGTATCATGCTGAGTAAAATAAGTCAGACAGAAAAAGAAATGCTTTATGTTTTCACTTATATGTAGAATCTAAAAATAAAACAAATTAATATAATAAAACGGGAACAGACTCATAGAGACGGAGAACAAACTAGTAGTTATCAGTGGGGAGAGGGAAGGTGGGGGCAAGATAGGGGAAGAGGATTGAGAGATACAAACTACTATATAAAATAAACAGAAAGGATAGACTGTACAGCACAGGGAAATACACATTACTTTATAATTACTGTAAGTGTATATAATCTATAAAAATATTAAAATCACTGTGTTGTATACTTGGAACTAACATAATATTGTAAATCAACTATACTTCAATTAAAAAAATTAAGTTAATGCCCTTTGCCAAAGCAGATGTTTAATTTGGAATCCCAATAATAATCATAGGACCAGGATGAGCTTTCTAATGTATATGGTCATTAATTACAAACTGCCTACTATTTATTGTTAGAAAAGTCTGTGTATACATTAATAGCTTCTCCATATTACTTTTAACTTGAGAGAGTCATTGCTAGAATCAAAAAGTTTTTGTTACAAATAAGGATTCTCAGGAAACTACTGGAAATTAGTGCTATAGAAGTTTAAGATGTCAGCTGTTTTCACCATGGTTGACAGCCCATACTCTGTAGCACTTTGACAACAGGTTAGTGTCACATTATAATTTCTTCATATTAGGAAAAAAGTAATTGTACTTCCCTTCACATTAAAAAAAAAAAAAGGCTTTTCTGGCCATTCATGTTCTTCTAGATGCTGAGGAGGTTCAGAGAAGTTTGACTCCTTATGAAAATATGAAAAAGATCAAGCTACCAGGCAGGGACCAGTAGTTACCAGAACACATGCAGACTCTGCCGTTAGTCAGTGTGGGTCGTGAGTCTAGGTGTTATTATATGCTAGCTGTGGGACTTAAGGAAGGGAGCTAGCCTTCCTGGGCCTCAATTTCATCAGGAAAATGAGGATAACAAAACTTACCTCCTAGGATTGTGAGAATTAAATGTCGTCACACATGGGAATGGGGTGTGTGTTATGTGCATCAAATACTCAAACACTGATGGAATGGGGTATAGACTGGCGCAGTCTTTTTGAAGAGTGACTTGGCAATAACTATCCTTAAAAAAATCTGGAGAAAACATGCAGCAAAGTAATCACACTGGTTATTACTGAGGGATGTGACTGTGGGAAGAACTTTTCACTTTCTAAGTAAACATTTTTGTCACGTTTGAAATTTTTGTTGTATTCTAAATAAGGTGGATACATGACTCTTGAAAGACAAAATTATTAAGAATGGTATTTATTTTAATAGCAAAAAGAAAGGAGAAAGGTACAGAGACTGAACAAAAAGTAGCTGAACACATATACCACCCCCAGTATGGAAAGAAACCAAAGTTACCTATGACAGTCTGCAGGTTGTGCACATAAATGACTGCATTGTTGGACCCAGAGGCCATCAGATAGCTCAGCTCTGGCTGGCTGCCGTGCTCATGATGCCAGCTAATAGTATTCACAAGCTTGTGATGCTGCTGGATGGTGCAGATCAGTTTCAAGTTAGGAACCCTGAATATTTCTATTGATCTGGAATAAGAAACACACCAACATAAGAAAGATGGATGCTCAAATTACAGTCCAATATAAACAGGTGTCTCCCTCAGTCCATCAATCAAAGAAAGGTGACATGAAGAGGATAACATTATCTAAATTGCAAAGGTCACTCTCCTGCAAAGAAACAGGTACAAAGGTGGCTCTTTCAAACAGCTTAAAAAAATCTCAACAATCTCTGGAAAGTTGTGTCTTACAATAAATGGTGCTAGGGAGAAGCTAAAAGAATTAATAAACCAATGAGGACTGTGTTACTATGATCAACACTGGAAAGGGCATGCCTAAAAAGCATTTCTGTTTAGGCTTACTTTAAAGAAATGAAGGGAGGTTTAGGCAGTTAAATTCAGGAGATGAGCATTCTGGAAGCATACAATAACCAAAACACAGAATAGGCAAACACATTTTCTTTGAGCTGAAAAAATTTAACCTATTTTGCAGTTCTTAAAGATGCAGAGAGCTCCTGAGTCATTTAAGGATGTCAAGGATAAGTCAGAATATCAAATACAAATATGCTTCCCCAACTGACATTACAGACAGCACTCGCCTGTGATCAAATACATGTGCAATTACCAAGTTTTTTTGTTTTTGAAAAAAAACAAACACATACCCATCTTCATTGCCAAGAGCCATGATTTTGCCATCTGCTTTCCAGCTGATCTCTGTGTGTACTGGCAATTTGTACTAGAAAGCAAAACAAACCAATCTTGACTGAAAACATTGTTCCTCTCACCACACATCTTACGAATCAGTGATGACAGTGTGAGAAAAAAAATTCCTAGTTTAAAAATGTTCTAATTATACAACAGCCATTCTTATAAATAATCTACATAATTCGCCAAAAGAGGCCAGTAAATACTAAACGTCTACAGTGTCTAATGATGCGAAAAGAACTTAATTTAAGTGATTTTTATCCCACAGTAAAGCATGAATCATGTCCACTGGCTTTGATAATATGGGGGTCATAGTCACCTTAACAGAAGTCATACACACTACCCTTGTTTTCTTCCTATCCTTTCTGTTTCTTGTCCAGGATTTTTCTTTTTTCCTAACTTTTTGTTTTGTGTTCCCCAAGGCTGCTTGGGGTTTCTTCTTTTCTGATTTCTCTTCAGACCACCTCATACATGCCCATAGAGTCTTTAGCTACCATTCACGTAAAGAGATTCCAAATTCCTATTTCTAGCCCAAACTCCTTGTATGAACTTCCAATCCATATATTTAACTGCCACAAAACCAAAAAGCTTGTTAGGAACAGGAATTTTGTCTCTTTCATTCATTGTTGAATGTTAACATTCACATAATGTTTAAGACGATGAAGGATATAGTCAATGAAAACAATTCAGTTTATGATTAAATGTTAATTTTATGCTAGCCATACAAAAATGATGACCAACAATACAAAATGCTCATTTCAAAGAGTAAGGAAATCTCAACACTTATGGTTTTACTTAAACAGACAGTTCTGGCATACAGATATACTGATAGAATGGTAAAGATAATATGACTACCCGTGGGAATCTGGGTCAAAGATATAAAGAAATTATTTCTATTATTTTTGCAGCTTTGTGTCAATATGTAATTATTTCACTAAAATATTAAAAACAAAATGACAGGTCTGTCTTGAGCAAAATACCTTTTGCAGCTGCACCTGGATACCATTTTATAAAGTTATTTTTCACCAAGGCCTCACTCTGGAGGAAGTGGCTGGCCTGAAAAGCATGCTTTATATTCAAGATCTGAAAGTTTGTAATAAATCACCACTGCATTAGAGACAAACTTTTTTTGGGGTTAAGTTCTCTGCTTTACTCAAGGATAAAGACTTCTTAGATAAGTGTTATAACTCACAAATTCACTGAGCCTTTTAAGAACATCTAAGGAATCTGACTGAGCATAATGGATACCTCTCTTCATGGCATTTATTATACAAGATGGGAAACCAAGAAGAGGCAGAGATCAAGGGCAGACTTCAGACCACAAGAACTCACTGTGATTGAATTGGTGTCCCTGATGAGTTTGTTGATGTCAAAGGCCTCTCCACTGAGTTTCCAGGGGTTGTGCTGTAAGACAATCCCCTCTCCTCCACAGCTGTATAAGGTGAGTGATGGTCTGTCTCCTTCTCCTCCTACATGAGATAAGAAAACAAAGCTCATCAGTTTTGTACTTCACCAGCTTAGCTATTTGTCACTCTAGTACGACCATACCATACTATGAGATGTTTAAAAAAGAATTGTATGAATACATTGGAATAAAGTCACTGTCCTTTGCATCTTATCACAATTGTTGGGAGCAAAAGTAAAAAAAGGTGTATTAATTATACATTAATATTTATAATGCTTTAAACATTCTTCTGCTACTCAAAATAGCAGGGGTGCCAAAGCTGGCATCAGAAAACCTGTGCTCAAAGTTTTTGAGAATTTGTCTTTTCTTCCAGAAACAAGTACTCTTTGGGCATTTAAAAATATGGAGCTGCGGGACTTCCTATGACTAACTGTAAAAAGTGTTCTCAAAGCAATGATTTCTTAGGTATTACAGTAATCATCTTGATTTTTAAGAAGCAAACACTGGTTCTGTTGGGTTTCTGTAAGGGCAAGTTTTATTTTCACCACTGCTAGATCTATGCCTGGCACAAATCAGGGATCAACATTTGTTGAATGAATGAATAAATGAGCTACAACTGCAATGCTGCTTGAGTTCTAATGATTTACACTGTCCCATGTTCTGCACCTATTATGGAAACTTAGATGTCTCATTATAGATGGTTAAGGAAAGATTACCAAAGACTTTTGCTGAATACACTCATTTTAAAAGATATTCTGAATTTGACACAACATTGTAAAATGATTATAAATCAATAAAAAATGTTAAAAAAAAAAAAAAAGATACTCTGCAAGACCTACCACTGTAGGAGTAAAAAGAGAAAGACAAAGCTGAGGGGCTAGAAGAGGAAGAGGGTCAGAGTACAGTCAAAGGCAAGAGGAGATCATTCAAGAAATTCTAAGTTTGCTTTAACTGTAGGTGAGAACAGATGATCATTATTCCATTAGTGCAGTGAAATGACATTATAAATCTGGTAAAATTAAAGTGATAGCAAATTTTAGTGAAAACTATTTGACTGGGTATCAGGGCCCAGCATGAAATAACTGCATTCACTATGAAAAAATTCAGCTCAAAGAGACTAAATAATGCTTTAATTTGGAGTCTGGAGAGGCTTATTCTGGGTGAATGTTATCACCTGCTACAACTGCCCTCATGGACCCCTGGGGACACAGCAGCTCGCATAAGCAGTCACTGCGCTAGAATATTTATGACTCTTTCCAGCTTGAATATCCCCAGATTAAAACTGAAAGAGAATGACTCAGACACTTACCGAGTGCTGTAGGGGGTACAGGTGGCCCCCAGGCTAATGTGTACACAGTCTTCTTATGATATGTGCTAGAAATCTGTGGAGGTCTAGGTGGAAGGGGAGTTACAAACAGAAAGATTTAAACAAGAAGACACGGTGGAAAACAGTCCATCTTTTTCAAAAAAGTCCATGTTACAAACTTAGTTGCTGATACTAAAGAAAAATAATTTAACAGTAGCTTCTCCAAATAAACGATTGCAAAGAAGCAAACACTTAAACAATAATACCATGTAATGATATCTACTAACAAAATAACTAAGTCCCAAACATACATTACACAGATAAAAATGTTATTAACCCACCCTCCCCTTCAAAACTGGCCAGTTTAGGATCATTTCCCTCTTCCTCTGAGCTGCCCACTTCACTTAAATGTCAAATACTCTAATATTACTATAGTTATATACCTGTGTAAAGGCTATCACAACTAGACAAAAATAAGACAAGACAGAAATTGCAAGTTGTGTAGGCCAGAACTAAAGTTACTGCTGAGCATATATTATCAGCATGTAAATGTGTCCACCCTATGTTCAGGTAAAACACTAGAAGTCATTTTCAGCTTAGCTTGTCATTAACATTATATTCTTAAATTAAGATTTTAAAGTCGATAGATTTTAAAGTTTTTGATTTCTTTCTTAAAGAAATCTTGCTTTTCAGGCTGCATTTGAGGCTGTTGTGATTAACGATATGCAGTATAGCGGTACGGGGCAGTGTGGTTATTACCTTTAACATATTACTATACTGTTTGTATGATTTTAGAATTCCAGGATTCCAGAACCCACAACTGAACTAGCTATTGACTTCTAACAGTTATTATTATCATTCTAGACAATAAACCAAATTTATTTTGACTAAAAGAAATAAAATAAGCAGTTCTGGCTGAACGCCTAAAATATCCATAGCAATGTCCTTTCTCCTACTATGTATCTTTGCTGGTATCGAGTTGAATATCCAGTTTATAAGCAGAAGAGAGTGATTTACTAGGATTTATCAGCAATCGTGTGATGACACAGAGCTACTTTTTCCCCCCAGATAACACGCGGTATGTCTCTTTAATTAAAAAACAAAACAAACAAAACATAGATGAAAGTTTTAAGGAAATAAAAATCCTAGAAGGAGGATATTTTGGACTCATAGTTGAACGGCCAGTTTTATGAAGCTATTAGCAGAATCAGTGTAGAAAAAAATGTGAAGTTCATTTAGTGCAACTCAGCTGGCTCAAATCTTTGTTGGAATAAGGCAAGGTATAAAGGAGAGGGAGAGTGAAGAAAGTCCAGGATCCTTCTCTCAAATAAATAAACTGCAATTCAGTAGATTTCAGCACCTTGCTCTCAAGACTTCACAGCTGGCTGTAAACCCTGGGGCTAGCATCTGGGTCTCTTTTACCCAGATGTTTTGGACCTGCTTTATAATGCAGAAAACCTCAAATCTGCAGTTTCTGGGCAGCTACTCTTAAACTTGACCTAGTGAGTTTAAATCCATTCCCATGAAAAAGAGTTGTAAATGATAAGTTGACACAGAGCTATTTAAATTGACATATAGTTTTATTTTCTTAGATTATTTCTTTGAAATAGTATAGCCTAAAAAAAATTAAAAACACAGAAAAATAGTTAACTGTGTGTAGATTATACATAAGTCCCTAAAAAGCTGCATATAAAGAGGTTAGCTCCACGGTATAATTGATTCTCACTTAGAAGCTAATGTTCTAGAACAGGAGTCGGCAAACTTATAAGGATCAGATAGTCTGCTGTGGTAGCATGAAAGCAGCCTCAGGCAAGGTGTAAAGAAATGAATGTAGCCAGGCTCTAATCAAACTTTATTTATGGACACAAATATGAATTTTTATTTAATGTTCATATATAGTTAAATATTCTTTTGATTTTTTTCAATTATTTTAAAAGATAAAACTATTTTTAACTCTTGGGCCATGGTTCTCCAATCCATGGTCTAGAATAGTGCTGTCTGATAAAGTAGCCCTTAGCCAGATATGGCCCTTGAGCACTAGAAATGTGGCTCATGTGACTAGGAACTGAATTTCTAATTTTACTACATTTTAATTACTTTAAGTATAAATAGCTACATGTGGCCAGTGGCTTCCAAACTGAACAGTGCAGGTCTGGAATCTAAGCAAGCATCTAGAATAGGCTGTGTCCAAATTTATACTGTGAGCCATAATCATGAGCCACGCCTGCATCTTAATGTTTCCTAGTAGTCATGTTAACAGAAGTAAAAGAAACAAGTGAAATTCAATTTTAATATTTTATTTAGCTCAGTGTATAAAAAGTATTATCTTTTAAAATATATTTAAAATAAATAATTATTGAAGCATTTTACATTCTTTTTTGGGGACTAAGTCTTTGAACGCTGGAGTGTATTTTATACTCACAGCGCATCTCAGTAGTCACTTGTGACTAAAGACTAGTGTAATGGACAGTGTGGCTCTAGGCATAGCTTCCAGTTTATAAGAAATATAGGGAATAGTGAAATGAGTTAGAAGTCACCACAAAGAAATCACTAGACAAGTCCAAAATGTAGAATATGCTACAAAACAACTTATCTGAAATCTTCAAACTGAAAAGGCAGTGTTATGGAAAGCAGTGAGGGCACTGTTCTAGAGCAAGAGACAAAAGAGATATAACAAAACACAATATGTAAACCCTGGCTGAAAAGAGGTTTGAAAAAAAATAGCTAGGAAAAATAGGGCTTAACTGAGGAAGTCTGTATATGCTCTGGATATTAGGTCATATCATGGATTACTGTTAATTTTCAGAAGTGCACACAAATAAAGCAAGTATGGCAAAATGTTAACAACTGGTGAATCTAGATGGAAGGTACAGAGGTGTTCTCTGTTCCAGGCTTTTAACATTCTTGGATGCCGAAAAACTTTTGTACAAAAACATCGAGGGAAAACAAAAGCAAATGTTTTATAACAGTGGTTCGCACAGGTCAGATGTGCTGAACCAACATCACCTGAAAAACTTCAAAGTTTTAAAATATTAAGCCTCAGTCTCAGAGTCAGAATCTTACAGATGTTTCCCAGGCCTATTATGACGTACACCCGGGTTTGTCATCTCAAAATTAACTCCGTCACTGACATTTTGGCCAATGGGCTAAATAACAATCATCTGTTTCTTACTTGCTGGAGTAGGTGTCGTACAATCCCACTTTTCCATCGTCAGTTCCAAAAGCTAAGCAGCCTTCCTTGGTTGGGTGCCAGCACAGCTACAAAAAAATATGGTGAAAGGGCAGTGTTAAGGGAAGCCTTAGGTTATTCTTCAAGTGTTCAAGTGGAAAACTTTCTTGCTCTTGGTGTCTTCTAATTTTAAAAGTAACAAATTCATTTAAAAGAGAGAAACAAAGAAATATTAAAAACAAAGTAAAAGTCACCAGTAATCTCACCATCCAAAGCACCCCATTGACAATTTTGTATCTTTCCAGACATCTTTTTGTGAATAAAGTTTTGAAAATACAATTGAAAGAAACAAAAATAGGTTCAAACATTTAAATGATGTGTATGATACAATGTTGAGTGGGGATAACAAGATACCAGAAAAATTTAGAAACTGATTCTATTAATAACTAAGAAAAGTTGGAAAGATACACCACAAACTGTCCATTGTGGTTCTCTGGATGATGGACAGGGGAGAATGGAGTTGAGGGTGGGGTTGGAAACATCTTTTGTTTTCTACATTTCTGTACTGTGGTTTTCTTTTTAAACCACAAACATTTTTTTTTTTTGAGACTAAACAGCCACAACAGAGATTTCGATTTGGAGAAAAACAAAAAAATTATACATATTATTATTTTGTAATCTGCATTCCATGTTTGGTAATTTGCATTTGGGGGGGGACAGGCAAATAGCTCCATGTGTTTTAGTTTTTTCAAACTTCCCTTTGAATATTTTTTAAATTGAAGTAGTCAGTTACAACGTGTCAATTTCTGATGTACAACATAATGTCCCAGCCATACATATGTATACATATATTCCTTTTCATATTCTTTTTCATTAAAGGTTATGTAATTTGCATTTTTCATGAATCATTAACATATTCCCATATCAAAGAAAGATCAACATTATCACTTTTAATAGTCTGATACCGTTCCAATGTGTGGTTATAACTTAATGTATCTCGTATGAATGTACTTTGAGGTTATTTCCAATTTCTTACTATTAGAAAACAGAGTGACTTGAACAAAGCCTAAATTTTACAAAGCCAGATTTCTGAATTAGGAGGTAATGGGTTTAGTTAGAGAGGGTCCTTCTGCTTTCCTAGTTTCAAGCTTCATTGAAAATACCCTTGAAGAAGTTTTTCAGTTTCCAGTAGTTCAAGTATATGAACAAGTATTCTCTAAAAGAGAATTACTTTTTTGAAAAATGTTCATCACAAGCTCAAAGAAAGCATCCTTACCGCTGTAACCTTGGACTTGACACCCTGCCAAAAATTTTTCACATCATAGTTGTTCTTTATGGAGAGTGTATTCCAGATGCGGATCATGCCATCCCCAACGCCTATGGCCAAACAGCCTGTGTCCACAGGAGAGAAAGCCAGACTGTAGGCAAACCCTCCAAGGGAAGGCAGGGTCCAGCAGCACTCTAGGGTGGCCATGTCCCAACATTTTACCTGTAAAAGATTAAGGGTTAGGGCCTTTATAAAGATCACAGAAAGAAGAAAAAGAATCAACAATATAAATAGGATGGGCTCAAAAAGTGCATTAGGATAATGTGATTTAACTATTTCAGTAGGAATTGGAAAAAGTGTCTTCAAAGGGATCTCAGAATACATTTATTCCCTGAGATGTCAAGTGAATTGAGGGTCACAAAATTAAGAGTTCAGTGGCCTTTCCATTCTATTCTATTACAGCATTGGTAACCTTCTCATTTGCCAAACTCTAAATAAGAAAGAAGATGGCTTCAGGACAATGGAAGAATCAGCGTTCTTATCTCAAAAAGCTAAATATGTTATCATACCCAGTAGAAGAGGACTGCTAAGTTTGTAACTGTCTCTTAATTAACACATGGGCTTAGGAGGAAAAGTACACCAAACAAGCCTAGCTTAATTGCAAAATAGTAAGGTCTCTTAAATAAAGTCAGTTCTCTACCACAGAGATTTCATGAAGAGCAGATGGTTAAACTACAGATAAGTGTATTTTAAAGCTATACCATGACGATCTCATACATCCCCCATGGACGTATCTAGTCTTACTTATGATATTTACTTTAACATAAAGGCATCTTGGTGGCTCCTAACCTTTCCCTTATTTCTCTCCTGATGATGTTTTTAGTGCTGAATAGTAACAGTAACTCTCAATTGGAACTGGAGGTAAGGTCAGGTGTGAGAGCTGATGCATGCTTTGGAAAAGTCCTCTACTCCCATTGGAGTCATAAATCAGTGCTCAACAATGCTGAATGCAAAACAAGCTGTTCTTACATCTCTGTCCATTGACGTGGAAAGCAGCAGCTGTTTGTCATCCTCGGTTTGTAGAGGACATAAATTAAACACAATTCTTGAATGATTTTGCCCTTCTGATGAAGCGCTGAAGAGGGTATATTTCCGTCTCCAAGACTGAGTGAGATCCCAGAGCAGCAGTTCACCTCTGTGAAGGAAAACCAAGCATTAGGTTAGTTTTCTTTCACAAGCAATCTGAAAATAAGTGATTTGGGGCCCTTGGCTGCAAAATAATTTATGTTCATTCTTCCTTTAAGGAGAGAAAAATTATATATTCTGAAATATGCACAAAATATCTCTGGAAGAACACACACAAAAATGAGTCACTTGCCTATAGGGAGGAGAACCAAGCAGCTCGAGAAGACGGGTGGGAAAGGTACTTTTTATTATATGTACTTTCTTTTTGAATCACTCAAATATACTGGACTACTTTTTTTTTTAAGTCTTTTTTGAATTTATTTTTTAAATTCTTTTTTGAGGGTAATTAGTTTTTTATTTATTTATTTTAAGAGAGGTACTGGGGGTTGAACCCAAGACTTTGTGCAAACCAGTCATGCACTCTACCACCGAGCTATATACCCTTCCCTGGACTGCTTTTTGAACAGATTTTTCTAACGGTTTTTGGAGCAGTGGGTGTAGTAGGGCCGTGACTAACATTTTTGGAGATTTCTATATGCTTTACCTATATTACCCCTTTTAAAAGCAGGGTCCTTCTCTGTTAAACGCACTTACCAAACCAGAAACTAACACAACATTGTAAATCAACTATACTTCGATACAAAAAATATTTTTTAAATTCACTTATCATCTCAATCAACTAGAAACCGGTGCTCAATAAATTTTGCTTAATGAATGGCCATAATCATCCTAAGAGACTGGAAACACTATAACCTCCCCCTTTTTTATGTGAAGTCATTTGAAGCTCAGAAAAGGGAAGGGTCACACTCATGGACACATAGCAGGCAAGTAACAGACTGATTCAGAAAGTGTTCTGCCTGACTTCTGAGTCCACACTGTTAACTATTAAGCCATACTTATTTGACCTTCTCACAACTCTGTTATTAGACAGCACAGGTATTAGTTCTATGATTTTCCTGTTACAAATGGCCCAACATAATATAATCCTCAGCTATTGCTTTCTCCATCTTCTGTGTCTACAAAGAGAAGCCTAGGAATTCCTAAGGCTAGAGAGGAAGACAGAATGTCAGTGAGCATGGCCAAAAAAAAAGACTTACCCAAAACAGCTGGATACCAGCTGTGTTGGCTGATCCTTGGGCCAATGGAGTGTCAACCAAAGGCGCTCCTTAACAGTTGGGTCTATACCCCCTCCTCTTCTCTTTAGAGAGGGCAATTTCAACATCATCACCCCTGCAGATTAAAAGAAGGTCCGTGGACAGTCAAGACAGTGAAAGTACGTGCAAGAAGTCACCAGCAGTTCACAATACAGTCTGTGGCTTAAAAGTTTGTTACTTTGGTTTCTAGAATTAGGCCTCATTTTCTCAATGGAAACATACTAGCACATACACAGTGGTTAGTACAGCCTAGCTAATTTAGGTCTTACAAGCTTTTACAGGCTGTCTTGGCAACTTAAACATTAAGCATATTGTTTGTCTAAGAAAATGAGTTTCCAACTGGGATTGAGAATCCAACTGGTAACACAACACAAGATTCTTCAAAGCTGGAAGGACAGAGGATAGGAATCCTTCCAATTGGTGAGAAATCCAACAAAGGGGACAAATTAGGCAGTCAATACGTTGCAGCAGGGAAGTCCTCCACGCCTGACATGCTACTAATCAATGCTTCTTAGTCCATATTGCATATCAGAACCACTGTGGCACTTCTGAAAATACATATATATGCCAGGGCCCCACCCCTAGACGTTGTGATTCACTAGATTTGAAGTGGGCCTAGGCATCTCCAGCTAATTCTGCGGCATGACCACAGCTGATGGCCATTGTACTAGACATCCGTAAGTTTAGAGGTTACCCTTCTGGATGGATTTCTAGCCTGATGTTGTCCCCACTTGGGAATATCAGCCAAAGTATGTCGAAAAAACAGGGCATAAATCTTAAAAAATTCTGCTTTCCAACCACTGTTATATTATTATTATACAACTAGTGAGCACAGACTGAACCCTTACTATGTGCCAAGCACTGTGCTACCTGCTTTATATGCACTAATGCATTTGCACAAAGAGGAAATAAACTTCTACGGTTTTAAATAAACTGAGGAAAGAATATTGCTATAAAGATAAAGGCTAGATTTTTACAATAAAGGTAGCATTCATTCTATCTGGAGTGCCTCTCAATCTATAAATTTAAGGGCAAAGTTTTGTTCAAAGAGAAGCTTGGGAAAGTTATATGACTGAGTATCTCTGTAATTTGGGTAAACTGAACTTTTTCGTTTTAACGTGTACTTCTATATTGGGTGTGTATTATTTATTCTGCATTTGTCTATTAAAAGGTCTAGCTCTAGAGTGCTTTCCCATTCCTGTGGTCCAGGCCTTGCCATGTTCCGACATTCCCATTCTCATAACAAACATCTTGCCCTCCATGCCAAACAGTGACTCTTCTATGCATGATTAGAAACTCTCATCTCCAACACCAAAGCCAGATGTGCAGAGCACAGAGCGCTCCAGCCCAGGCTAAACTGGGGGAAGCAACTTTCTGGATAGAAAAGTGAAGAACTACTTTCTGACAGATGACACACTCTCAGGGTAACAAGATAATAAAAAAGCTTCTGCTTCCACTTCTACTGGATTGATACAGATTATATCACAAAAGAACATCAAACATGACTCTTACCTCGGCCTCTAGAGCAGCTCCAGATTCGAATGGTCTGGTCTTTGCTTCCAGTGGCTAAATAGCAGCCTTTTGCTACTGGAGTTTGTGCTGTAACTTTCCCATTGGGAATTTCAGGTTCTTCTAGGATAGATGGTAATTTTGTTTTTAATTTGAATTAAACATGTGCTTATCAAAGAAACATTAGTTTGCAAGAGCTCCCAAACCTTAGTTATTGCTTTCTTAGATCTGATCTGTAACAGCTGAAGTTTTAAATGTAATTCAAATGATACTATTCTACCCACTTTGTTCTTCAGGTCTAGAGAATACTGAACCCTCTTAAATCATCTCTACCTGAATTTTCCTCTTGATTTATGGATAAACAATCTTCACCAGGCAGGGGACACCAGGCTATGGAGTGGATCTCATCATCATGGCCTCGAAGCCTGTGAATAACTTCTCCTTTCTTACTGATGTCAATTATAACCACTATGCCATCCTTGTAGCTGAAAAGCAAGAGTTGGAGATATTATTGAAAAATGAAGACAGTCTCCCTAGTAAATATTTCACTGTAGGAATTACTGTGCATTTCTAAAATTTAAGTGCATTTGAGGTGGGGAGGAAGAGGGCAAGAAACAGTCTTTGTTTTTGTCCTTTTAAAACCAAAGTGCTTATTTCATATTGTTGTTTTTTAAACCCTCCCCCATGATCAAACTCTTGGCACTGAGTTATACTGTACACATTGCCTGGCACGAGGTCAAACAGTGGAGTCTGCTTGTGCTCAAAGGGGAACTTACAAAAAAATAGTTGTTACAGGGGCCCAGCAATTCCCCTAATTGGAGATGAATTTTTCCTAATACACTAAAAAAATAAAAACCCTTCATTTTTACAAATGATCTTACTTTTCTAACAAAGGCTGCAGAACTCTAACGTCTACATCTGGATATTCCCAGGCTGTTGTTTTTTGAATTCAGAAGAAACCGAGAAATTCTAAAACTTCTATTTTTTTAAATGATGATGTATTTCAGATAAAGAAGGATCCACCAATCAGCATAAGAAAAATTACCAATACAGTTAAAGTCCTCTGTATATCCCACTCCCATCAAACTTCTCTCCTCCTTTCTTCCCCAGAGGTAAACTGGTATTCATGAATTTTGTGTTCTATCATTCCTAGCCTTTCTTTATGTATATTCCTAAACAAGATCCAGAATTACTTTGTATATTTAAAAGCTTCATTTAAATGGTATCATGAAGTCTACTTTTCTGTAGCTTGCTTTTTATACTCATTCTGTTTGAGAGCCATCCAAGCTGACACATATAACTTTAGCTCCCAATCATTTATACTGTGGTATAATACTCCATTGCATCAATACACTACATGTTTAGTTATTCATTTCCCTTTTGAAGGGCTTCCATTTTTTACTATTACAAATAAAAAATGCTGCTATTAATAATCTTATGCACAATACAATTTCAGGTTTGATGCCTAGTAATAGAACTGCCAGGAAGTTTTGATATATATATATTTGCTTTACTAGAAAGTGTAAAACTCCTCTCCAAAGTAGGTGTACCTATTTATATTTTCTACATACTTGACAATCCTACTGGGAAAAACACCACTATAGCTTTCTTTGTCTTTCTCCTTTTATTAAAACATTTCTTTTTCCATTATAGCTTTATTAAAAAAAATCAAATCATAGACTATATCAAATCTTTGAAGACATGGACTTTGAAAACCATCAATCGATACAACCTAATCAGTCATATGATCAAGGTGTTTTGCAATTTCAGTCAAGACTTCATGGAATAATCAGTTTTGAAGAACCTCTGAAAACAAATCGTTCTAATCCAATCCTGTGTCTGTCTTCTACCTGAAAAACTCTTCTTGTGAATTCCTGCTCATCTTTCAAGGTCAGTTTGATTCAACCTTCTTCTGCCCCTGCCTACCACCCTTTCTGCTCCCCCTCTCTTGTATCCCATGGCAACAAGGCTCCCACTTCAAAGAGACCACCGATCCACAGAACCCCTTCCATTTGCACTGTTACTCACCCACATCTGTCTTCCTGTCCTTATATCCATGCAGCAAGGATTTCATGATCCATCATTATAATTAGTCCTTAAAAAACACCCTTATCTCCTTTGCCCCCACCCCCCAGGGGTATTTATGCTACAAAACCCCAAACCTGGTTGAATCCAACCATCTTCTTTCTCAATCACTTTGAGTAGTTTACTTAGAATTCATAACCATGATCCCTAGCTTGGCACTCAACAGCGACCACTGGACCTGCACTCTCCCTCAGTAAGTTCATTTTCCTGTTCTCCAAGATGACTGTTTTCATACCTTCATCCTGCATCCAGCTCCTTCCCTACCCTGAACTTGACTCCATCTCTCTTGACTTGTGTCTCACTAAGGAAATCAGAAGCTGTCAGAATCAAACACCCTCCCCCGCTTCCAAACAGATCGACCAACCTACTTGCCCCTATTTCCATATTCTCAACTGTTCTTTCTACTTGTAATCTGGATCCAGTTCCCTCTTGGCTTCTCAGTATCACTCCTGTATTTCACTGTTTACGCCTGCAAGAAGCTCTCCCTCTTCTGTCTCATTTCCATCAGCATAAAAACATGCCTTTGTTATCTTCCATTTAATACTCCCTTGACCACCATACACCTCCTCTGGCTTCATGTCTATGCACATTTTCACAACGAACTTCGTGGAAAAGTTGTCTCCATGTTTAGTTACCTCACCCCTTGGTCTTTTGAATCAACTCTGGTTGGACTTTCTCCTCCAGCATTCTGTGTTTGTGTCTAGTCTTCAAACTAGAGTGAATGGACATCTTTGGGAGAAAAGTAAATGGAGTGGTGAAGGAGAGGGGTATGCCCACCCAGCCAGTTTATGTGACACAACCTTGGTGATCACTGGGGAGACAGATCCCAATACCAGATCACGTTCCCAATCTAGTGGGAGAGCTGAGAACCAGAGACAGAGCTGAGTCATGTGACACCCTGGAAGTAAATGTTATACCAAGGTTAAGTATGGAGGGGAAAAAAAGGTGAGAGAGGACATTTCTGATATTTGGAGGTTGACTGAAGAAACCAGATATGAAGTGCAGTATCATGGAAAGTGCAGTATCATGGAAACTAGAGAGAGTGGGAGAGATAGTGAGGACCTGGAGGTTACAGGAACAAATAATGCAGGGAGAGTGGTTAACACCTATAACCGGTTTCCTCTAAAGAATAAAGGAATAGAAGGTAAAGCAAATGCAAAATAAGGTCATAAACAAAAATAAATCATACAGATGACACAGGACTTACCCAATGGCTATTAAATCTTCATGATGAGGTGAGCAAGTAAGACATAAAATTGTCCTGGGTTCAATAAAGAGGTGCTGGCTGTCATTTCTGTTAAGCCAGTAACAGAAAACTACTCCCTTTTCATCTCCAGATACTATTAAATCCTTTACTCGAGGAGACCAATGCAATGCTGATATTGTATGCTTTAAAACAAAACAAAAATGTATTGGCTTTTCATTTGTCAAGGCTAAATTTTTACTTAGTTTTTAACTTGTATAAATAAAGCTAGGCACATTATCTAGGTACTTAATAAATACCGTTAGGACCACTTGTGTAGCAATAAGACATTATCACCAAGTGATAGGAGGATTTAGCCTACTGGGAATCAAAGAACCAAAATTTTTCCTTTGATAGATTAATGCAAAATTCTTAACTAAGATTAAGTGAGTCCTTTCCTTTCCTACATTCTCTTAAAAGGCGGGTGTATCAATTAATCATGTAGTTTGGCAACAAGTTTCATTCATTTGTAGTGTACATCAAGAGTCTTTTTCAGGTAAGGAACCAGAGAGTAAGTATCTTAGTCTGTGTGGGCCATATTGTCTCTGCTGCAACTACTCAACTCTGCTGTTGTAGCATGCAAGCAGCCAGGACTTAAAATTGTAGACAGCACTTAACTGAAGATGGTGGTTGTATTCCAATAAAATAATTTGTAAAAGCAGGCAACAGTACAGTTTGCTGACCTCTGGTCTATATGCATTTCCTTCCAAAAAAGTTTTGAGGTACCTTACAATATAGAGCTTCTTATCTAATGAGCTAACACAGTAATAAAAGTTACCTTGCACAGATGAACTAGCAAAACTATACTTGACGCAAGAGAAGCCTGGCACAGATACACAATTATGGTCTGAGAAACCAGTAAGCCATGTTACCTGATGGAGTGCGTGTTCCGTTACAACTGTTTTTGTCTCTACATCCCAGATTTTCACAGTCCCGTCGTCCGAGCTGGTGGCGCAGAGGTTGTATTGACCCGGGTGATGAGAAAAGGTGAAGCCAGAGACCCTTTCGGTGTGTCCCACCAACTCCCCTATGACTTAAAGCAAAACCAGACTCCAGGTTAAAGTGCTACCTAAGATTTCTGGTAGAATCATACTATTGTTAAATGGTTTGTGGGATCTCACTTATCCAACGGTATGACAAAAATATCCAGGGACTCATGATCCGAAACCCAAAGTTCTGGTATTGGCTCTGTCACGTGACTTCAGACAAGTCATTTTATCCTCTTGGGCCTAGGTCTTTTCAACTATAAAATGCTGTTTATATCCCTTGAAGTGCCCAGTTCTCAGGCTGAGGAGCAGCTCAAGTGAACAATGTAAAAGGGATTCTTACTTAGATCTGGCCAGAAGTCTCTAGGAATAGAGTATTTGGCAGGATCTCGCTTAGGGCCTGGAGTTGTAGGCAGCCCCCAACCCCAGGGAGGCTCTCAGGGGCCCACACACACGCGGTTGGGGAGGAAGGCCTAGATGTTACAAATGACTGAGATTAGACAGGCATAACTTTGCAGTAAGTCCGCGGATCCACGTGAGCGCGCCAGGAGGCGGGATCGCTCAGCCACAGCGTGGTGTAGAGCTCAACCTTGGAGACCGGGACGCGACTCAGTTTAGATGACTGAGCAGACCGTTCTCCCTGCCCAAGCCTCAGTTTCCCCATCTATAGAGAGAGGGGTGTCTGGAGACGCACACTCGGCTCCCCGGGGGAACACAAGAAGTGCAGGAAGGCTGGGGCTAAGAAGTGGGGGAATTACCTCGAAATGGGGGCGTCCCCGGGATCGCGTCCGCGCCCGGGCCCACGCGGACAAGGAAGACGGAGGTCCGCGCGGCGAAACCGAAGAGGCCCCCGGGCACTGCATCGCTGCATCGGGCACAGTACCAGTTAGGGGAGGGCGGCAGCACACGCGGCTCCTGCCCCATGATCACCAGCAACCAGGGACGAGGGAAGAAACCTCTGTGGCAGACCGTTAGTAGCCTCACGCCGTAGCCGGGAGGGGGGCGGAGTTGGTCCGGAGCTCCGCCTCTTCGGGCCCTCTGCTACGGCGCGCGCGGAGGTCCAGGATACACCGCGCGCTCTGGCTGGGAAGGGCGGGGCCCGGAGCCATGCGCTCTGCCTCCCAGCGCCGCTTGCGGCCCGAGGGTCGGGTGCTGCCTGAGCCCAAACCCGGGTTTAGGCATTCTCACTTCCTACAGCAAGGTGTATAATTAAGAGGTTAGGCTGGTGAAGTCACCTCCCCGCACTGCTTGTTTATTCTCTGGGCCTGTTCCACTACTACGCCATCAAAATTTTTTTTAAAGCTGTGTGTGTATTGCTAGTTCTGAAGATGCTTTAAAGATAACTACAAGAAGCCAATTAACAAAAAGATGAAAGTTTGAAAAAGAAATCAAAAAGGGAAGAGTTTCTGCAACTGGGTCGAAAATCTGGCTCTGGGTTGTTGATACTCAAGGGTAAGCTAGTATTGCCAGTTGTTATCTGAGAGACTTTAACCCATCCTACATCTCTTCCCTCATTTGGAGAAGGAAGATGATAATCCATGCCTTGTTGGATTGCCAGAGGAATATCTGAAATTTAGTGGAACGCTTACTGGGCATATATGGTAGCAAGTGCCTGATGAATATTAATTCATCTTTTGGACGTCAACCTGGAGATTAGCATTATCCTTTGTATTTGAACTGTTTGTTTTTTATTTTTATTTATTGAAGTATAGTTGAGTAACAGTATTATATGAGTTTCAGGTGTACAACATATCGATTCAAAATTTTTGTAGATTATACTCCATTTAAAGTTATTATGAAATATTGGCCATATTCCCTGAACTGTACAATATATCCTTGTAGCTTATTTATTTTTATAAATAGTAGTTTGTATGTTTGCTCTTTAGAAGAGCTTTCATTTATCTCTAGTGATCTTTACAAGCCTATGCCATAGAATACTTATTTCAGACTGTTTTACTGACAAGAAAACTGAAGCCCACCCTTTAGTTAGCTTGTTCACGATCTCTGTTTTCATAATCCTTCCAGGTCATTTGTGAGGTGAGGCGTCACAGTTTTTCTGGATCCCCATAAATCTCCGGAAACTCGCTAATTTAGGGCGTTTATTAATTCATTCATTCGAAGCCAGGCTGGCGGGACCATGCTGGAAGCGCCAGCAGCGTGCTTACAATCTCCATGACGACACCTGGGGAGTAGGTGCCGCTCGGTCTCGCGATGAGTAAAGGGGTGGTGGTGGAGAAAAACCCGAGAATTGCGCATGCGTATTGCCCAGTCGGCGTCTGACCTCGGAGGATTCCGTAGAGGGTGGGAGAAGATGGCGGCGGCAATACTGGAACGTTCAGGTAAGGGTTTCTTTAAGGGATGGAAGAAGGGAGTGGAGGTGAGAGTCTGAATTGACGGCTTGCGTTGATGTTGCAGGTGCGTTATGGTTGCAGAATCTGAGGGGGAAGCTGGCGTTGGGGTAAGTCTCTCGTCTTGGAGTTGCGAAAGGGTCCAAGGCTCCCTTATGTGCCAGTCCATTTCTGAGAGTCTGGGTGTCAGGCTCTGCTTTAGGCTCTGAGGCTAGCGAACCAGACAGCCAGAGTCCACTTTGCACTTAGTTTTTTCGCCGCCGTATTGCATATACCTGCAGGGCTCAGGTTTACCTGTGACCGAGCAACATTGTAAATATGTTTTCCCAACAGTCTTTTCTGTTCTTTCTGATAAGATTAGACTCTCCTAACCATGTTGGGATTGTACTTTTCAGGCTCCCTCTCTAGTTAACTTGCTTACATGAGCAGGGAGTGTTGTGGACAACTGCGGTTTACACTGAGCCTGACGTTGTGTTAAAATCTTCACACGCAACATTCTACGTAGAGTAGGTACTGCTGTACTCCTTTTTTTCACACAAGGAAATTGAAGTCCCCAAAGTAAAATGAGTTGCCCGAGGTTTCTATTTATAGGAAGTTTGGAAGTTTTACAGTATTCTTTGACCTTAGGACAAAAACGTTCTTTACGGTTAAGGAATGCATTTGAGTCAATACTGGCAAGAAGTTTTCTCTGCCTCCTTCTCATTGGGCCTCTTCTGTAGTACAGCTGTTCGTATTTGGAGATTGATAATATGATTGTAAATTTTCTACTCGGTGCATTTGTTAAACTTAATTGAGGTTTAGTTCGTAGGTTTTGGAGACAGACTGTGATTTTGGAAAAGTTACTTATTTTTTCTAACCTTCAGTTCTCTTTCCTGATATGAGAGGAATATTAATACCTACCTTATAGATTTGTAATGAGGATTAAATGAGATAATGTATGTGAAGTGTTTTGCGCAGTGCATGGCATATACTAATCCCACCTTAAATCTTAACTGCCTTCAATGTTTTTATCATTATGAATTATTACTGAGTTTCCATTATATTTAGCCTTGTCTTAGATTCCTGGCTTGGGAGATGAAAATGTGGGCTAAAGAATAAAATTGAAAGTACTGGCACTTAGGATTTGTCTTCACTTTGCTATGTTAGATTGTCTTCTATCAGTTCACCCGTGGCCGTGCTGATGTACTTACTTTTTCTGAGAGTGCTGTGCCTTTACTTGTTTCTTGGCTTTTTCTCTGTCCTCACTTTCTGTCATTAACAGCAGTCTTCATTATTCAAACCCCTGTTTAACTGTTTTAACTTCATGAGATTTTTCTCAGATCTCACTAAAAATGAAAGAAATTAATTTTTCCTTCCTTTTAATATGTGTTCTTTAAATAACGGCTTCATGTATAGGTAGGTGTCTGCTATCTTATATCTCCTGGACAGTTAGGAACAGTTCTTGCTTCTCTTTGTAGCTCCAGCATACGGTCTTGCCCATTGGAATATTTTGTTAATTTTGGTTGATTTAAATTGTCCAGCACTGACATGTATTGGGAAGCTCTGAGCAAGTAGCTGAAGCAGTTTGGCTTCAGCCTTTTCATCTGTGTAATACAAGAGGGTTGGATTTTGCTAGATAAACTCTAAGGCTTTTTCTAGCTTCGAAGTTACATAATTTTATGAAACCCTGTTCTGGACTTCCTAGTGGGGAAATGACCATATGAAAACGAAGTACAATAGGTGAAAATAATGCTCATGATAACTGTGTAAGATCTTAGAGGTCATCTGATTTAATGACTGGATACCTAACTGCATACAGATACCACACAGATAATAGAAATGAACTAACTAGAAGTGGTCTTTGTAAAATAAGAGAGAATGGTAGGACCGTTGGCTGTCAGTAGCATGCATTCCTCATCTAAAAGCATTGAATTGGATTAAGAAACAGTGGTGCCGACCGAATAAAACTTTTCTGCAGGCTGTATTTGGTAGTAGACTGACTATTTCCAACCTTTGAATTTCAAGTCTCCCGTTCTACTTACGCATGCATTTGGGAAGTTCTGTGGCTTACTGAGGGTTACACAGCAAGGACATGGTAAATCTAGGATCTAAACAGAAAATTCTCTGGCTGTAAGTCGTGCTCTCTCACATCACAGGAAAATAGTGATGAGCCCTGTTGGGCGAGTCTGAAAGAGCTGATATTGAAGTTTTAGTTTAAAGAGTGAAGAGTACATTTTAGTGGTTTAGAAATAGAAGGGCCAGTGTAAAAGTTTGACAGCACTAGTTACTAAGCTGTACATAATTTAAAATTCTCCACAAGAAAGCCATGTTGGAAATGTCATGAATCAGCAGTTTGGTGGAAAAATGATGACAGCAGTGTGATATATTTGAATAAACATTGGGCTGCAGGTGACAGAGCTGGACTTTAGGTCCCTGTCAGGGTCATGTGTTGTGTGTGGCCTTAGGCCATTTGCTTAACTTCTCTGAGGCCCAGTTTCCTCACCTCAAGAAATGATATTTAATAATATTCAACTTCAAGGGTGATTGTGAGAATTAAGAGACTAGTACATAAAATGTCTATTATAGTGCCTGGCACTGTGGAGGTGTGGTGATGGAGATGCTACTGCCATGAAGTTTTTTGAGAGGAGTCATTTTATGCTGAAACCAGTCAGTAGCTACTCAGCACCCCTAGATGAGATTACGTATTTCATCTGTCAGCCCTACTTTTATAGGACGATTCGCAGGAAGGTAAACTGAAACATACGTTAGGTTACTTTTTTATTTAATTGAGTCACTCTTAAGGGACTTTTCCAAAGTAAAGGGTAGAAATTATCTCTGGTTTTTATGCATTTATGCTTTCAGTGTTCTGATTGCCATGACCAGATTTGACAACCACATTGATTTGTACTCCTTTAATTAAGTCTTAGAGGTTGTTTTAGGACAGTGGTTTTTAAATTTGTCTCACAGACCCCTTTGAAATTGTGACAAAGATCACAAAACGTGTTTCCAGAAAAAATGCATATGACATTCATAGTTTGGCTTGTAATTTCATAATCCTTAATCTAGAAAACTTTGCACTGGGACAGCATAACTAAACATAAGTAATAATACACATAATAATAATAATAAAAAACATAACTACACAATAATGATTAATGGTGTAAAGTATGTTGGAAAATATGTCAGGCAGTGCCCTTTGTGTTAATGGGTGAAACACTTCCCTCGATTTATTTTGAAAATTTCAATCCTACAGGAAAATTGAAAGAATCCTTCATCTGGACTCATCAGTTGATAACATGACTTTAACTGTTTCTATAAATATACACGCTTTTTTCCCCTGAGTCATTTGAAAGTGAGTTGTACACATTATGGTACTTTATTCCTAATCACTTCAAACTATGTTTCCTAAAAGTAAAGACAGTCTGCAAGAACTACACACCATGATCAAAATGGTACAGTTTAGTGATCTTTTATTTTAATGTTTTAGTTAAATAAATTTAGATAGAAATCCAGTATATACTGACATTTACTTTTGAAAAAGAAAAATTGACTATTAGTTGTAGCTTGTCAGTAAGCCCTAAAATGGCCATTTCCTAAAATGAGGAGACCTTATAGATGGACATTTTCAGTTCCATAATATTTATGTTCATTTAGTGAGTCTCTTGTTTATGTGACATTTTATTCCTTTCAAAGGACTCTCAAGACTCCTCTTTGCATTAGAGTTTGTATCTGGTTGATCTGGTTTGTATCTGAAAAGTTTCTGTATTAATTTCTTAAGGCTGCTATAACAAATTACCTCAAATTGGGTGGCTTAAAACAATGGAAATTTATCCTCTTGTATTTCTGGAGGCCAGAAGTCCAAAATCAGCAGGCCCATTCTCTCTGGAAGCTGTAGGGGAGAATCTATTCCTTGCCTCTTCCAACTTCTGGCTTGTCTTCACCTTACAGTTCCCTCCATTTGTCTGCTTCAAAACTTTGTCTGCATCTCTCTCATTAAAATACATGGGATTACATTTAGGACTGAACAAGGTAATCCAGGATAAGCTCCTTATCTCAGCATCCCTAACTTAATTACCTCCTTTGCTGTAGAAGGTATTATTCACAGGTTCTGGGGAAGAGGATGTGAACATATCTTTGAGGCCACCATTCAGTCCACTGCAGTCTCCCTCACAAGACGTCTTGTACCTCATCTTCAAATCTTTATTTCAGCAAGATGCCCTGTGAATCACACTGTTACTTCTGCTGTGTCTGCAGCCTGGAGTGCTCTTTTACCAGGTTTCTGAATGTGGAAGCCTGCACTTTCTTCAACATGCAGCTCAAGTTCCAGCTCCTTAAAGCCATCCCAGTTACTATAGCCCTCCTGTTACTTCTGACATTCTAATGCCTGTGACACATTTATGGTTAATTCTCTCTCTGAATTTCAAATCACCCGAGGGCTAGAAATACGTTTTATGTTTCTTTGCCTTCTCATCACCTAGTATAGTATCTGTAGTATAATAAGAAATATATTTGGTCTTTGTCTTTGGTTCCTGGCACAGAGCTCCTAAAATCATTGGAATTTTCTGAGTGATAGGAGTGTCTTTTGTTGATCATAATGAGCCCCTTTTGGAACAAAGAGGTTGGAAAAGAGCTGGGAATCAGGTTACAAAAACTGGAGCAAGGTACAAGGTTCTGAGAGCTTCTGGGCTGGTGAACACATTGATGTGTTTGGAAGGTGGTGTGCCTGGAAAGGGCATAGACGCTCTGTGCCCTCCCCACCATGCCTTGTCCTATGCATCACTTCCATTTGGCTGTTCCTGAGTTGAATCCTTTATAATAAACATAGGAAAAGTATTTCCTTGAGGTCTGTGAGCTCTTCTAGCAAATTATTGAACTTGGGGTTGGGGGTGGGGACCATGAGAGCTAGATCTGTAGTCAGCCAGGCAGAAATGTGGGTAATCTTGACACCCCTTTTGTGTCTGGCTTCTGAAGTGGGGGCAGTCTTGTGGGACTGCACCCTTTAACTTATGGGATCTGAAGCTAACCTTCAGGTAGATGGTTAGAATTGAATTCAATTGTTGGATACCGAGTTAGTGTTAGAGAATTGATTGTTGGTATAGAAAACCCCCTACTCATTGGTGTCAGAAGTGGTGTCAGGAAAAAGACACCAGAGTACTCTATCCTTATTAGTTGGTCAGTAGGTATAAGTTGGTAAAGTATAAGTCATCCTGACAGATGGCAAGTTGTAGTCTCAAATATTGCCAGGAATTGAGATTTTTTTTTCCGCTCTAGTACCAAGAAGGAATCCTAATGGCAAATTTAGCATGGGTACAGATTTCTACCGTTATGTAATAGAGTAGCTTGTGCTGATTATCCAAATTCATTTATTTATTCTATTTTTTTTATTTTTCTTAATTCTAATTATTCCTTAAGTTAAAATAAGGCCTTCAGAAGCTCTGTTTGCCCATGCAATGAGTTACTCATTAGAATATGACTGTTATTACTATGAATGATACCATAGTGATCTGAAAGGGTTAATGCTTTATTTTCAATTGATTATTGACGTCAGGGGCTCACACTAGCTTCTCTGAGGGAAGATGTTAAGTCTGTGAAGTAGGAAGTTGATCGAGAATATATTTATAAACTTTTTGATTTATTCTCAAATTCTTTGTTAAAAATTGTTCTGAGAATTGTGACTTTGTTTTTTATTTGTTCTCATCCCTCTCTATAGTAGGCCAAACACCCCCAAATATATAAACATGCAGATATTTATATATGTATATACATGCACATACATGCGCTATGTCATGAAAAAGAAGAATAACATGGGGGCAGGGAAGAATGAGACTTCTTTAAGTAGTTGCTTTGGGGCTCTGGTAGCTTACCCTAGGAGGTTACAGATTGGAGATCTATTTGATAAGTCAAGCCAAAAGGTGTGTTTTGCTTGGGTTATACAGTATTTAAAAACTTCCTTTTAAATCAACATTTAAAAACTGGTGGCCTTCTCATCAAAACCTAGGTTTCTAGATTCTGTTATGCACTGCAAGGCATGGCAACAATTTTCTAGAGCAGAAGAGTGTACCACTGTTTAGATGGGCCATATATTCTTCAGTTTTCCTCATTTTCTAACCAGATGTTATAGTTTTGCCTACTTATTTATACCCAGCCCTCTTACCATGTTTATATTACCTGGCTGTTCTCTGTATTTTTGAATTCATTCTACAAATACGTATTTAGTGCCTTCTTTGTGCCAGGTACTGTTCTAACACCGGGAATTTTGTAGTGAACAACAAACATAATAATCCCTCTCCTCATGGCGAGTACACTCTGGTGAGGCAAATAATAGGCAAAATAAGTAAAATACAGAGTGTGTTAGATAGTGACAACTGCTTAGGAGGAAAATGAAAGCAGAGAATGGAAATAGGAAGTACGTGTACGTGAGAGGGAGGTTGCAGTTTTGGATAGGAAAGGCCTCACAAAGAAGATAGCATTTGGGTAAAGATTTGAAGGAAATAAGGGAGCGTGCTGTCAAACTAGGCCAGCATCTGAGCGACTGCATTCTTGTCAGATGGACCATGAGTGCAGAGTCCCGAGGAAGGAACATACCTTGTATGGTTGAAAGCAGGGAGTGAGAGGACGGAGGTGGTAGTAGGAGATGAGATCAGAAAAAGGACTAGGAGCTCATGTAGAGCTTTGTGGGTCATTGTAAGTAGTTTGATTTTTATTCTGAGTGAGATGGGAAAGCATAGCTGGATTTTGTGTGTATGAGTGCTGTGATCTGACTTTTGTCTGAGTGGTTCTTTCTGTGCTGAGACTAGACCAGAGCGGGGATGGAGAACAGGATAGAAGCAAAGACCATTGGATATTTCTGGTTAGAGATTTTGGTGGCTTGAATTAGGTGGCTTTGAAGGTGGGTAAGTGGTTGGATTTTGGCAGTATATCAGTGACAGCTGACAGTTCTTATTGATGGATTGGATATGGGGTGTGAGAAAGAAGGGTGATATCAGGGTTTATGACCTGAGCAACTGAAGGATGGAGTTACTGTTGACTGAGATAGGAAGACTCCCAGAGGAGCAGTTTTTGGGGAGAATGTCAGGAGCTCAGTTTGGGGCTTGTGAAGTTTGGGAGATCCAGTAACATAACAGTGGAGAAGTGAGGAGGCAATTGGATTTTTGGGTTTGGAGTTCAGAGGAGGCATGTGAATTTGGTAGTCATCAGTGTATGAACAGTGTTTAAAGCCAGGAGAGTGGTTGACTTCACCATGAGTGTGAGTATAGATAGAAAGCACAGGAGTCCAAGGATTGATTCCTACTGCGACAGCCAACATTCACAGATCCAGGTAGGAGGACAGAAGGAGACTGGAGATGTATGTAGAGAGGAAAACCCAGAGTGTGTGGTGTCCTAGAACCCAAATAAAGAAAGTGTTTCAAGGAAGAGCACGTGACCAGATGTGATATTGTGATTTATGAGAATATTTCTCATATATATTTAGTCTTTGTGATTCTGGCTCACAGCTCCCAAAACCCTTGGAATTTCCTGAGCCATAAAGGTAATGGGAGCATCTTTTGTCATATTTGGTCTCTTGTCCTCAGTTCCTGAAATGGATTCGGAGCCATAAAAGTGAAATAGCTGTCTTGTTATTCTTAACAAGCCGCTTTCCACCACAACGGGGCTTTTGTTAATTAGGTGACTTTTGGGAAGCGGCTAAGATTAGGGACTGGTTGCCAGGGGAACCAACCATGAATAGAGGGGTGGAACTTTTCCACGGAGGGGAGAAGGGCTGGAGGTTGAATCAGTCACCAATGGCCAGTGAGTGAGTTAATTATGCCTATGTAATGAAGCCTCCCTGAAGACCCAAAAGGAGAGGGTTTGGAGAGCTTCTGAGTTGGGGAACCACTACATTTCAGTGTGCCACTGTGCTGGGCCCCAGGTTTCAAGAGGACAGAAGCCTATGTTCGGGACCTTGCCCTGTGTGTCTCTTCTTGCTGCTGATTCATATCTTTTAATATCTTTTTTAATAAATTGGTAATGTAGTGCATAAATAGGTTTCCCGAGTTCTATGGCCTGCTCTAGCAAGTTAATTAAACCCTAGGAGGGGGTCATGAGAACCTCTTGATTTATAGCCAGTAGTTCTGAAGCACAGGTAACAACTTGGGCTTGCCGTTGGCGTCTGAATTGGAGGGTGGTCTTGTGCGACTGGGCCATTAACTCGTGGAATCTGATGCTGTCTCTAGGTAGGTAGTGTTAGAATTGAGTTCAATTGTAGGACACCTAGCTGGTGTTGGAGCGTTGCTTGTTGGTGGTGTGAGGAACCTCTCCCAGCATTGGAATTGTTGGGTGGTCAGACCCCTTTTGCCAGAGATATTTAGATCATTCTCAGATGAGGACTGAGAGTTCACCATTGGATTTTACAGCACAGATATCTTGGTGACCTTGATAAAGGAGTTTTGGTGGAGTGATGTACGCAAAAGAGCCTGACTGGAGAGGGTGAAGGATGAATGGGGGTGGGGCTAGAATTAGGCATAGGGAGTTTAGGTAACTCATTCAAGGAGTTCAGCAGTAGCTAGAGGAATTTGGCCAGGGGACGGTTTAAGTTGGGAGGTATTAGAGTATATTTGTTTGCTAATGGGAGCAGTCCAATAGAGAACAAAAAAATGGATGATTTAAAAGGGGGAAGAAAGAATTGCTGGAGCAGTCCCCTTGAGTAGGTGGGAAGGAATTGGATCTAGGGAGCAAGGGATGGGATTGGTCCAAGCTAGGGCATAGACAGTGCAGGCATAGTAACAAGAGAAGGTAGTAAATATTTATGAACATGAATGCAGGTATATAGATTAGGTGGTGGGAGCTTGTGGAATTTCTCTTCTGTTTCTTCAATTTTCTCAGTGAGTAGGCGTGATTGTCAGCTGAGATTGAGGATGATGGAGGAGATATGGGGGCTGTGAGTAGCAAGAAGAGATACGAAGTTTGTCTGCACAGGCTAGGAGAATAAATGGACTAGGGAAATATATTAGGACTGCCAGGCAGCCTTAAAGGCCCGCTTGGGGTTTATGAATAAGAATGTAAAATTTAGGCATTTAGTCATCTTTGTTTTACGGAGTGAGAAAATCTGGCTTATTAACCATCCACATGTGTATAGCATGGTAACAGCAGCCTTTTGGAACAGAGAGGTCATGCTCAGTAGTCTGCAAAAATTAGCTGTTTTTTGTTTTCAATTTTTTTAGCTGCTACTTTAGTTAATAGTGACTTCCAGTTGGGAGTAATTTTGCCGTATACCTTGCCCCAGGTGACATTTGGCAATGTCTGGAGACATTTTTGGTTGTTACAACTCAGGCAGGAGGTGCTACTGGCACCTAGTGGGTAGAGGTGGGGGACACTACCAAACATCCTATGAGGAAGGCACAGGACAAACCTTACAACAAGAAATGACCTGCCTAAAATGTCAGTAGTGCAGAGATTGAAAAACTCTGAGCTTATCGTGGCCCAAAGTTGCTGGGATTTCACTTTTTTTGTTTGCTAAAGTTTTGTTTCCTTGTTGGATTGTCCTTGACTTTTGCAAAGTAAAACTATATTGCGTTATGAGACTGTACACATCACTTCAGCCTTTTATTTTAGATTTTAATTGAGGCAAGAGGGAGGATGTTCTTTTATTCAGTCTCAAGTGTGGGATTAATTTAATGTTGTCGGAAGTAAATATGGAACAAAGAATTTTTTTACCTTGATGCATCTAAGAACATGATTTTCTTAAGATTGAGCCTGAGGCCAGTATTATCTTCACTTGGGATTTGGGTATACCTTGTACTAAATTTCAGAATGAACTTTGAGTAACAAAGAGGAAGTATTCTATCAGATTTTAACTTTAGAAAGTTTCAGATACTCTGCCTTAGGCACTGAGTTAACTCTTAATCCTAAAATTTGGCTTGTATTTGCTTCTCTTTAGTGCCTAATGAGTATGGGCAGGATTTGAAAAGTGGTACTTAAACTTAATCCTCAAGTATTGGTAGATAGTAAACAGCAGAATAATGAGAGAAAGAGAATTCATGTGCTAATTCCAGAATACCGTCTACTTTCTTCTTGAGCTCTGGCAGTCTCACTGTACTCTGGGTACCTGTGTGTATGTGTTGTGTACAAGCACTCTGGAGTGTTGGTTCATGCCTGCCTTCCTTCACTTAGTTTACAGTGATAGAAGCTAAAGGGGTTTGGGTTTTCTAGTAAATGGAAGGAAGTAAATATCAGTAGTGATACTTGAATTTCAAAATGATAAAAGTTGATCCTTGTTGCTTTTCAGTGTTTTTGTTTTTGTTTACTTGCTGTTTTTTTTTTTAAAGATTTTAACTTATTTTCATTCTTTAGAATGCTAACAGTAAGCTAGAGTTCTAGGCAGACTTAAAATTTAATATTTGTTAGAAAATAGTTTTACAGAAGGAAATGGATCCTAGCAATAACCCATGCTATCATAGGTTAATTCTGCCAGATTCCTTTTCTTGAATTTGTTTTCTCTAGTGACTCTTCATGGGCTTTCTTACATAAAAAGTTCTCATAAAAGCCTTAAGTTTTGAATTAGTTCTATTTTCAATTGGACCTTAGGATCGGTTCCTGCTTTAATTCAGTGTTATTCCCACAGTTGGCCAGGAGAGGGCACCTCAAAACTTTTTGCTTCAATACAGGTCTGAATTAAGTACCTCATTTGGAATGATATTTTAATTTAACTAGATTACAGTTGTTTAGTATTTGCTTGATAATACATTTTATGAAGCATTTGAGCCCTGAAAGAATTACAAGTATTCAGAAAGCTTTATCATTATTCAGTCATAATGTATTTAATTTATTAAGCATTGTATTTAATTCACTGAATGTGTATTGAGGATTTGAGGAGTGTAAGACACTGTGTTAGAAATGGGGGATACAGAAAGCATCGACCTCACCCTCAAGCAGTCTTTCAGACTGTTCAGTATAGTAGTGGTTTCATTGAAGAAGAATTAAATAAAAGCCAAGGCATTCTTATTTCTGTAATCATGTTGTCAACCTTGAAATTAGATATAGGATTAAGGTTCTGAGAGACCCTGGAGATGAAGTACTCAAATTCCCTTTCTCATAGATAAAGAAACTGAGGTTCCAGGAGTTGACAAACTTAGTGCATCAACAAAGTACAACTTCATAGAAACAAATGATCATGATTATAAACATGAGATGGTTTAAAATTGTGTAATATGAAGTTTACAGTTCACAGTGTTTATTTTTGGACAACAGGAAAGATGAACTGCTCAGAAGTCCTGTTTAAAATTAATACTAGCTATCAGTGTTTATCATGTGCTAGGTTCTGTAGGGTGGTGTACAGTAATTATTTATCCACCACTAACAGAATAAAGTAGGTGTTGTTCTTCTCATTCTAAAATTTATTGAGCCATAATATGTGTCAGATTAAGTATTTAACTTACAATATCTCATTTGAGCTTCTGAGAAAGCCTATGAGGTAATTATTATTGCTCCATTTACTGATGACAAAACAGATCTAGAAAGTTATGTGACTTCCCCAAGGCTGTTCACCTAGTATTAGAGTTAGGATTTAGACCAGGTCTATTTGACTCCATAGTCTCTGCCCTCATCACCTGGCTTATGGTTTTATTAGGAAATTCTGCCCTCTAATATCATGTATTCTAGTTTTGTGCTTTTCAGTTAGAATAGTGGAACCTAAATGTGGATGGCAAAGGATTTTGTCAGGTATTTTGATGGCATTCATCAGTGAGCTTGAGGTGTAGAGTAGGAGAAATGAGCCACTAGAAGAAGAAAAGATTTTTAAAATTCTTTAGCCTGAATGATTTGAGGATTAAAAACAAAGGCTTTGCCAAGTATATAAGCTAGTTGCATATATTGTGTGAGAATCTGCCAGTATACAACAACTTCGAATATTTAAGTCTGGGTTAAATATTTACTCGGTATCTATGTACCAAATACTGTCCTTGGTGCTCGAGTACCAAGGATGCCATACTTGCCCTCAAGGTGCTGAAATCTATATACTTACTACGGGAACTCATTTTTCTACACCCAACTAACTATAGTAAAGGAGTAGTCCAACTCATTGCTACATGAGTGGCAAGAACAAAGTACTAAGGCAGTGGGGGGAAGTAGTTGTTTTTTTCGTTTTTTTATTTTTGTTTTCATTTTTTAAAATTTTTAGTTGAAGTATAGTTGATTTACATTGTTGCATTAGTTTCTGGTGGGCAGCATAGTGATTCAATTATACATTTATACATATGTATTCTTTTTCATTATAGGTTATTACAGGATATTGAAAATAGTTCCCTGTCTATACAGTAGGACCTAGTTTATTTTATATACAGTAGTTTGTATTTGCAAATCCCAAACTCCTAATTTATCCCTTTCCTTCTTCCCCTTTGGTAATTATAAGTTTGTTTTCTATGTCTGTGAGTCTCTTTCTGTTTTATAAATAAGTTCCTTTGTGTCTTTTTTTTAGATTCCATATATAAGTAATATCATATTGTGCCTTTCTCTTTCTGACATACTTTATTTAGTATGATGATCTCCAGGTCCATCCATGTTGCTGCAAAAGGCATTTCATTTTTTATGGCTGAGTAGTAGTCCATTGTGTATATATACTACAACTTCTTTTGTGGGGGGGAGGTGGAGGTTATTAGGTTTATCTAATTATTATTATTTTTTTAATGGAGGTGCTGGGGATTGAACCCAGGACCTTGTGCATGTTAGGCATGTACTCTACCACTGATCTATACCATCCCCTGCTACTACAACTTCTTTATCCATTCATGTGTTGATGGACATTTAGGTTGCCTCCATGTCTTGGCTACTGTAAATAGTGCTGCTGTGATCATTGGAGTGCATGCATCTTTTTGAGTTAGAGTTTTCTCTAATATATGCCCAGGAGTAGGATTACTGGGTCATATGGTAACTCTTTTTTTTGGTTTTTAAAGTAATCTCTATACTGTTTTCCATAGCGGCTGCACCAGATTACATTCCTACCAACATTGTAAGAGGGTTCTCTTTTCTCCACACCCTCTCCAGCATTTATTATTTGTGGACTTTTTAACGATTGCCATTCTGACTGGTTTGAGGTGATACCTCATTGTAGTTTTGATTTTCATTTCTCTGATAATTAGTGATATTAAGCATCTTTTCTTGTGCCTGTTGGCCATCTGTATGTCTTCACTGGAAAAATATCTGTGTAGGTCTTCTGCCCATTTTTCGATTGGGTTGTTCACTTTTTTTTTTTACTGAGTTGTACAAGCTGTTTGTATATTCTGGAAATTAAACCGTTGTCAGTTGCATCATTTGCAGATATTTTCTCCCATCCGTGAGTTGTCTTTTCATTTTGTTTATAGTTCCTTTGCTGTGCAAAAGCGTTTAAGTTTAATTTGGTCCCATTAAGAAATTTTTGCTTTTATTTCTATTGTATTCATAGACTGACCTAGGAAAACATTGCTAAGATTTATATTAGAGGGGAGGGTATAGCTCAGTGGTAGAGTGCATGCTTAGCATGCACGCGGTCTTGGGTTCAGTCCCCAGTCCCTCCAGTAAATAAATAAATGAATAAACCTAATTACCTCCCCACTGGCAAAAAAAAAAAAAAAAAGATTTATGTTAGAGAATGTTTTGCCTATGTTCTCTTCTAGATTTATGGTGTCCTGTCTTATGTTTAAGTCTTTGAGCCATTTTGAGTTTTTCTTTGTGTGTATGGTGTAAGAGAGTGTTCTAATTTCATTGATTTACATGCAGCTGTCCAGCTTTCACAGCACCGCTTATTGAAGAGACTGTCTTTTCTCCATTGTCCATTCTTGCCTCCTTTGTCAAATATTAATTGACTGTAGGTGTGTGGGTTTATTTCTGGGCTCTCTCAAATGGAATGTAACCTTTAAAAATTATGAATCACTATGTTGTACACTTAAATTTTATGTAATATTATGTATCAACTATACCGCAATTAAAAATGTGTGAGTGTGTGTGTGTATATATATAAATATAAATATAACTATATATATATATTTATATATATATGTGTATATATATATAGTGGGAAAATCTCTAAAAACTAAATTTTATTGTCCAGTTTGGGCAAGAGATCTTGGGTTAATACCTGTTTATTATTTGACTTACGTGAATTACTAACTTTTCACTCTTCTTAGCCTTCAAGAAACTAGCTCTTTGTGGTTTTTTATGTAATAGTGGTCTCTGTTAATGAATACATGTAGAAAGTTTCCACTTGTGATCCTTAAATAGTTTCCCATCAAAACGGAGGTCATGTTGCTCAGAAAGATAAGTAAGCTCTGGAAAAGATTCTGAGTATCCATTGTTTTACAGGTTTCTTTCAGCTCACAACATTTTACCCCAATCACATATCCACACAAGTACGTCTCTTGAAATATCTCGAAAATGGGAGAAGAAGAATAAAATTGTTTATCCTCCACAATTGCCTGGAGAACCTCGGAGACCAGCTGTAAGTTTGTGGGGAGAAATAATCCCTTGGTTTTGATAAAGTGCTCTTACCCTCACTCAATAAAGCAATGGTTTATTTTTCCATGTTGAAAAAAGAAAGAATTATATAGCAATTTACTTGATCCTTTAATTGATACAGAAAATGTTCTAGATTTATCATTTTGGTAGTTTAAAAAGATCATCTTTGACTTATTTGCTTGCCTTTGACATAACCTCCTGGATAGGGACCTTAACTCTAAAACTAAGCTAATAGCTTGGGATTGAGTTTGATTTTTTTGACTCCCAGAGGCTTGATAATGGATTCTTGATAATGGAGCATGAGAAGTTGACAAGAGTGGCTTTAAACCATTGGCCAGTATTTAAATCATATATATGGTTTTTCAGTATTTTATATTTTAACATAGACACTCTTGGTTGTGGGATTTTTCTTTCTTTTCTTTTGTATTTCACAAAAATTTGAAGCTGAGGTTTGAATTTAATCATTAGATTCCTTCCAGAGATATCTTTTTTCTTCTTGAGTTTTATCTTTAGCTGCTCAGAATCCTTTCATGTTCTCCACACTGCTAGAGATTGCTCTAGTCTGAGATAAAAGACTCATTTCTAGCCTAATGTAAATTTTCTCTGGGATGCATACACATTGGTTAAAAAGTTTAAATAAGTAATAATAGCATAAACAGGATGGGAACATTTGAATCCTTAAGAAAATAGACCGTGATAAGTACTTTAGAAATAGAACGATTGGGTTAATTATAAATCAGTTCAGCAAACATCTTTTAATGGCCTTTGGAATTTAATGCTACTAGACAGTATCATCTAAGTAATGTCATTTGCTAGGTTTTCTATGTACTTGATGGCATGCATTTCATTAAAATTCAATTGCTGTCTAGATATTAGTCTGAATTAACATAGTTTTATGGGGTTTTTTTCTTTTTTTTCTTATTTAAGGGAGTTAATTTTTTAATTTACAGACCTCCCAGGTGTTTGGAAACTAAGAAGAAAAAGAGATTCTAATAGTTTAAACAAATATTTTTTCTTAACACCTTTATTGTGGTACAGTTACTGTACAGTAAACTGCACATATTTCAAATGTACAATTTGATGAATTTTGATAGATGTTTATATACCAATGAAACCACCACCACAATCAAGATAGCTAACATTTCCATCACTCCCCAAGAGGTGCAATTTTCAAATTCCCAATTTGTCCCCTCCCACTTCCTGTATTACCCCGGGTAACCATGAGTTTGTTCTCTATGTCTGTGAGTCTGTTTCTGTTTTGTAGGTAAGTTCCTTTGTGTTCTTTTTTTAGATTCCACATATAAGCAATATAATATGGCATTTTTCTTTCTCTGTCTGTCTTACTTCGCTTAGAATGATAATCTCCAGGTTCATCCATGTTGCTGCAAATGGCATTATTTTATTTTATTTTTATGGCTGAGTAGTATTCCATTTTATATATATATGTATATGTGTATGTGTGTGTGTGTATATATATATATATCACATCTTCTTTATCCAGTAATCTGTTGATGGACATTTGGGTTGTTTCCATGTCTTGGCTTTTGTAAATAGTGCTGCTGTGAACATGGGGTGGATGTGTCTTTTTGAATTATATTTTTCTGTGGGTATATGCCGAGGAGTGGGATTGCTGGATCATATGGTAAGTCTATTTTTAGTTTTTTAAGGAACCTCCATGCTGTCCTCCATTGTGGCTGCACCAATTTACATTCCCACCAACAGTATAGGAGGGTTCCTTTTTCTCCATACCTTCTCCAGCATTTTTCATTTGTGGACTTTTTAATGATGGCCATTCTGACTGGTGTGAGGTGATATCTCATTGTAGATTTGATTTGCATTTCTCTTAACAATTAGTGACGTTGAGCATCTTTTCACATGCTTGTTGGCCATCTGTATGTCTTCTTTGGAGAGATGTCTATTTAGGTCTTCTGCCCATTTTTTGATTGGGTTGCTTGTTTTTTGATATTAAGTTGTATGAGCTGTTTGTATATTTTGGAAATTAGCCTCTTGTCGCTTGCATTATTTACAAATATTTTCTCCTACTCTGTAAGTTGTCTTTTCGTTTTGTTGATGGTATCCTTAGCTGTGCAGAAGCTTTTAAGTTTAATTAGATCCGTTTTGTTTCTGCTTTTATTTCCATTACTCCAGGAGCTGGTTCAAAAAAATATATTGCTGTGATTTATGTCTGAGAGTATTCTGCCTGTGTCTTCCTCTAGGAGTTTTATATTATCTGTCTTCAATCCATTTTGAGTTTATTTTTGTGTATCGTGTTAGAAATGTTCTAATTACAACCTCTTACAGGTAGCTGTCCACTTTTCCCAGCACCACTTATTGAAGAGACTGTCTTTTTTCTATTGTATATTCTTACCTCCTTTGTTGTAGATTAATTGACCATTAGTGTGTGAGTTTATTTCCTGACATTCTTTCCTGTTCCATTGATCTGTGGTCTATTTTTGTGTCAGTACAGTACTCTTTTGATTAATGTAAACTTTGTAGTATAGCCTGAAGTCAGGGAGCATAATTCCCCCAGCTCTATTTTTCTTTTTTCAAGATTGTTTTGGCTATTTGACTATATTTTGTGTTTCCCTACAAATTTTAACATTTTTTGGTTCCAGCTCTTTAAAAACTGCCATTGGTGATTTGATAGGGATTGCATTGAATTGGTATATTGCCTTGGGGTAGTATGGCCATTTTAACAATATTGATTCTTCTAATCCAAGAACATGGTATATCTTTCCATTTGTTTATGTCGTCTTCAGTTTCTTATTTATTATTTTTAATTTTTTTTTATTTTGGGGGAAGAAGTAATTACGTTTATGTATTTTTAGGGGAGGTCCTGGGGATTGAACCCAGGACCTCATGCATGCTAAGCATGCACTCTACCGCTTGAGCTATACCCTCTCCCCTTGTTTTCAGTTTCTTTCATAACTGTCTTATAGTTTTCAGAGAACAGGTCTTTGGCCTCCTCAGGTGGATTTATTCCTAGGTATCTTATTCTTTTCGGTGCAGTGGTAAATGGTATTGTTTCCTTCATTTCTTTTTCTGCTATTTCATTGTTAGAAATACAGCTGAATTGTGTATATTAATTTTGTATCCTGCAACTTTACTAAATTTGTTGATGAATTCTAGTAGTTTTCTGGTCGCTTCTTGAGAGTTTTCTATGTGCAGCATTATGCCATCTGCAAACGGTGACAGTTACTTTTTCATTTCCAATTTGGATTCCTTTTATTTCTTTTTCTTCTCTGATTGCCATGGCTAGGACTTCCCAAAGTACGTTGAATAAAAGTGGCAAGAGTGGACATCCTTGTCTTGCTCCTGCTTAAAGGAAATGCTTTCAGCTTTTACCCATTAAGTAGGACGTTAGCTGTGGGTTTGTCATATATGGCTTTATTATGTTGAGGTATATTCTGTCTGTGCCCACTTTCTAGAGAGGTTTTATCATAAACGAATGTTGAATTTTAGCAAAAGCTTTTTCTACATCTATTGATGATCATATGGTTTTTATTCTTCAATTTGTTAATGTGGTTTATCACATTGATTTATTTGCTGATATTGAAAAATTTTTGCATGCCTAGGATAAATCCCACTTGATCATGGTGTATGATCCTTTTAATGTGTTGTTGGAGTCCATTTGCTAGTATTTTGTTGAGAATTTTTGCATCTATATTCATAAGTGATATTGGCCTGTAAATTTCTTTTTTGTGTTAGCTTTATCTGATTTTGGTATCACAGTGAAGATGGCTTCATAGAATGAGTTTGGAAGTGTTCCTTCCTCTGCAATTTTTTGGAATAGTTTCAGGATAAGTGTTAACTCTTCTTTAAATGTTTGGTAGGATTCATCTGTGAAGCCATCTGAAAACAAATAAACTTAAATTTTCATACTTTTTTATGCCATAAGATCTTAGAAGTTTGATTTGTCCCAGAATTGGTGCTGTTAAGTGTTGACTCCCTTTTGTAATTAGCCAAAATTTAGAAAAAGTTACACCTTTTCACAAATATCATAAATAAAATATTTTCTGTAATTAATGAGCTTTCTTCTGTCTTGAGCTCCTTGGACTTAGGTATTAATTGGAAACTAAGAAATCATAACAGTATCTGTCAGGTCTAGAATCTAAAAGCAAAATTTTTTATTTTGTAGTACTAGTCTTTTTGGATGTTAAAACAAACATACTTCAGGCTACATCCCAAATAGCAAAATTCATTTAGTTAGCAGTAGATCATCTATTTAACTGTAGCAAATGAAGAACAGTGCTGATTGGATCATTTGTTATATACTGTAATTTACTGGAACATTTTGGTTAACCTTTTTGCATCTTATATACTCCTTAGTGCCTGTATGAAGACATTTGGTTTGATTTTATGTAGGCACTTTGGAGAAACCCAATTTCTCTGTTTTGCACAGATTTTTGTTTGAAGGAATAATCCTTTTTTGGGACAAATTAAGACTTGGAAAATACATTAACATTTTCTGACTTTAAATAGTATTTGGTAAATTGATACTGATGTGTCAGTTATACATGACTGTTATGACTGAAATATTAATGCCCTTCTTAAATACCTTGTTTATTAGCAGGGAGTAATTTGCTCACTTAGCCACACAGTTTATACACTGTGCCATTATGTGCAGCGGCCCCTAGGCGTTCCAGTCTGCTAGCTGCAGACATTTAAAAAACCAGTTTTATCTCTTGTTTAAAAGAGGGCCAGGTAGTGTTTATCACTCTACCTCATTCTGATCTTCATCATTTAGAATATGCTGTTAAACAAATCATGGTGAATGGAGCATTGTGTAAATCTGATAGCGGTAAGTTAAAATGAATGTCACCAATTTAGATTAGTCCTGTTATTTTTAAGACTATCTTCCTAGTTTAGCTAGCACCAGTTTCCACAGTGTAAATTCATATGTGGACTTTATCTCACAAGTGGCTTCATCATGGTGAAGAAAGTGAGCCAGAGAGAAATGAAAAGGCTTTCTTTGTAATAGTCAAAACTTGTTAAATTGGGTTTTACTTTATGGTATCTTTGAAGAAAGCTATGCTAAATAAATTGAAAGCGTCCTGAGACTGTATCAAAACTATTTGAACAGTCATTTCTATAAGAGGCATGTTTTTAATTTGTGGATTAATTGACATACTGATAATGAGTAATCCTTATGAGTCACTAATGTGGATCCCATGAGACTCTAGAGCTTTAGTTAGATGACTTTTTTTTTGTTACTTGTGTTATTATGTGCAGTTAAAAATAAATTAACTTGTTTAAAAGTTACTGGTTTAGACATTTCATAATTTAGACTTACTTTTACCTCATTTGAATAACTGTTTTACACGTTACATTGTAATGTAACTTTACTTAATTTTGCCATGTAGGTTAATTAATAGCAGTGATATTTAACCAGGCCTTCTGACCTCTAACCTTGCCACTTTATTTATTTCCCGTGGTAGATTTATTTACTGAGACTTCAGTTTATCTTTAGAAAGTGCCCTTAGTCATTGTATCTGCCCAAAGTATGTGTTAAGCTCTAGTTTTTGAAGAGGATGATTGAATAACTCTCCCCTTTTTTTGTAAACAGTTCTTTCTTTTTTCTCAGTGTTTTGTCAGGATTACAGTATCTTTTTTACAAAATTTGAGGATAGTGAGTAGAGGGTATAGTTCAGTGGTAGAATGCATGCTTGGCTTGCATGAGGTCCTGGTTCAATCCCCAGTGCCTCCGTTAAAGGGGGGAAAACATTAGAAAACAATTTGAGGATAATCATGTACAATTCGGATTTAAAGATACCCCACTGTGACAAACCAGGAGTTGAAAGTTTTCTATATAAAAGATTTTGTTGAGTGAATTAATTTTTGCAGATTAATATTATCAGTCATGACGGTTCTTCTTTCCTCTCCCTGCTCCCCAGGACACTTTATTGCTGAAAATGTAATTAGGCTATTGCTACAGTTTTCAGCCTGTCAGCTTCTATTGCAGCTGAAATGAAATCTGCTACATATTAAAAGTATGGCCACTTGAGAAAACTCTGTTGCTTCTAAGGGCATTTGAAAATTTCCGGCAGGAGTCAGAATATTAGAAAATTCTGAGTTTTTTCTGCTATTATTTGCCTTGAAAAATGTTTTCTAATTTTTTTTTAAGTGTCAGTATGCTGTAGTAGTGGGAAGAATGTGGGTTTTAGAGTCCCAAGGGGGAACTTTAAAGATACACTGGCCAGAAATTGTATTAGGCCCTTCACATACTTCCTTGGGTGGCGCTAGCTTTGTCTTGTAACTTTGCAATCTTGGACAAATTATTTGATTTCTCTGATTTTCATTTTGTAAAAGGTTTATAAAATGTTTTCTCTCCCAACTCACAGAGTTAGATCATATGAAATAATGGGCTTGAGAAGTGCTTGATGAACTATAAATTGTTTAATGGATGATTGATTAAAAGATTCAATAGGATATACCTACTACTATAAATAGAAGGTAATAGGAACTAACATTTACTAAAATCTTACCCACTGTGAAGTACTTTATTTACATAGGTTACTTCATTTAATCCTTTTTAGAGTTTTATATGTTTGGTACTGTTATCTTCATTTTAAAGAAGAAACTTAGGCAGAGAGAGGTTGAATAGCTTGGGTTTTGTAGCTGGTAAATGGTAGAGCTGGGATTCAAACCCACGTAGTCTGATTCTAGAACCTATGCTCTTGACCAAACACGTAGAATATTGATTTTCTTATGAAAATAGTTATTTTGTCCATTTCACCATTGTTCTCCTAACAAGGGACTTTTTTCTTAATGTACCTTTTCTTTTGTTCTTTTAGCCAGGTAAATGTTTTCAAAAATACTTTCATTTAAATCTTTTACTATGCCTCAGAATAGCAATGTTGCAAATATTGGCACCCACTAGCCATTTTATAGTTGTTTCTCCCTTAGTAACCTTTATAATATGGTGAGACTTTGGAAAAATGTAACTTTCCAAATTCTTAATAGTTTTTAATTTCTTATGGCAGCATTTTCACTAGGCATAGAAACTAAAAACTTTATTAACAGTGTGTTACTGTCATTTTGATAAACTTGTTTTTTTGTTCTCTTCCCGTTTTAAGGAAATCTACCATTGTCGAAGACAGATAAAGTACAGCAAAGACAAGATGTGGTATTTGGCAAAATTGGTAAGCTAAAATGCCTACACTTAGGCAAAGGAGCCACAGATTTTATCCCAGGATTTGGAAAAGCAAAAAAAACCTGTCCTGATTTCCCGAGAAATTGAGGAATATAATTGCATTTTCAGACATTTGGTTGGTAATCCAAAAAGGATAGCTCAGAGATGAGTGGTTTTGCTTAATTTTTACCTTTGGGTAAACTAAGCCATGTTGGATCCATAGATATTTAGAACAAAGGTATCAAAAACTTGGCTACGGTTAAAGAATCCAGGAAGCAAATTCAACCTATTTCAAAACTATTGCCTTTTTTTAAGTTTTTCCCTTGGAAAATGAAATTTATATATGAGAGAATACAAAAGCAGCAAATATACATGTAATACATTTATTCTATAGAAGGAGATATCTCAAATGCCTAGTGTGGTCCTTGCCAACCTGTAGTCTTTCTCTGTTATGTCTTCTCTCTTTTTTATTATCACTGAAACCATTATAATCCAGGTTTTATTGTTAAAATGTTTAAGTCTGATTTTGACTTAGAGTGGTGGCATCCCTTTTCAAACTTGTTTTCTTCCCTTTTGCCTGCATTTAGTTAGCTATTTTTATACTTAATGAAAAAGGTTTTCCCCATCTTATTGAGGAATAAGTAACATGTAACTAGTTAGCTATTTTTAGAAATTATTTGGATTATGTAAGTTTCTTTTCATTGAAAAGGGAACACTGACTTTATAAACTAATTTATTTTCTCTTGTTTGTTACTCATTAATTCTAGATACGAGGAATGTCCATTGACCAGGCTCTGGCTCAATTGGAATTCAGTGACAAAAAAGGGGCCCAAATAATTAAAGAGGTAAACTAAGATTGATGGGGAGGGAGCGCATAGCTGTCTTGCAGATGTTAGTAAGCTTGGCCTAAGTCCTGAATTCCCTGAATTTCTTGGTGTAAATGCATAGTTTATATAACACAGATTTAGGGTACTCAGTTTTATTAATGTTCTCATACCCCAGGACTGTTGTATGCTTTAAGTAATTTTTTTCCTGAGATGCTTTTATTTGCATCAGATGGCAATTTCTATTTTGTGGTCAGTCTATGAAGTGATACATCTTATTTTTAATGATTGGGGGCTTGATAAATTTTTTGGAAGTTTTTTTTGGGTCAGTTCTGTGACTGAGTGATTTTGTAACTAACTGAGTGGAAAGGACACTGGACTGGAACTCAGGGGAATTGTTTTCTGTGACAATTTCTGTTGTGACCATGGGCAAGACCCTTGTCTAGTTCCATTTTTCTCATTTGTAGACTGGGTGGGATTGGATTAGATTATCTCTAAAGACCCTTCTCGCTCTAAATGTAGCTGATTTACTAGGTGCAAATGTACTCATGGTATTTGTGCTGACTTATTGTAGGTGCATGAGCGTTCTTATTTCAAAAGGCATGGTTGAGGCTATCTGGGGATATCAGCATTATGTTTTATACTTCAGTTAATTTTCAGTTAACTGAAATCTCAAGTCAGATGTTATGTTTTCAGTGTTTTTTTAATTTTTAGTTTTGTAGTTGAATGGTTGAGATTGTTGGATTCAGACTTCCAAGAGGCTCTATTGTAACACCTATATTTAATTCCATTCAGAGTGCAATGACTGAGTGTCTGTTTTGTACTCAGCTTTGTAGCACATTCTCGTCTTTAAAGGAGTGAAAGATCTGATTTCTGTTCTTTCTGGCAACAATTGTCCTATTTAAAAAATGTGTTCCAGAGGAAGTTAACTTAATTCAAAATATCTATGGAGTATACATTTAATAATTCTTAAAGGAAATTTTGAAGTATGATTTTCTCTACTTGTCTGATGTTGTTAATGGTTATTTTGGATCCAAAGTTTAAGAATTTTCATTAAGATTTACCTCTTGAGCTTCTTGAACGTTTTGGCAAGCTTTTGACTCAAAGATACAGTGTTCATTAGCAAGGGTGCTGCTGCAAGTGCTGTCACCTCCTCCTTTCAGCCGACATGTTCCATTTACAACTGATTAGGATGGACTGTGTTCCTTGCACTTGCAGGTCTTGTCTGAGGAGGGAAAGCTCACTGTATTCCTTCTCCTTAGCATCGTTACCATCTGATACTCTCTTTTTAAAATTAACTATAAAAGGGAGGCATGTGAGTAGCAGTCATGTTACAGAGATAACAAGAAATGAGAAATTTAATTCTGTTTTAATTCATGGTCTGCCATATACATGTCTTTCTTTTCCTTGTTTAAGGTTCTCTTAGAAGCACAAGATATGGCAGTGAGAGACCACAATGTGGAATTCAGATCCAATTTGTATGTAGGTAAGATCTTTAATATTCTTAGTTTTAGAAAATGTGTTCCAATAGTGATGCCAAGTTCTTTATCTAACAATAATCTTTGATATCTAACTCCTTAGGACTGTGTTTACCAGTAAGAATGCTGATAATAGCTTTCTTTGTGCTGTTAGTCTTCTGTAAATGGTCATAATTTTATTGTTTTATTGTTACTTGTTCTGTAATGTGATTGAGATCATGAAACCTATTGCTGATAATTATTAAATAATGGATATCAAGGTGGTACATAGTGTGTGGTTCTTTAATCATAATAAAACTAAAGAAGAACATAGCTGATTTTTTAAATGAAGTATTGGTCATCCCAAATGAAATATATATAAAGGATCACACGTAGACTTAAAAAATCTTTCTTTATGATGTGCCAGGCCAGGTGCCTCATCCATAAAGGTTTCTTATAAGTTAACCTTCCAATTACATGGAAAGTCTGTTGAATAATAAAAGGCCTTCAAAGGCTCAGGTGACTCAGATGTGTTTGTCCACCCTTTATTATTATATCCTGAAGCATCATCTCCAGTTTCATATACTTGTTCCACATCAAATTAAGTTAATGTAAGTGAAGATGCTTTGGGAAGCATGAAGCACTGTGCAAAGGTAAGAGATTTTTTAGTACTATACCTTCACATACTTTTTCTAGAAAGAGATAACTGTTTATAATGAAGCTCTCTTGCCCCTTTCCGACACCACAGTAAAGTCATGTGGTGATTGGAGTTAATGCAGCAGTTACTCCTAACTTCAGCAGTTTTGTAATCAAAGATGGTAATGTCAAAGCAGAATTTTCTCAATCTCCTAAACCTACATATAAGAAGGATTATTTATCTAAGAACATTTAATCTCAAGATTTAGGAACTGCTACTCTACAAATAGAGGGGAAGGGGCTGAATCATTATGGGGGAAGTTAGCTGTGTCTTATAATTTTTCAACAATTAGAATTTTTAAAGAAATCTAAATTCCACTTTGTCACTTAACCTCTGCCCTACTGCAGAAAATTATTCTGGTTAAGTTAAAATCTTAACTCATCTATAATTGATGCTGGCAACCACACCTACTTCAGAAATTCAAATGAGTTATGATTTTTGATTGAAATATTTTAAAGCTGAATCTTGTATAATTATATTCTGATACATGCATAGATGCAGAGGGAAATCAAAACTCAGAAGATGTAGCCCACAGTAGTTAATCATAAGCATTTTCTTGTGGGAATAACATGAGTAAATAATGCTGGGAGGGCCCAGAATTGGTGGAAGAGATGCAATGAGTGAAGAGCAAGACCATTTGCTTAAAACCTCTTGGTGATCTTTCCTGCTCTGTGACTCAAGGTCAAGTGAAATTTGATTTTTTTCGTTTCATAAGAATATTGACTTCTTAGCTGATACATAACACTTCATAATGAAATTCAGATGTAAATAAAATGGATTTTTGTCTTTAAATCCATTTCAGTAGTTGTAGTATAGAGAGAGAGAGTGAAGAGCTTAATCCTGTCTTCCTAAATGAAGGAGCAAAGTCCAGTGTTGCCTTTAAGCAAAAATAAACTTAACCAATTTTATGTGAATGGGCCTGTAATTCATTGGTCTCCTTATGTACATTTCTGCTGAAAAAGCTCTGCCCTTCCTGTACCCTCTGGTAAGTTCAGATTTGTCTTACGATTTTAGTAAATATTTGATTTATTTAAAATTTTTTTTTGTTTTTTTGCAGTGAGGAGGTGAGTAGGTTTATTTATTTATTTATTTAATGGAAGTACTGGGGATTCAATCCAGGACTTTGTGCATACTAAGCACACATTTTACCACTGAGCTCTATTCTTCCCCCTTGTGTTATGATTTTAAAAACTCATTAGCTAAATATTTTGTTGCCTTACTCTATTATGAAGGAAAAAGAGGTGTGTACTGCAAGAAGATGAAGTATCTGACCATGACATTCAGGCATCTTATCCCTGTATTTGCCAAACTTCTCTGATAAGAATCACTTGAGGTTCTTATTGAAAATACAGATTCCCAGGCCTCACCACAGACTCACTGGATCTGAAACCCCAGGAGAGAGGCCTGGGTGAGTACTCTAGTGATTCTTATAAAATGTGGGAAACTTCTTTATCAGCTTACCGTCTTTGAAAAGGCCTAGATGTTTCACTCCATAGACTTCTTTTAGAGCTTTGAAAGATAGTTACTTGGCTGCCATTTTGGCTCAGCAATAGTTCTTTCTGTTCCCTGAGATAAGTAAGTACAGGCATTTGAGAGAAAGTCCTTTGGTAGCATATGTTCTCACTATATGGTGATTCCTTCAAATACTTGTCTTCAGTCTAAAGCTAATACCTGGTGTTGCGTGACCACAGACTTTGAAAGTTCATTTCCTTTTCAGCCTTATAACGATGACTAATGACACTGTGAATAGGCCTTAACAAGTGGACGTGGACTAATAAAATGTCACTGCTTCGTGATTCATGACATCTAAAGTGGTTTACTTCAGGGAAAAAGTGATCGACTGACTTCGTAAAATCAGTCTTCTGGGCTAAGAGTGATGAGGGGGAAGAGGGAGAGGGTTTTTAAAGTTAAAATGGTCAAGATTCGCATTTACCTAAATACCAGCAATAGGAAATACTGACAATATTTTAAATATATGATGTCTGTTGGGCATTATCTTTAAAGAGCATTATCTTGAACATTATCTTTAGAAGGTTGTTTCCATTTGCGAGATGTCTTAATGTTTTTTCTTTCATTCAAAAGATATTTGAGTGCTTTCAGTGGGTGTACTACCTGTACAGCTAGGTGACAGTGTGTCTTTTATAGCAATTTAAAACATTTAACACACATAGTTTTGTTCTTTGACAGTAATAGTCCTTGGGAAGAATACATTTTGGCTTTTAAAGATAGGCTTTTGTGGAGCTGAAAGAGTGTCCAAGGGAAAAGATTGATTTCAAAGTGAGGTAACCACTTCAGCAGAGGCACATGGGTTGGAGTGAGCAGTAGTTATGTGGCTCAGTGAGTAGAACAGTGCGACAGAAGTAGAGGCTTGACCTGGAGTAGATAAAATTGAAAAGGTGGGTTGGGCCTAGATTCCAGGGGCTGAGCAAGGCAGGCTGTGGCATTCAGCTAAAACTGTATTGAAAAGGAACCACAGGAAGTTTTTGGGTAAGAGGTTTGTGTTATTTAAGGCAGTGCTCTGAGACTGTTAACTATAAGCAGTGGTATTGAAATTGTGCTGTGGGACCTTCTGAGTGGGGCCTGGGGCAAACAGAAGGGCTCCTTGATATCTTGGTCACTGCTGTATCCTTAGAGCTCAGGATAGAGCCTGGCACCCAGTAGGGGCTAAGAATTTCTATTTGTTGGGTGAATGAATGGCAACACACTTTTGGGTCTACCCCCACCCATGTTTCAGTTGGAACAGATCCAGATGAAAAAGGGCATCTACAAGTTGCTTCATTTTAATTGAAATGTTCTGTTCAGAAGCAGTTTGAAACCCCTGTCATACAGAATCAGTGGAGGGGAGACTGGAGGAGGGGAGACCATACACCGATTTGGAGTCAATGTGGCGAACTCCTGATTTCACTCAGGCCTCAGAGTGGCTGTGTTGTGTGTTCCCATTCCAGAGTATTAAAGAATCCTGGTGTTTCAGAAGAATTAATGTTTTTGCTTTTACATAAAAAATGGTGGCATTATGTGCATAAGGATAGGCAGATGGTATTTTATGGCTTAAGGATGAAATCATAACTGGCATTTAGCAGGTATTGAGTGTCTGCTCTTAAGTGTTTTGGGAAAGATGGGAGGAAAATGGTAGTTAACATAGACCCTGATAGGGTTGGTCGTTGTGTTTTGATAGATTGTGTAGTGCTGCACAATTAGCTAATTTTGATACTTCTTTCACTGGAGTAGTATTCTTTATTCTCAAAGTATTCGGAAAGTGGTGCTCAAAATGGGTTTAGTAGCAGTTTTGGATAAAAGCAGCCATCATGTATGTACAATCTTCTTAGAGGCTTTCTACACTCTTCCCAGTGTCACTTGTTCTTTTTTGTAGGTTTCCTCCTCACAGGTGGACCCAGGGCACATGGTGATGCTTCATTATAAAGTGATTTGTATACTGCCGCTTTTTCTTTGGAAAATTAAAAAAAAAATTTTTTTATTGAGGTATAATTGACATACATCATTATATTTCAGGTGTACAACATAATGATTCAATATTTGTATGTACCGTGAAGTAATCACCACAAGTCTTGTTAACATCGGTCACCATACATACAGAATTTTTTTTCTTACGAGAGAACATTTAAAAACTATTCTCTTAACAACTTTCAAATATACAGTACAGTATTATTAACTGTAGTCACTGTGCTGTACATAACATCCCCATGACTTAATTATTTTATAATTGAAAGTTAGTACCTTTTGACTCTTCACCCATTTCGCCCACCTCCCCCCCAGCCCCATCTTTGGAAATTGTTACATGCATTTCTTTAGTGCCCTGAAGATGAAGTAAATAAAAGGGCAGTAGTTCTCCCCTTGTCTCACTGAGACCCTACGCAGTTTTCTTAATCATTTTCATCCTTAGCTTTCTCTTGGCCAAAGCTAGATGCTTCTGCTGAAACCCATTTCATGAGAGAATTGTAGTTAGAGGGTTGTGGAGCACATACTTTGATGTAGTCCCTGTAACATAAAATTCTGTCACAGTAAGAATGAAAGAATGGTGAGCATCAAAGTGGATTAATTTGATATGTGTTCTGTAGATTTTGCCTTTTTAAAAGGCTTATTAAATTTGCTTAAAAGAGTAAGACTAAATTCAGAAGATAGTAGAAGGTGGTTTCTACTGTGATTTACTGTGAGTGAACAGGTAAATGATTTCTTCTTGTACTACTTAAAAGGTTTTTTCCAATTTTACAAGGTCAAACTTTGACACGTAGAACGGGGGAGGGGACATGAGGGGGCAGATGTGATGCAGGAGTTCCTGAAACTGGCTGTGAATCAGACTTTGCTTAGGGGTGGTGTTTGCTCAGGATATAATTTCCAAGGCCCAGCCTTGGATTCGCTTAGAATCTCCAGAGATGGGGTCTCAGCATCAGCATTTTAAATATGTTCCCTGGGTTAGTTTGATTCAGTTAACTTGAGGACAGCATTTGGGAACCACTGGTTCCAGGGACTTCTCATACAGTTAGAATAAAATCAGAACTTCCCTCAGCCTACAGGGCTCTGTTGATCTTGCCTTTATCTCTGACCTCTTCCCCTTGTTTGTGTCACGCTTCGCCTTCCTACACGTGATTTAGCAGCTCCTCTTCCTAAAACAGGCCAAGCACATTCCCACCATCGGGCCTTTGCTCTTGCTGTTCCCTCTGCCTGGAACTCCTTGGCCCTAGATAGTTGCATGAGTGATTCATTCTGGGCTTGGATCAAGTGCCTCTTTCTCAAGGATGCCCCTTGACACTGCCCAGTCTGAAGTTGCCCCCCAGCACCCCATCAGTCTCTGTCACGTAGTTGTTCTGTTTTATTCGTAACACTGTCACTGACCGAAACGATGTTGTTTGTCTTCTGTCTTTCTCCTTTAGAGTATGCGCTGCGTGGAGGCAGGGCCCTTGCTAGTCTTGTTCACTCTTGTTTCTCTAGCACTTGGAGTAGAGTCTGGTCCTTAGGAAGGAAGGACTCAGGAGAGACCAGCCTGCTTTCACCAGCCACGAGCTCATGTCGTCTTAGAATCCAGTGTGGGAGAGGGCGGACATTCCTCAGCTGGTCAGGCTTTAATCTTGTGGATACAGTCATTTCCTATAATTCTCTTTTTCTTCCCCATCTAGCGGAGTCCACTTCAGGGCGCGGCCAGTACCTGAAACGCATCCGATACCATGGCAGAGGTCGTTTTGGGATTATGGAGAAGGTTTTTTGCCATTATTTTGTGAAGTTGGTGGAAGGCCCCCCACCTCCACCGGAGGCACCGAAGTCAGCAGTCACCCGTGCCAAAGAGTATATCCAGGAGCTTCGCAACCGGACCATCATTCACACTCTGTGATGGGGGTATTCAACTCCACAGTGTACATATTTTAACATTTATTTCCTAAAACCAACAAAAATTAAAGACAAATGCTTTTTATAATTTGTCATTGAATTATTGAAATATGAAACACAACTGCTAGTTTTACATGAATATTTATAAGGCTTTGCCCAGCTCTCATGAGCCTCTGGGTATATTTTATGCATTTGCAACTTGGAAGGGGAAATCTCCTTTAAACATAGTAACAGACTATGTAATTCAGAAGGCTTTTTTGAGTACCGTATGAAGGGAATGTTAACTTTGCAGCTAGTGCCCCGCAGTTGGCAGCTTTGATACTGGACTTGAGTAGAAAGTTACAAGAAAGCTTGTCTTTGTTATTTCACTTGACTTTTCTCTTGGGACTGGTGAAGGGGGGTGGAGGTGAGCATTGCTGCATGTTGTTTCACTGCAGTATTTTAGGGCATTCTGTTGTTCTGTTTATCCTTTTAATTGTTGGCATATTTCAGTGGGTGAAGGATTATATTTTCCTTTACTGTTTTAGCAGTAACTTGGAATTACAGGAGTTTATTAGAAATATTAATCTAAAACTCTGAAAGCCCTTTAACTTAGAAAGTTTCATTCTGGTTAAAGACTTTTATGTCTCCTTCCAACAATAGTTTCTATTGCTTGGATATCTTGTTTAGTACTGATTAATTTTTCAGAGTGAATTCAATTTCCTAGAGAGGAATAGAACCAATTTTGGGATTGCGTTCTAAAATCAGGCAGTAGGTGGCACTGACTTCCCTCTTGTTAGCATAAAATTTTTAGAATTACTGTTGAACACCACCTGGCTCTCATTGATACATGTGTTTTCTTTTTCGTTTTTCAGTTTGATTAGGTAGAATTGTTACAATTTGCACATATACAATATCTTGCATGTAAATACATATATATAATATACTGCACATATTTTTAAAATTTACATATATGTACTGTTTATTGTTTTTAAGAACTTTTAGAGCTTTAGCTTTTTAAGCTTACATAGTTATCAAAGGAATAAAGCCAACCACAAAATAAGAGTTAATTTAAAAAGATACTTACACCCTGCTATTAACTGCGACGTTACTTATAAATGCCAAGATATGGAAGCACTTTTTTTAAAACAACTTTACTGTGGTATGATTCCTGTACAATAAACTGCACATAATTCAGATGTACAATTTGATGAATTTTGATAGATATATACTCCAGTGGAACCACCGCCACCACATCAAGATAGCTAACATTTCCATCGCTCCCCAAGAGGTGCAAATTTCAAACTCCCAGTTTATCCCTTCCCACCTCCTTTACCCCATAAATTTGTTCTCTTTGTCTGTGAGTCTGTTTCTGTTTTGTAGATAAGTTCATTTGTGTCTTTTTTTTTTTTTAGATTCCACATTTAAGCAATATCATATGGTATTTTTCTTTCTCTTCCTGACTTCACTTAGAATGACAATCTTTAGGTCCATCCATGTTTCCGCAAATGGCATTATTTTATTCTTTTTTATGGCTGAGTAGTATTCCATTGTATGTATATACCACATTTTCCTTATCCAGTCAACTGTCATTGGATATTTGAGTTGTTTCCATGTCTTGGCTATTGTAAATAGTGGTGCTGTGAACATTGGGGTACATGCGTCTTTTCAAATTATATTTTCTTCTGGGTATATGCCCAGGAGAGGGATTGCTGGATCATATGGTAAGTCTATTTTTAGTTTTTAAGGAACACCCATGCTGTCCTCCATAGTGGCTGCACCAATTTACATTCCCATCAACAGTGTAAGAGGGTTCCTTTTTCTCTACGTCCTCTCCAGCATTTTTCATTTGTGGACTTTTTAATGATGGCCATTCTGACTGGTGTGTGGTGATATTGCATTTCTCTAACAATTAGTGATATTGAGCATCTTTTCATGTGCTTGTTGGCCATCTGCATGTCTTTGGAGAGATGTCTGTTTAGGTCTTCTGCCCAGTTTTTGATTGGGTTGCTCATTTTTTTGTTTGATATTAAGCTGTATGAGCTGTTTGTATATTTGGGAATTAGTCCTTTGTCAGTTGTGTCATTTGCAAGTATTTTCTCCCATTCTGTAGGTTTTTTGTTTTATTGATGGTATCCCTAGCTGTGCAAAGCTTTTAAGTTTAATAACATCCTGTTTGTTTATTTCTGCTTTTATTTCCATTACTCTCAAAGCTGGTTTGAAAAAAATATTGCTGTGATGTATGTCAGTGTTCTGCCTGTGTTTTCTATATCTGTGTTTTCATTGACAAGAGGCACTCTGTTCACAGCCCACTGTTTCTCACAGTTTTTTGCAGAGATAGAACCTGAGGTGTGTGCTTGTTAATACAGACCTCTGGGTCTTGCCCCAGTGATTCTGATTCACTCGAAATGTATGTTTTAAACAAGCAATTACAGGTGATTCTGTTGTAGGGTACCACACTTTGAGAATACCCTTCTAGTTGAATGAAGAATGTAGTGTTAGTGCCATGTTTGAAGGTGGCATTAGTAATAGCTACTGTTAATTGGAACCTCATTATTTGACATGCTCTGTGCTCTTATTTTTTACAGCTCTTCACAACATCCTGCAAATGTAGATACTGTTTTGCTACTTTATAAAGAAACTAAACACACAAATTCAAATAACTATCTCAGGGTCACACAATGTGTGAATATTGAGGCTATGATTTAAACTCAAGGTTTCTCAAGTACCTGGTTCTGCAGACCTAATGAATATATAGGTGGGTTTCTGTGCCTCTGTAGTTAACCTAATGTGCAGGTAAAAAGGCAAAGGGCTCAGTGAAATAAGCCAGTGAAGTTTAGGACAGATTCATTCTGGGTCCTAAGCTATTGCAGCATGGAATCTCGGAAATGACAGGGGAGTGGTGGAAGGAGACCCTCATTGTAGTCCTGGCACACTCATTAACTAGAAAGGAGACTCTGGGCAGATCTCCTCCTCCCTGGCCTCTATGCCATCCGTCTGGAAAACAAGAGACTCGGTGTGCTCTGTAGACTGCCTTCTTCAGAACCACCTGAAGGACTTACTGGAAGATGCAAATCCCTGGACCCGGCTCTCAGGCCGAGTGAGTCAGGATCTGGAGCGGGACACCAGGGGCTTGCATTTGTAACGAGCGCCCTGGTGATGAGCGGCTGGACAGTCCCTGGGCCAGGTGGTCTCTGGGCTCGCTTTCAGTGCAGGTGTACCACGAGTCTTAGCCTTGGAGTTTTTGACTTCCTAGGCTGTGACTAAAACATGTGAAGTGGTAACGCGGACTCCATAACTATAAATTATGTAGATGAAGGTGCTGCTTCAGTCAGGCCGTTAAAGCTATTTTGAAAGAGTTAAGTGGGAGGGTATAGCTCAGAGTTAGAGCACGTGCTTAGCACGCACGAGGCCCTGGGTTCAATCCCCGGTACCTCCACTAACATTAAATAAATAAACTTCATTAACCGCCCTCTGAAAACATACATATATAAATAATAATAACACACACACAAAAGCTATTTAAAACAAAACAACCTTGGATTCTAATGAAGTTTGCTTGCGATAGAAGGTTAAGTCTTCATTTGGAACTGCTTTTATTGGGTTAAAAAGTGTAATGATAGCTAACATGTAGCACTATGTACCTAGCACTATTTTAAGCACTGTATATACATTATCTCAATGAATCTTTCCCATTGTGACTGAATACATCTGGTTAGTTTCATGGCTGAGGGTGCACTTTCTAATGTAAATGAACATTTTGGTCCCCACTTAAAATTTAACTTTGCATTTTCAGAAACTAATATCTATTAACTATTCTTTAATGGCAATATCTGAATGCTTGTAATTTCCTTCTTTCTTTGGCAGAGAATTATGATAGACTTAAGCTTTTTTGTTGGAGTGTAGCACATTCAGAAAACGCACCAGTCACGAGTCTAGCTCAATAAACGACCAACTGGTGAACGTGGCTGAGTAACCAGATGAAGAAACAGCATGATAGCAACCCTGAAGTCCCCTTCATGCCCCCTTCAGTCACTACCTACCTCTCTTCCCTAAAGGTAACTGTTAGCCTGATTGCTATCATATGACAGATTTTCTTTTTCAAAGGTTAGCTTTTGTTTTTTTCAACTCAACATAACTTATTGGACAGCCATTGTATGCCTGGTGCTGAACATACATGCAGTGAAAGAGGAATCAGCTCCTGCCCCATGGAGCTCACACTCTGCTGGGAGAGGCAGACTGTAAATCAGTAATTGCAAGTGTTCATTGTGCTGTGTGCTGTGAAAGCAGAGGAATGGGGCTATGGGAGCAGACGTTGGAGTGCCCTGAAAAAGTCACTGGTTTTTTGGGAAAGTTTATTTTTTTTTTTGAAGAGACAGGGAAAGGGTAAAAATGAAAAATGTCGTATGGACCAGTAAAGGATTATGTTGTCAGAACGCTAACTTGAGTTTTATTTTCAATGGTATAAACGTTAGAACCACTTTGCCCTTCTACAAGTTAAGATGGATGTGGGATGTGGGATGTGGGATGTGGATGGGGAATATACTGGAGCTGACTTTCTGAGTCCCCAGCTAAGCCTGAGGGGAAAGACATTTGAAGAGAGTGTCTTGCGAACATTGCAAAATAAAATGGAGGTGTTTTTCTATAAGTGATGGGAAATGATTAGTTTTCCCCAAGCATTTCATTTTAATAACAATTTTAGTTGATTAAGAAGAGCTCAATCACATGTGCAGGTTTAAAACAGGAAGTGTTTTTGGAGTAGGTGACCTTCCAGAAAAAGTCTAAAGCAGGACACAATTGCGGAGGTGATATTATTAACACCTCTAGGAGTGGGCACCTCTTGTTAAGCCTGTCTCTGATGTAGCTGTCTAGGGTCAGATCTCAGAGAGAGAGGGCAAAGCAGCCTATAGGAAGTTACATTAATACATAACTTAGGCTATATCTGTTATGGAATCACAAATACATTGGATGGAAGGGAGGATATATTGGTAAGTGAATCATACGTACTCAAGTAAAATGTTTTTTATGTTTGTTCAATAGGGACTTGAATGAATTATTATTTTCACTTATGGCCAAAGGAGACTCATAAAAATTCCACTCTGGAAAGTAAGGGATGGCAATATTAATATCAACCGAAGTGGAATTTAAGGAAAAGGCATTAAATGAACCTAAGGGTTGTTTAATGTACATATGGAGGAACACATTCTGCAGTCAATTTGAGACAATTTCTAAACCTCCTGAAGGTCATCTAAAAGTTCTAAGTTTCCACAGTGGACTCCAGGGTAAGACATTCTGATTTAAATGATTTAAGTTCATTTTGTCTATCTGGCCATGGTTCTTCACTCTTTTCCTGTATGTACCCTCTTTACAATGTGACTTCGAAGGTCCTCTTGTTATGAGGTGGAGTCTGTTCTGACCTCTTGGGTTTGGGCTGACTTTGTGACTTCAGCTCACAGAATGTGGCAGAGGTGACAGTCTGTAGGTTTTCAGCCTCAGCCTTGTTTGCTTCCTCTGTCTTGGACATCTGCTTCTCCATGTAAACAAGCCCAGGCTGACCTGCTCCAGGATGAGAGAGCCCATGGAAGAGAGCTATGGCCCCCAGCTTACAGCCAAGCGGCTGTTAAACACAGAGAGCACCCCGCTGACATCAGCATACCTGCCGACCCAGCAAAAGCTGATGATTGAAGCATGAGTGAGACCAGCTGAGGATAGGAAAACCACCGCAAACTGACCTTGCAGACTCATGAAGAAGTTAGTGAGTTCTTACTTTTTAAACCCCTGAGATTGAAGGTGGTTAGTTGCATAGTAATAGCTGTGATAAGTGTTTCAAACTTCGTACCCTGAAGAGAACACCCGTCCTTTTCAAGTGTCTGTAAAAATTTGTAAAATTGATTCTGCAGTTGTAGAATCTAAATTGATTCTACAGTTGTAAAATTGATTTACAAAGAAGACCTCAGATTCTCTCAAATAAGAATTATATAGACCACTTTAAAAAATTATACTGCCCTAAACCCAGAAATGTGTTCTTTTTAAGAAAGTTTAAACATAATCTACTTGATAATAAGACATTCCTAACTCTTGACTCCTTGGGGGAAAAAAATCATTGAAATGGATAGATCCTGTAAGTCCAATCAAGAAATACAATTAAAAGTGATATTTATAGACAAGGGCATAAAACATACAGACAGTCCTCTATAGAACTGTGCTGGATCGTTCTATTTCTCTGTATGGATCTGGGTTAGAATTGACCAAAAGATGAACTTGAGTAATACTTGGGAGTTAAGAAATTATGTTCTCGTAGTCATTTCAGCATCTTGATGCCTATCGTAGTAGTGCCGCAGTCTAAGGCAGCCATTGTTCCATTCCAGCATCTTGTTAAGACTAACTTAAGCAAAAGGGAATTATTAAAGATATTAGATAGGTCAAAGAATTTCTAAGTCGGCCCAAGAACTAGAATGTATACCTGCCCCCACACTGCCCCAGTCTGCAAACCCTCTCCTCACTCTGTTTTCTTCGTAATCTGAACCAGGCATGGGTATCTATGACTGGCAGAAATGCCCTATAACTAAACCTTAACTAAAGAAGTCTAGAATTGTACTTTTTAGTGTCCTAGCCTCATAAAACATCTCAGTGTCCCACAGCCAGAGACCACTGTGAACACAATTATAGTTGAACAAGTCAGGATTATTACTTGTCACATCAAGGGAGAACACACTGTGGGGAACCATGGGGAATCCTCAGCAGGAGGATGGTAGCTAGAACCCGTTATAGAATCTGGGCTTTGGTTAGGTGACTCGTGGGGGGTCTAAGGAAGCTAGGGTTTGCCCGGGTTGGATGCCATTAGAGAGTTGGGGTGGGGAATTACGTGACTGAGTATCTCAATAAATTTTATGTATAGAGAGGGCAAACTAGGGTGCGGAAAAAGATGTAATTAATTGGTAAAGAATTAACAGTCACTCATTTTAGACAAGAGAGGGAGATGTTTGGTATTTTGTGGATGGCCTAGTGACCTTATTTTTGTTCTCAGACAGAATTATGGTGTGTATTTGCATCATCTCATTTATCTCATTTAATCATGTTCTCAGAATGACCTTGTCTGAGATGGTATTCCGTGAGATGGTTTATGTCCAACAAGAGAACAGCATGGCCAGCGTTGAGTGCTTGGCCAGCTTCCGAATGTCAGGGGCTGCTCTTTTCTATTTCAAGTACAAGCTCGAAGGGGTTTACTGTGTCTGCCTCAGGTATCATTTTTCTTGATGAAGCTCTGATTTCCCACCAAAGTCAGGTACAAGTTGAGTATGCCCACTTCAGTGGTCATTTTATATTTCCCAGAAGTGCAGTCAGAGAAGTAAGACAAAATGAAATCAGAGGAAGATCTTTGGAAAGGAAGAGACAAATTATTAGTTGCATGTAATTGCCTATCCAGGAACCCAAGAAAATCAACCGAAAAATTATTAGAAGTAAGGAGAGTTCAGTGAGGCAGTTGGTTACAAAATCAGTATTCAGAAGTCAGTGCCTATGCTTTAAATCAACAATCATCAGAAAATACAATTTAAAAAGGCATTGAAACAGAAACTAGTATAGAAAATAGCTAGAATAAACTTGACATAAGGAAAGTATGCAGGACCCATATAAATAAAACTGTGAAACTTTCCTGAGAGACTTGAAGACTTAAATGGTAGGGCATACCACACTCTTGGATGGCATAACTCAATAATTCAGTCATTTCATTTCTAATAAAAATGTCAAAAGTATTTTTTTTAACTAGACAATATAATCCTAAGGTCACCTGGGAAGCTTAATAAAAGGCTTAGGAATTTTTAGAAGATTGAAGGGTGACTTACACTGCTAGGAAGAAAAATTTATTATCAAAGCAGCTTGATTCTGTGTAAGAATAAAAATAGCCCCCCAAATAGGCTCCAGTATACACATTTGGTTTAGGATAAAGGTGAGTTTGAAATGCTTTATCCTTATGCTTCAGATTCAGAAAGCTGCTAAGCATATCGCCTGTGCCCTAATAATGACAAAATGATAGATAAATTATAGAATCATTATTTTTGTTGAGCCCATGGGACAGATGAGGTTGTGAGGCAGCCAAGCAGGAAGTCCCTCCGAGGAGAGAGCGGCTTCACAAACCGTCTCTGCTCTGGCAGAGCACAGGGAGCAGAGGCACCTCCTCTGTCCACCTGGGGGAAGAAAACGGCTGAGTTGTAACACATGTGGGTGAGTGTGTGAAGCTGGAAAAGCTGAGGTAGCGGAGGAGTTCCCACTCAACTACAGACTCTGCCACAGACTTCTGCCAGGTGCTCACAGAAATATTGGGGGGCAGAATGAGACTGGCTTTTGCCAGCCCACCTCTGAGGTGCAAGCAGGGGGAGCCAGTCACTGGATGCTGGGGACACAGAATGCCATGAACTTCCCTGGATTTTTCTCCCTTAGGGAGCAAAAGCTCTAAGCTACTAGGGGTCAGGCAGCAAACTCAGTTGCCCACAGAGTTCAGAGGGATCAGTGGATGTGTGGCCCAAAGCCCTGACTGCTTCCCTGGACAGTTTTCCCTGGATAGTAGACTACAGCCTCAAGTTTCTGGGGTAGCAGAGTCTGTCAATCCCAGGGCAGACAGACAAGATGCTTTGCTTAATAGCTGCATAAAAAGCCTTTGATAACATTGAACATCCATTTATAATAAAAACTCTCAGCAAACTAGAACTTCCTCAGTCTGATAAAGGACATCTACAAAAACCTTACAGCTACCATCATGCTTAACAGTGGAAGATTGAATCTATAAATTGTGGTACGTCCCTGCAGTGGAATATTTCTTATCAATAAAGTGGATGAACTCCTGGTACAAGCAGTGGAGTGGTTGAATCTCAAAAGCATTGTGGTAAGTAAAAAACGCCATACTCAAAATGCTGTGTAGTGCATTATTATATTTGGTTGACATTCGGGGAAAGGCAGAACCTATATGGACAGGACAGATCAGTGGTTGCTAGGGGCTGGCAGGTGGGGGTGGGGGATTGACTACAAAAGGGCACAAATGAACTTTTGGGGATGATGGAAATACTCCGGCTATGTATCTTGATTGTTGTGACTACATATTATGTATTTGTCTAAATTCATGGAATTACACTCTTAAAGAGGATGAATTACATCTTGAGAGATCTACTTTTAAAAAAATGATTCAGAAAGAAAATATGCTAGAAACAGTGCTGAAATAATTGATAACCCATTTGTGGAAAACTAACGTTTCATTCCTCACAGAATATGATAAAATAAATCCCAAATGGATTATAGATAAGAATGAAAGAAAAGTTAAGAACTTAGTGAAGTAAGCCAGAAAGAGGGAGAAAAATACCATATAATACCACTTATGTGGAATCTAAAAAAAAAAAAAAAAAAAAGTGAACTTACGTATAAAACAGAAACAGACTCAGACATAGAATACAGACTTGTGGTTGCCAAGGGGGAGGAGGGTGAGAAGGGATATACTAGGAGTTAGAGATTTGCAGATGCTGACTGGTATATATAAAAGAGATAAACAGGTTTATCCTGTATAGCACAGGGAAATACATTCAATATCTTATAGCTTATGGTGAAAAAGAATATGAAGATGAATATATATATATATATGCATGTATGACTGAAGAATTATGCTGACCAGAAGTTGGCACAACATTGTAAACTGACTATATACCTCAATAAAAAAATTCTTTTTTAAAAAGTTAAGAGTTTTAAAAAGTTAAATACACAGGAAAGATAGGTGATGAATACATAGGGGGGTGAAAGCACACGTAAAACACAGAAGTGAAGACTTCAATAGTCAGGATAGTGACTGTCAAGAGGTAAGAGGAGTGTGTCCTTGAGAAAGGCCCCACTGCAGGAATCTCTTCTGTCACTCTCCCTTCCTCCCTCCCACCCACCCTCCTTTCCTCCACCTCCCTCCCTCTTCCTCCCTCCCCCTCACACTCTATCTCAAAAATATGGATGGCAGTTACATGAACATTTGTATTATTATTCACCATACTGTACAGCCCTCTGTACATGTCTTATATTTTATAATTTAAAAAAAGGTAAAACTTGGGGTCCAAATGTAATTTCCTACATTTTGTATATAGAGGACTTAGGCACAGAGAGGCTAAGACCATTGGTGAAGATTTAATTCCCCCGTTTCCTCATCCAGTTCTCCATTTCCTATCCAATGCTCTACCAGCCAAAGCAGCCACATGGTTCAGCACAGATTAGCAGACCCTGAACCTTATAAACCAAACCCAGTTAAAAAGAGTGTATCTTGCAGTTATGAGATGTATATTAAAAAAAATTGGAGAAATATGGGTGAAATCAATCTGACTTGGAATGAAGAAAACCTTTTAAATCATCATGGTAAAGGCAGAAGCTATAAGGAAAAGATCAATAGATTTGATTACTCTCAAGTTAAAAATGTTGATCAAATTTTAAAACACCAAAGCAAAACTGAAAGGCAACATACAATTGGAGTAAATGTGTAAAAATATACGGCAGATAAAGGGTTAACATTCTTGAAATACAAAGAGCCCTTAAAATCAATAAGACCAATATCCCAATAGAAAACCAGGCAAGAAATATGGTTAAGGCTGTTTTTAAGGGAAGAAATGCATACTGCTAATAAACATTTTAAAGTATTCATTCTCTTGAGTAACCCAACAGTTGCCCATTCAAGGTGTGCACTTGTCACACATCCAATTATCCAGGATTAAAGAGAATGGAAACATCTAGAATTGGGAAGTTGTAGAGAAAAGAGCACGCTGAAGTGTTGGTGGGAAAGCAGTTCAGCAACATTAACAAGAACCTTAAAAATTGGTTATTCTTTGATTTAACAAGATGTGCACAGAGATGTTGGTAATAGTGATAACTAGAAATGACCTGATGAAATATTCCAGTGATGGGACTGGCTGGGTTACGTTCCCTCTGTATGCCTGGACATTTTCTAGCCAAAGTGGCATCATCGTGTGGCTTAGAAAAGATGGCTTCTCTTATTCTGGGAGACCCCACCCATTCCAGGCCCACAGCTTGTAGGCAGCCACCTGGACAGTGGAGACCATGGCTCTGATATACACAATGTGATGTTGTCCTGTGGAGTCATTACAACACATTTTTGAATAATTTTTAATGACATAGGGTTAGGGTCACAATACACGGCTACTAACATCAAGCATGCGATGCGCGAAGACTAATTCCTAGTTATTATTTAAAAAGTAAGTTTTCCAGTGTGTACAGTGTGAGCCCAGTTTCAAAAAAAGAGTAAGTAATAATATGCATAGAAAGGAAACTAGAAAATAGAAACCTAGAAGAATGTATACCAGTATTTTCAGAGCATTACATCTGGCTGATAAGATTATAGGTGCCTTGTTTTTCCTTTTGTGTTTTTCTATATTTTCGATATTTTCCAGGTGAAATGTGTATTACCTCGGTAATTAGAAAAACCAGTTAAATAAAAAATCTCATTTAGAGAACTGAGCAGAACCAAGTAAAAAGTGCAGATTACCCAGGAGAAATGTGTGCTTTTGGCTACTTTCATTACCTTGACTTTCACATAAGCGGAAGCCTTATAAGATGGAGAGAAAAAATCAGTACAGAGCAGCTGCTTTAGAATGACATTCAGTGAGAGTGATGAAAATGTGACCACATTAGAACATTGAAATGAGATGAGGTCATGTGACACAGGTCATCCTTAATGTGCAGGTTGTAACCCCAGGAAAATGCTTCTGACTAAGCCCTGCTCATCACAGATGTTCAGGGGCCAAAGAAAGCCTGGCACAGGCTAGGGGACAGATGGAGAAGGCAGTGAGAAGCCTTGGTTAAGTCACAGAAGCCTGGGAAGCCCCTGCACTCCTCACCCAGTGATTAAGTGGGAGATAAAGACAGATCAGTATTCTTGGAGTTTGTTTGAGCCTCACTTGACATCATTATGTGGCTAGTTACTTCTTTATATCCGAGTTCTCTGTTCTGATAAGGTGTTGGATGCAAAGCGAGAGTGTTACATGTGGCATTTCCCTTAGTGGTTTGCTTTCCCTGAAGCCAGCAGTTTAATTATCTGTGTTGATGGAGAGGAGAAAGCCCATGACGGAGTGAAACATACAGATGCCTACTGCCCTCTCTCCTCTCATACTTCCCTCCACTGCTTACAACCCTCCAGTGACTCCTCACAGGCTTCAGGACAAAGTGTAAACCTTTCATCTCGGCATAAAAGATCTGCTTTTCATTCTAGCATCATCGCTCAGCACCACATACTCCAACCCCACCAAAGTAGCTTTAGTTCTTTAAACACATGTGGCCTGTTAGCTCATGTCTAGGGGTATTTATCGTCCTGCTAATATTATCCAATGCCTGCTATGTGCCAGGCACTGTGCTAAATGTAATATCTTCTGCCACGGAAGAGTCCTGTCTTGTAGACTTAAATAGCATCCCCTTTTTATGAACAAGAAACCTGAGGTTCAAAGAAATTAAATAATTTTTGTAGGGTCACGCAGTGAGTAAGTGACACAGTCAGAATTTGAACACAGATGTGTTTGTTTTTTAAAACCACTTTGTTGAGATATGATTGACATACAGAAAGCTATAGGTATTTAACGCATACAGCTCGATGTGTTTGGAGATAAGTATACACGTGTGAAACGGTCATTACCACAAACTCATTTGTAGCCGTAAACTTACCCATCTCCAAAAATTTCCTCCTGCCTCCTGAACCCAGGTTTGACTCCAAAGCTTGAATTCCTTTATGGTTTTTTAAATTGTGCTAATCATTCAAACTATTTTAAGTGTACACTTTTGTGGCATTAGGTACACTGAAACATTGTTGTGCAACTATCACCACCATCCATCTCCAGAACTTTCTGTCTTCTCCAACTAAAACTCGGCCCATTAAACACTAACTCTCCATTACTCTCTCCTCCCAGCCCCTGGCAACCACCATTCTACTGTCTCTATGAATCTCACCACTCTAAACACCTCATATAGGGGGAATCATACAGTGTTTGTCCTTCTGTGACTGGCTTATTTAATTTAGCATGGTATCTTCAAGTTTCATCTATGCTGTAGCATGTGCAGAATTTTGTTTTTTTTTTTTAAGGGTAAACAATATTCCATTGTGTAATTATATACCAATTTTGTTTATTCATTCACCCATCCATTAATGCGTGGGTTGCTTCCACCTTTTGACTATTGTGAGTATTGGTGCTCTGAATATGAGTGTACACATACCTCTTCAAGTCCCTGCTTTCACTTCTCTTGAGTATTTATACAGAAATGAAATTGATGGATCCTATGGCAATTCTATGTTTTTTTGACTGGACGTGGTTGAAGATTGCAGGTCAGTCATTTTGTAGAGTGCAGGAGTTCAGTTTGGTCTTGACCTGTTTCCTCATGGTTAGACCCAGGTTATATGTTTTGGCTGGAATGTCACAGATGCCTTTTTTTTTTTTTTTAAATCACATACCATAGGGTGGCTCATGATATCTGGTTACTGGTGTTTTTAACTTTGATCAGTTTATTGTACTGGTGTCTGCCAGCTGTCTCTACTGTAAAGTTATTGCAAAGTCTTTTTGTAATTACTAAGTGCCTTGTGAGGAGATACTTTGAGGCTATATGTCTCTTTTCTCATCGGTCTCACACCCACTAGAGTTTAGGAAATGCTGACATTTCTTGACTGAATTCATTACTCTGATGGTTAGCAAATGGTAACTTTCTGATACCATCAGCTTTCCTTTTGCATTTATTGTCTGCTGTAAAGAAGAGCTTTCCCTTCTCATTTATTTATTCATTTATTTCTATCAGTGTGGATTCATGGGTACTTTCTTTATTCATTGGATTCTAATCTCTTGCTGTCATTATTTATTTTAATGCTAAAACATCCCAGATTTGGCCAGTGGGAGCCATTGCAAGTTGCTTTCTATGTCCTTTTGACATTTCTTCGTCATTGAGCACTTCCTTACTTTATGGCACAAGAAGATGTTCCAAGCTCATCTTATTCTTTCCCTGGATTCAGTTATTTGAAGAGGGTATATTTCTCCATAGAAATAAAGCCACTCCTCAGCGTTAAAAATGCATAAACAGTTTGTTACCCAGGTGGCTTCACATGCATCACCCCTGGTGAGCCCCGTGGGTTTGAGATTTCACCCCTGTTTTGTTACCGGATTTGTTTGTGCAACAGGTGATCCATGCACTTTATGGCCCGTTAAATAAGTGGTAAACTTAAGCATACCTGAGCCGGGTGCAAAAAGGAACTGGCACTGATCTGTGCTGCAGGGTAGTTTGGTTTCCTCCTCCTGGACACTCAAGGGCCTGCCGGCATGGAAGCTCTGTTTAGAGAGGAAACCGTCTTGATGTATTTCTGTGTAATGGTAATAGAAGTGAAACTGTGGTTGTGAAAAGACACTAGGTTTAGACTACACCATATGGCACTGAGAGGCGTTCATCACTACAGTGTCTAACGGCTGAACTCAAAATAGCCCATATTTCTGCATTGATGGAGAATTAGCCCCTGACTGCCAGGAAGCACCCACTGTAGCAGCTCTTCAGCCATGTAATTTAAAATAATTACTAATTAAATGAGAATAAAATGGAGTCCATAATAACAATAATAATCACTGTAGCATTGGTCATTACCCAAGTTACTGTTTGTTGGAGCATTACCTAGAGGAGGATGGCTTGCCAAAGGGAAGAAGGATGGCCAGGGAGCTGCGGGCTTCATCATTACTGCTGCGGTAAGGAGTCAGGACTGCTCCAGGGAGCTTGGCAACTGCAGACCTAATTTTATATTCCATCTATATTGCCGATCTCATGTTGTTTCAAGGAATTTGTTAACTAATACAGCAGGCAGTGTGCCATTGAAAACCAAGGAATGGGAATAGCTGTGTGGCACTTGCCAACAGATTTTTATCATTGCATGAAACAACTCAAGCAATTGCCTTGTCTTCAACAAGCATCGCTCTTATCTCCACCTTGGGAAAAGCAGGGCCCTTTTGCAAGGCTGCCTTTGGGTGTATATGTCCAACGCCAGTGGTTATGAGTGTGGGTATGTGGGATAGTGTAAGTGGGGCAGATTTCAGGTCACTGTGCAAAGCCCTGTCCGAGTGTCTAAGAAAGTAAAAGGCAGAGGCTGTTTGGGTTAAAGGCAGGGTTTCCGCTTCCTGTTGTTTGGGTGACTTAAAAAAATATGCATTCTTTTATTTATTCTGCTTCCAACAAATGAGTTCCCGCTCTGTGCCAGACATTGCAATACGTGCTGGGACTACAGACCTCAGCACCTGACCATCTCCTGAGACATATAAATATAGATGTACACGAAGTGCCATGGAGGCTGTGAGGAGAGTGAATAATGGAAGAGGGGGACTCTTTTTGCAAGGTAGCATCTTTGAAGGACCCTTGAGGAAGTACCATCTATGCTGAGGCCTCAAGTCTAAGGAGTGTGTGGCCAGCGAAGGGTGAGGAGAGAATGTTCCAGGCAAAGGCCCTGCCTGAGGATGGATCCTGGTTGGTTTGGGGAACTAACAGAAGTACAGAGTGAGGGAGAGTGCAGCACAAGGAGAACGTGGCGAGGTCAAGGGCGGCCGGCTTTAGAAAGAGGAGTTCACATGGGATTTTCAGTGCAAGGGGAAGGTTCGTAGCCAGGGTGGCAGGTGGCAGGACCCAGTTTAGGTCTGTAAAAGCCCAGTCTGGCTGCTGCTGGAGAATCACTTGCAGAGGGTGGGCCCTGAGCCGATGCAGGGAAGCCAGGTAGGATTTGGGAGGTGTCGGGACTGGCTCCCAGCTCTCTGGCTGGAGCAGATCAATGAATGGACGTGCAGTATGCTCAAATGGAAAATGTCAGAAGACAACAATATCTGGGGGTTAAAATACTCAGTTTTTTTTCTTGCATGTGTAGCAAGATATATATATATATATATATATAAAAATTGACCATTTTAGTCATTTAAGAATGTATACTTCTGTGGCACTAAGACACACCGTCACTACTGTCCATCTCCAGAACTTTTCTAACTTTTCTAACAGTGACTATACCATTTTACATTCCCACTCACAGTGCACAGGGGTTCCAGTTTCTCCACATCCTCACCAACACTTGTTATTTACTTATTTATTTATTTATTTTGATAATTGCCATCCTCATGGATGTGAAGTGTTGTCTCCCTGTGGTAAAACATTCAGGTTGTTAGATGTTATATTTACGATGCCTGAAAGATCTTCGCGTGACACTGTTCAGTAAACGGTTGGCTGTGCCAAAAGGGTTCTCAAAGGGAGGTCTTCTGGCCCGCAGGTCAGTTTAGATCCCACTGACCAAGGTGTGCAGCAGGCTCTTGTAAGTGCCACACCATGGTGGGCCCTCTGTATTTGTTCTAAGGTGGCTTACCCCTGCCCCCGTGCCTACCATTTGAGGATGTGAGCATTTGGTTATTTGGGTTCATTTCTGGTGAACAAATGACACTTTGTACCTGGTTCTCCCCTTTCTGATCCAGATTGTGGCTCCCAGGGAAATTAAACAAGAATTACTAAATATCTGCAAATAAAAGTGGTGGAAAGCTTCAGAAAGAGGGAATTTATTGTCACGGTCTTGGAAGGGATATTTAGTTGAAGTCAAATAGGTTTGATGCTCCTTTAGAGTGAAGAGAAGGAGTTTTTGTTTGTCTCTCCCTTTTCTTGGTAACAAAGAAAATGCAGCTTTAAAGTGTTTTTCAATTTCTTTCTCAGCTCCCTTTCATTCTCCGATTTCTTTACTCTTAATGGGATAATATAAACCAGTTTTCTGTCGTCCATTATTCATCAAAGCTGTCGACTTATCCTGAACAGAATGAAGGCAGGGATGTTATTAAAATAAAACAACTTCCAGTTGAGCTGCTAATAAATGCTGAAATGCATCCACATTTCTCCTATTGATCACCTCCCGCCGACAAAAGCAGACACAAGCTTGTACCGCACGCTGCCCGTGGAAATGAAAGATTTAATTAGATGAAAACCGAATGAGCTGGAAGATCTACAGTGCTCGGCCATGAAACGATTGTTATTCATAATTGGCTGTTTGAAATGTCCCTGCTTCTTGAGCCTTTTTCACTTAAAAAATTCCCTGCAGTGCATTAAGACGAACACAGTCGTTAGTAAATTTTCCCCTGCGTGCTTTACAAACTCAAGGTTGTGGGCTAGAATGAGCCATGTCAGGCCATAAATCAGGTGTAATGGAATGCCTTGAAATTGAGAATTAGCAGGCGAGAGCAGGGAGACAGCAGGTCTTCTCCATTTCAGGCCCGTCTCCAAGGAGAGGCGGTGCTGGTGGGGAGGATGGACGAAGAGGCCCGTAAACTCCGAGAGAGGCGTTCTGTAGAACTCACTAGCTCTGTAACTGTGAGCGTGTAAAGTTTAATGTCTGGTAAGTGCACCAAGATTTAGTGATGGGAATGTATTGAAAAGTGGGCATTCACTTCACTGGGAATGTTTCAAGCGCCTATCAGGCAGCCTGCTTTTGAAAACAGTGGGGAAGAGAAAGATGGACGGGAATCCTTGCCTCTGGCAGCCACGTGACACTTCGCCTACACAGGTTTTTCTTCATGCAGCTTCCAGCAAGTTATTAATATTTGGTTTCCTCATTTGCACAATGCGGGTATTAATTGTACCTGTTTCATCGATGTGGCATGAGGATTGAATGAGCTAATGTAGACAAAGCTTTTAGCACAGTGGCTGGGCACGCAGCACACACCAAATGAATGTCAGCTACTAGCGGTCATATTTCGCCTTTCACATCTCAAAACCCTGAAGGGAAGACATTCTTTTTTTTCCCCTATATTTCCCACAGCATCTTGCCTAGTCCCTAACACCCTGTTCTCAAGAAAAATTTTTATCTAAGTTTAAAGAAATGTCCATCTCTCAATCTTCATGTTCTTACAGATACGGATAAGAGTTGACAGTCATTCAACAGGTGAGTGTTTAACATCTTAAATCATTAAAAAAAAAAAAGGTTTTGCTTTTCAGATTACAAGAGATAGAGCAACTGCTCCTGGGCAGAGGCAGTGAGGTTCAGAGGGCACATGTGGGAGCTGGGTTGCCTCGGTGTGGGGTCCTGCACGCCTGCTCCCAACCCCCAACAGAATGATCAGTGTGTGAGGATTAGATGAGTTCAGACACGAAACACATGCAGGCGGGCCTAGCGCATACTGTGTGCTCAAGAAAGTCTAATTAGCGTTCACTTACGTCCAGTGAAAACCGACCAAGAGACTGCTCATTCTCGTGATCGTGAGATACTATCTGCTAATGAATGCTTATTGAAAGTGGGCTCTGGGGATGACGCAGGGCTAGGCACTGTGGGACATCATGAATAGCCCGGTTTTGGAACCCTTGTTGCCACCAGACCCTGTGCTCAGGGCTTTGTGCAAAATATCTCATTTAATTCGCTCAATAATCCTGTGGGGCAGGCAATATTATTAGGCAGTATTGTTCCCCTTTTTTGAGATGAGAAAATAAGATCAGGGAGGTTAGGTAACTTTGCAAGTCACAGAAGTGGTCACCGACTGAGCTAAGACTCCAATGCAGGTCTCTCTGGTTCCAAAGTTCACCTTTATACCACCCTACCTTGAGAATTCTGATACCGAGTCAAGGCCTGGCAGCCCATATGCATGATCTAGGGAAGTGAGGTGGGAGAGCTGGGGGAGGCGCAGAAAACAGGCAGTTACGTTATAATGTGCTCCATGCTGTAACTCTTCCTATTAGGCTTCAGATTCTTTCTTAACACAGTGGTTTAGACATTGGAGCAAAGCTGGCACATGAGATGAAACCCATTGTGCACAATGCTGTGTATTAAGCAAGGATTTAGGAAGCCTGGACGGGTTTTTCCAAGAAGGCTTTATTGAGCTCCTGCGTGTTTGAACCTGATTCTTGCTGCCATATTTGTACTGAGTTTAATGCTGCACCAGAATCTCAGGCTGGATACTTTCTCTTTAATATCCTGCCCCCTGTAGTCACCACTTCCGTAGAAAAACACTGTGGTGTGTGAGTTCTTGTTTCTCAAGTGTAATCTGGAGTTAAGTGGAACTGATAAACAATGTCAATGAAAGTACCTTTTGCAGACACTGACAGGACTTAACCTGTCTTGAAGAGATAAAGGATGCATACGTGTTTAATTTTTCTTTGCATCTTAATATGACCATTGAATGCCCTTGGTCCCTGAGCAAATTAATCATCACAAAATGAGAGTAAATGACACGCAGTCTGCTGAGCTGTGGCCTGTTGGATCAACCACCCCTTGACATGGTGTCACACAGGAGGCAGGCCTCCTCAGTAGAGCTGCATGAAGAGCTGTGCTGGACTAAACTTATTAGATGCTTCCTTGAAAACTCAAGGCACTGATCTAGCTTGAGGTTGGTTCTTGGCATGTCTGTGGGGTGAGGTTTCCCTCTCCAAGTAGAAAAGGTCCAGAGCAAGTTCCGATGTGAGCCTGGCTCCGCAACACATCGCTTACTGTGTGACTTTCACAAGTCACAGCCTCTTGAGTGTTATTTGCTTCATATACAAAATAGACTTGTGGCTAATGTTATGTGTACCCATGTGTAATTTTAATTTCTAGTTGTGGTGAAATACACACAACATAAAATTTATGATCTTAGCCATTTTTAAGTGCACAGTTCAGGAGGTATTATGATAATTCAGTATAATTATAATGCTACCAATATTTTTATTTTATTTATTATATTTTATTTTATTATTTTAACATTTTTTATTGAACGAAAGTTCTTTAAATTCTGTGGTGGTTTACAATTTACAAAAGTTTCACACACATGGTTTCTTGTAATCCCGTTGTTTCCCCCTAGCCCTTTATTGCCCCTGACCCTTCCCTCTCCCAGCTGGTAACCACTAGTTTGTTCTCGATGTCTGTGAGTCTGCTTCTTTTTTATTTATTCACTAGTTTGCTGTATTTTTTTTTAGATTCCGCATATAAGTGATAACATACAGTATTTGTCTTTCTCTGTCTGACTTATTTCACTTCGCATAATGCCCTCCCAAGTCCATTCATGTTGCTGCAAATGGCAAAATTGCATTCTTTTTTTTTAGCTGAGTAGTATTCTGTTATTTATATATACCACATCTTTATCCATTCATCTGTTGACGGACACTTAGGTAACTTCCATACCTGGACAATTGTAAATAACATAATGCTATCAGTAATACCACCATGTGCCCAGTAGAATTGTTGTGAGGGCCAAATGAGAAAAAAGGATGTGACAATCATTTCTAAACTAAAAAGTGTTCTGCAGGTATCAGTTGCTGTGGTTAGTATGACCCTGCCCCCTCTTTGGTCTTCACTTCCCCATCAGGGACTTGAATTTCAGATGCTTTTGGTCCTAATATTGTGTGGAAGCATTATTTCTACCCAGCAGAGTTTTCCATGTCAATAGGGAGTCAAATCTTATGCTAAAAGGCTGAGTTTTCTCTAGCAAAACATTAGCATCATCACACACTTGGTTTTGTCACTTTTCTTGTCACCATATGCTGGAAGCTACTGGTAAAATCTGCTTGGCTTGTCAGAGGCTCTGATACATCTGTATCTATATTAATGACTATGTCTATATCTATATCCATGTTCTGTCTTCTGTTATTGAGTCAGAAATATCTATCCAGCACCTCCTCATCACCTGGGGACTGTCTGAGGTGCTGGGGATACAGCAGCGAATGAGAGAGATACCCAGTTAAATTTGCATCTCAGATAAACAACTAATACTCTTTTTTTTTGTCCAAATGGGACACACTTATACTAAAACATTTTTTGAACTTTTAATTTGGGACATACTTATAGTAAAAAATTATTGGTTGTTAATGTGACATTCAAATTTGGGCATCCTGTAATTTATCTGGCAACTCTAATTGGTCAGAACCTAGTTACATGGAGACAACTAGCTGCAAGGGAGTCTGGGAAGCTTAGTCTTCAGGTGGGTGGTGATGTGTTGCACTACAGCTTGGGGTTTTGATTACTTAAAGGAAGAAGAGGAGAATGGATACTGGGGACAACTAGCAATCTTTTGCTAAAACTTGTGTGTCTCATTCATTCATTCTACTACTATTTATTGATCACCTACTGTAGGAAAAGTATTGGATAAACAACATAGACAGGACTCCTGCGGTCACAGAGCTTGTATCTTAGTGGAAGAGAGAGGCAATAACAATTTATACACATGTAAAATTTCAGGTAATCATAAATGTACTGAAAAATGAGGCAAATAAGTTTTCAGAGTTTACTAGGGAAGCTGTTTTTTAATTGTGGAGGCTAGGGAAAGCTCTGGAGGAAGGACATTTGAGTAGACACCCAAATGAAGTGAGGAAGGAAGTGTGTGAAACTCTGGGGAAGAGCACGGCAGCCCGAAGGACCAGTTAGTGCAAAGACAGCAGTGACCTTGACATGTTTCAGGAACTAGAAGAAGGTAGGGGAAGCAGGCAGGGGTAGGCTTTGAAGACCATGACAGGAGTTTTTTAAATTCTAGCAATGATGAGATGTCACTGGAGGGTTTTGAACAAGACAGTTAGGTGACTTAATTTACATTTTAAAAAGATCACTGTGCCTGCTGGGTAGACAGCATGGCTATAGGGAGCAAGAGTGAACGGAGGAAGATAAATTGGGTGGCGATTGCTGGGGATTGGGCTTGGATATGGCCTCAGGGTGGGGGTAATGAGAAGCTGTGGGGTATACGGAGTAGGTACCAGCATCGTCCTCATCATGCCGGTGAGGGAGGCTCAGAGAGGCAGAGTCTGGTTTTGTACAACTTGCTCCCTCAGCGGAGCAAGGTCCTGCAGAGATGGCGGGAATGGCTCAGCCCTTGATTCTGACAGTGCAGCAGGAGCCAGAGGGAGGAGACCTGAGGACGAAGGGGGCCGCTTTCTCCCCTTCCCTCTGTGTTAATTCTTCCCAAGCATTGATTCTGTCTGAGAATCCGGAGCTGAGATAGTCTTATTTGTTAGTGGCTTCATTGGAACAGAATCTTGTCGTGTCCTTCGTGAAAAAAACGTGAGAACATGCTCTTGAAGGTTGGCAGCTGTGACACCAATAGCAGTGAGAACTGGAGGAAGAGGGAGGCGACTGTTTTATTCTTTGTGGTCCTTGGGGGCCCCAGGTGTAGAGGAAGAGGCTTTGGAATCAGCCACACCTGGTCCTGAAACTCATTTACTAGCTGAGCCTTGGTTTTTTCATCTGCAAAGTGGGGACCAGAGCGCAGCTGCCCCACATAATTGCTGAGAGCATTACAAGAGGAAGTATGCCTGAAACCAGTAGCAACCAGTAAGTATGATTCATCTTACGATTCTGTGATCATTTTGGGTCCAGCTCGCCCTCAGTGCTGCTGTTTAACTTCCCACCCGTTCCCTTACTGACCCTACCCTTCCCATTGCTCCCCATCCCCTTCCCTTGCTTGCTTCTCTCCTGTCACAATGTTTAGAGTCCCACATGTGTGGCCTAGTTGGAAACTGGGATGAAAAGCAGAGGGAAAAAATGCCAGGAGGAGGGGGGTCAGGACGGATGGAAGGCCCTTCCATTACCCTGTTCTCTGGAATTGGGATATGAACTTTCATATAAGTCAAGTGAAAGACATTGTGTACTTAATGGTCTCATTTAGTTAGTTCCAGAAGCACAATGCTGATAAGAAACAAATTAGAAACGCAAGGTTTTTCCCAAGTGCTGAAAAGGTACGTGTTGCCGGTGGAGCTGGTTTTTCCCTGTGGGTCAGTTAGGCAGGCTCTCCCAAGCACATATGCAGATGGAAATGATCACTGCTTCTGATGAGGCTGTCGGAGCCAGGTATCCCAATTTGGGAAAGGGATTGAAGTCCTGTTTATTTGACTCATGGATAATCACACTCTGCAAGATGTCGGCTCCTGTCGGGAAGGGGAGGGAGGAGGGAGCAGAACTTTCTGCAGTGGATTTCAAAAGTGGATCAGCTGGCCAGAGTAAGTGGTCACTCTGGATGAAAAGACTCAAAGAGCTGTGGACTCACAGCAGAAAGAGCCCTTAGGAACCTAGGGGAACCGTCCTTTTTACAGATAAGACCGCTGAAACCCAGAGAGGGGTACTGACTTGCACCAGGTCACACAGCTTAGCTCGGAAATGAAAGCAGGGAAGAACTTTGGTGGGCTTTGGGGTCAGAGAGTATTCCAGGTTCAAACCCTGGATCCATCACTATATTCCTTGGGCAAGTTACTTAATTTTCTAACGCTTCAATTTCCTCACTTGTGAGATGGTGCTAATAATTGTTCCTACTTCACAGAGTGTATTTGAGGATTAACAAGAAAATCCACGTAAAACAGCCAAATGCTTGGCACTTACTAGGTGCTCAGTAAATATTGGTATTTTGTAGTGTTGATGAGGATCTATTTCCGAGGTCTGAGGTCCGAGGAACTGACAATAGGAAAATCTTTCTGTTAACATGTTAACATGTGAATGGTTTGGTCCTTATTAGAGGGTGTGGTGGGTTGAGTTGTGTCAGCCTTAAAGAAATGCTCAAGTATCAACTCCCAGTAGCTGTGAATGTGACCTTATTGGGAAATACGGTCTTTGCAGATGTAGTCAAGTTAGGATGAGGTCATGCAGGATTGTGGTGGGCTCTGATCCAATGACTGGTGTCTTTAGGAGGAGAGGGAAATTTATGCACAGGCACACAGGGAGAACACCACGTGAAGACAGAGGCAGAGACTGCAAGGATGCTGCCACAAACCAAGGAATGTCTGTGGTTATTACAGCCACCAGAAACCAGAAGAGGCTGAGAAGGATTCTTTCCTAGAGACTTTGGAGGGAGCATGGCCCTGCCAACACCTTGGTTTTGGACTTCTAGCCTCTAGAAGTGTGAGACAATAAGTTTATGTTGTTTTAAGCCTCCCAGTTTGTGGTACTTTGTAATGGCAGCCCTAGGAAGCTAATACAGAGGGTATCAGTGGAGGGAGAGTGTTCTGGGCTCCATTTAAGCATCTAGGGTTAGGACTGTTAGCTCTAGCACCTTCATGTGTGTATTTTCAGTCCACAGAGTGATAACCTCTGAAAGTGATCGTGGGTGTAACGCCCACTGATTTAGTGATGCTGATGCTGGAGGTGTATGTGGTGATGGTGCTGGGGGGACGCAAGGGCCATGATGAATGAGAACCAGGGAGCCTTCAGGATCATGACTGGATAGTCAAGATCACAGAATATCAAAAGTACACTTGGAAGAGGCAGGAGGGGACGCGGTAGGACCAAGAGCAAGGACTGCAGTGACTGACTTGTCCCTGTTCTCCTGTTAAGTCTCCCTCCTTCCCCTTCTCTGTCATGTGAATGCAGGTAGTTCTCTTGTTGGGCTGAGAGGCAGAGGATTTGGAACAGACCTAGGAAATTGTTGGAATGTGTAAAGTCCTTGGTGAGTGCCTTTTTCTTCATGTCAGGTGAGGACCAGGAGACAATTTCCAGGAATCTGCTAAGTGCCTGTGTAACCTCCCAGAGACAGCCAGGTGGGCTCTGTCTCAATTCATGTTTCTGCAGGATGGTCCTGAAAGATGTAGGAGCCCCTTTTCAGTACAGAGTCCCTCCATCCCCTTTCGACCTCATTGGTCCCACCTCCCCATCAGTCATTTCTTCTCTGCTTCTCCTACTCTGCCCTCTGGTGGTTATTATTGTAACTCTTAAGTTCTCTGCCCCCTCTTACCAGAAGGGAAAGCATTCAAGACAGAAATGATAAACCAGTCTCACTGCTCACTGCTGCAGCTCCTACAGGAAGGCGAGAATTTGTCTTGAAAGAAGAGAGGGCACATGATACAGATGTGTAGTTTTCAGAGCTTCTGTGCTGAGGGAGAAGACCAGTGTGGGTGGAGGTGGGGGCGGCAGTGCGGTTGTGTGCTCGGTGCCGGGGGCAGGAGCCCGGCTAGGCTACTCTTTGGGCTGCTGAACTCCCGACAAACTCAGTGCTGTTGGGCTCTTGGCTCTCTTGAGCCACGAGAAGCAAAAAATGTTGAATCATTAAATTTCCTGGGTCATCTGTTCATTGGCTAGGAAGGGTTTTTGTGTTTGTTTTCGTTTTCTTTCAGAATAAATGTGAAGGGAAGTTATGGGGAGAGGATGGGTGGCCAGTCAAGGAGAGAGGAGCCACAAGGCAGCGCAGCGGCAAAGCGGAAAGCCAGGGTGGGCGGTGGAAGGAGGTCTCTCTGTCCTGTGCTTTGAGAAGTGCTTCCCTGTCTGCAAAGTGAATGTAAGTTGTGAGCATTGTTACCACCCGTGAGAAATCTCCTACAGGTAATTCCATTCATATGAAATATTCCGCACAGGTAAACCCAGAGAGACAGAAAGCAGATTAGTGATTGCCAGAGGCTGGAGAGTGAATTGGTAATACGGTTTCCTGTTGAGGTGACAGAAATGTTCTGAAACTAGACAGTGGTGGGGTGATCGTCCAATATTGTGGATGTACTAAATGCCATTGAATTGTACAAATGAAAATGGGGAGTCTTATGTTTATATGAGTTTTATCCCAAAAAACAGAAGCCCCAAATAAATACCATGAACCGCTCCTCCCCTGCCCAGGTCCCTTTAAACCACATTGAGGCTGTGAAAGTGGCCTCTGGAAAGATGAAGACTCTGGTGGGGCTCTGAGCCTGGTGGAATTCCCTGGACTGAGTGTTGAGGGGGCTGGGGGTCCTCACTCCCTCTGCCTGCTGCTGCCCTGGCCGCTCCTCAGAGGAACCCCCGGGGCTGCTGAGAGGTTAAGAGCACAGGCTTTCAGGGGCCTTGATCTGAGTGTGAATCCTGGCCTGGCCGCGGCTGCTGATGTGAATGTGGATGTTACAGGACCTCCCTGAGCCTCAGCTTCCTCACCTGTAAGATGCAGGTGGCGATGCCTACCTCACAGGGTGTTTGTTAAAAGCCTGAACGAAGCTTGTAAGCGTCTGACTCAGTGCAGGGGGCACGATGACCACTCAGTAAGCAGTAGTGGCTGTTATAAGTAGTAATAAATTCTCTTCTCTGGTATCGTCTGAGCTTAGTATTGATTGCCAAGATCCACAGGTAGTAAGAAGGACTTGCCCTCAGCTGAGTCCTCGAAACAGAATCCCCAGTCCCAACAGCCTGCTTGCAGGATGGGCAGAGAAGAGATGCAGCAACAGTGGAGGAGATTACTGTTTTAGTTGTGGTTTTGAAGGGGTTGGTGAGCAGCATCCTTCTTCCTTGCTTGAGTCCGGAACCAGTGGAAAAATTAAACAAAACCTAAGGAAATAGGTGACCAAAATACCACCTTTATCCCAATCAAACAGAGTTTGGAGATTCAAAGGACTTACTGCTGTACACCAGGGAGAGACTTCTCATCCCATTAGAGGCAAAGCTGGGTCGCTGCAGAGCTATCCAGACTGGGGCTTGACCTGCTGAAAACACCCCAGGAAGGAACAAGGGACAGTGCTGGCCATCAGTGAAGGGGGCTCTTTCCCAAGCCCACCAGTCAGGGCAGACACTCTGTCTCCAGATGGAGGGAGGCCAGGAATGCTGCCAGTGGGGCTCCATCCAAATGGAAGATGTCACAAGAGGGACAGAGATGGCTTAACACTGGATTGATGGAGGACCCAGGAGTGGTCTCCATGGTGAGGTGGGGGCTTCTTCATGTCCAGATGGTGCTCCCACCTCTTTCCCCTCGAGGGCTGATACGATGATGGGCATTCCAGGGTCAGTGCCTCCTTCCTTTAC